>NC_079227.1:15002631-15305131 GCF_029633865.1 Lampris incognitus
AGAGAGAGAGAGAGACCACAAGGTTGGGAAGAACAGGAACAGAGAGAGAGAGCAGAGAAAAGAGAGACAGAGAGCGAGAGAGAGAGATCACAATTTACTATATAAAGTGATGGCACGCCTTGGGTCCCCATGGGTGAAAGAGAGGGGTATGAGTCACCAAGTGTGTTGTTTTATAAGCAGCACTGAAACACAGATGCTTTCTTTCTTTCTTTCTTCTGGATGTCCAGTAATAACCAAGTCATTACACCTGCATTATAGAAAAATAGAAAATGTAATCGTTGCACGACTCTTCACTTAATCTAGCGGCTAGATTCTCCCCGTGCGTCTTATCGGCGGGCTAACAGTGGTGGTATAAGCTACTCTCATCTATTCACCGTCACATATAGTCACAGCTAGCGACTTTCATAGGACACATACATGAGTCTGGCGTAAACAAGGGCTTCTTTAGAGAGTTTCCAAGGCTACTGAGCATGTCTACGGAAACCCGCTGCGAGCTGAATGCTGTTTTTCCAACTCACACTCTCTTCAAGTGTCACTGCAAGATACAGCTTGCCATTCCATTGACAACAGTCACAGGAGGTTGTTTTTCAATTTTGTCCCAGGGCGCACACACACACACACACACACACACACACACACACACAAACAATAATTCATTTCCTAGCCTCTAACCTTGGCCATCAGCGCTGCATGCCTAACCTTTATCATAATCTAATCCTAATTTTAACCCTGAACCCAATTCCTAATGCTTTATAATAATAATAATAATAATAATAATAATAGTAGTAGTAATAATAAACTTTCTTTATATAGCACTTTTCTAAAGGTTATACAGATCCTTGAGGAAATGAGGATCAGCCCCCCCCCCCCCACACACACACACACACGGTCTTCTGTAATGCCCCAACACAGAACAGTGCCTTTGATAATCACCCCCCACCCCACCCCACCCCACCCCCCCAAGTGATAAAACTAGTTTCCCACTGCAGTCCAAAGCAAACAGCATAGTCACTTTGCGAATACCTTTATAAATGTACCATTCAGAAGCGTAACACCGCGTTATCAAACTACTCCATCAATAAGACTGGGTAAAGTCGCGGAGCCTGTTTTCTCCTATTTCCACTTTCCTCAAACACTGTGGCAAACGTTCAACCCCGGGTTCTGCCAAAAAGGGATTTCCCGATTATAGGATGAGCAGCCAGTGCTTGGCAGCGCTGCTCCCCTTCCTCTCCCGGGCTGTGTACGGCTCCCCACGCTTGACTACCAGTGACTCGGAGCGAGAGGGATGACAGTGGCTGTTGCCATGGCCACCCCTTGTTACTCTTTCCAATAACAATGGAGGAGGTTAATGTTTATGGAGAGATTTATAGGGCTGCAAAAAGAAGTGGCTTCTTCCTTTGGCGCTGCTCTCTCTCCTCCGTTCCCAGCACGACGGTATGCGTCCTCGGCTTTTATTCAAGCCCCTGTGCACGCAACGGCACCGTGGTGGACAGCCTGTGTGCGTTTGAAAGCACACAGTTGTCGACTGTTGTATGAAAGTAAGTCAGATGTACCTGGCTGGTCGTGGGGCCTGAAGGCCGCTGCGAAAATTAAATAAAGAAATAAAGAAAAGAAACGGGGGAGGGGGGGGGACTCACGTGGTGCCTGATTTGTTTATTAATTGAGAAGGTCTTTTGGAAAAAATGACATCAAAACTAGGCCGATTGAGTGATCTCGATACCTAGGCTATCATAAATCTACCTGGCTTGTGTGGGTTTTAATAGTTTTTTTTCCGTCCAGGGACTGGGCTCATAATGCAATTAGCCGCGCGCAGAGAGGACACGGATCTGGACTCATGTGATCGAGCGGATCATATGATTGAACAAAGTGATGCACTTATCATCAGGGGCATTTGATTATGAGTCACCAAAGTCTGACTCATTTTGGAAAAAGGAAAAAAAATAGGTCAGAAAAAGCTTGACCCCGGTGAAGAAAAGCCATTTAATTTTTACACGAATGCCAAGTGAAAAACATTACTGTGAACTGATTTTTATAACCTTTTTTTTTTGCGGTTTGTTTTTATCCTAGAGTTGCACACAGATTTGCAGACTCAGGTTAACATGACTTCGCCCAGAAGGTGACTCTTTCAAATCATATTTACCGTAAAAAAATTGTTCGATCCCAGCTGGTTTCTGCTGACGACAGTCAGGGGGAACTGTCACCCGTTGTTTCCCTCGTATTTCCCTTTTCCCCCTGCGTCTCCTGTTTTCCCGCGCCTGGGCGTGATGTGGGCGTGGCTTCCTTGCCTGGCGATTCATTCTGACGCGCCCAGCCTGCACACCTGCCTTCCATCAACTCCGGCTCTCCATCCACTCGTCGACAGATCGTTGTTCCAACCACTGTGGTGGTCTCTCGCTCTCGTCCGCTCTGTAGGACTATGCTATGACTATGACTCATAGTAATTCTTCGTGTTGTTTGCGTTACCTGTAGTTACCGTGTCTCCATGTGCTTCCAGTTCCAGGATCACTACCATCCGCCCCCCCCCCCGCCTGCCTGCCTGCCTGCCTCGCCTGCTAGCTTATCCTCCGCCAGCCACGCCCACTCCCTCGTCCGCCTCTCCAGCCCAGCTCAGCTTTGCCATCGCCTCTCTCTACCTTCTGCCTCGCCTGCCATCCTCACTCCCCTTTATTCTTACAGTAAACCCCTTTCGCATTACACGATTCCATTGCCTGGGTTCGCCTCTGCTGATCGTAACAGGAACTCCACCCCGAAAGCGCGTTAATTACATCAAACGGGCCAATTGCGGTTAAATTGTAAAATGAGCAAAATTATTACGCAACCCCAGATAATCTGAAATCACTTCATTTATAGGAGCGCTGGTAACAAGGGTGCATGCATCAAGCTGAAACTGTCATTACGTCACTCTGACACTTAAATCTGTCTGTGACAGAGAAATGTCATCATAACAGATCGCAGGAGCATTGCAATACATCTTCAAAGTATATCTTTGTGCAGATATACTCCCCCTTTTTTTTTTGCAGAGAAGTCTCATTACCCAGCAAAAAAACAAACGTCCCCAGCACGTCCTCTAAAGGTCCTCTCCGAACGTCCGGTAAATGTCATTGTGTAGGGTTTTCATTACGTCACGGGGACGTTATATGCGAGACGTTCTCCCACAACATCGCCGTGACGTCCCGGGGACATCTAGAGGACTTTCCCCTAACGTCCCTGTAATGTCCTCACAAGTTACAGGGACATCCCGCAATAACGTCCCCGTGACGTCCTTGTAACGTCCCTGCAATGTCCTTCTTTGAACGTCCCCTAATAATCTTGAGACCTTCCCCCTATCGTCTCCGTAATGTCCTTGGGACGTTAGGGGGACGGCCGGGACGTCATGGGTGTAATATTTAAAAGGGTTGTCTCCTAACGGTCACTCTACAGTGTCTCGAATGAAGCAATGTCCACACATCAACGTTTGGTGTTCCGTGTTTACTGTGGTCTACTATGCATACACAATCCCTTCCGTCTGATGCATTTCTTGAATCTCCAGGATAGGTCAGTGACGTCATCACCCAGGGTCGTGCTGGACTAGACTGGATCAGACCTATGGATATTACAATGGGGACGTCTACAGGACTTTCCTGCAATAACGTCCCGCAATAACGTCCCCGGGTGTTGGGAGAGGACCTGTGCGCGCTGTGGACGCTTTTAGTTTGCTGGGTAAACATTGCTTGGTGTAGTTCTACAGCTATGGAGAAGATTTAACACTAAATTTTAAAAAGCATACCCAAAAACAAACCAGTGGCTACGTAATCAACATGAAAGTGACAAAAGTAATGAAGTGGTCCTGGAGGCTTCCGGCGTGCGGGAGAATACTTCCATTGTTGCAGAGGGAATCCGCAACCTGGCTGGGCAAACAAGCTCGTGATCTTTCTGTTCAAGTCAAGACACGAAACCCTTTCAGTCAGAGAGCCTCGCTCCTGTTAGGGACTTGGACCAAGTTTTAAGGGACATATAAATAGATTTGGAAACACTTTACCTTAACCATTCTCTTATTAGACCTTCGTTGTAGCATGCACACAACTTTATGTACTGGGTTTTCTGCCCTTATTGCCCTGGTTGTCTTACTTGTTATGCATCAGTGAGAAGAATCTCCCTCCATGAGAAGAAAATATTGCAGCAGTCATTTAACACAGCAGCGGATTTACTCCGACAGTAATGCAGCTGAAACGAGCTACACCCCAAATGAATAAATACCTGCAATATCATTTTGAATGCCAAACATGGTGATCCTTAATTCCGTAATGATGAAAGTACATTGGGGATGGAGTAATCTGTGGTTTACTGATACTTTTAGATAGTTTGGTTTTGTTTTTACGCAGTGTAGACAGTTTGCTCATGGTGCTGTGGATGCGAGGTCTTCTATGACTTTTTGAGTTATGAGAAATGGTCACGTGTCAAATTGGGCAAAATCAAATGGGTGCTGTCAGTACAAGGCTCGCGCCAGATGACCGAGCCCAAAGCAGCGCGCAAAAGAAAACAGGAACACGATCTCCTAAAGGCCTTTTCCTTCTCACAATCGGACAAGTATGCGATAGTTGCTATTTTTAGATTGCTACCCCCCTCAGCGCTTTCTCTCTCTCTCTCTCTCTCTCTCTCTCTCTCGGTCCTCTTTCGTTCTCCGTCACCATATCTTCATTGTTGCCTCCCTCCCTTGACCCTCATTTTTTCTTTCTCCACTCATTCTGTCTCTCCATTGCTCTCACTTCTCCCATCTCTCTCCCCTATTTCTAATACACTCACATCCTCCTCCACCCCATGGCCACTGAGCACTATGTGACAACCCCCCCCCCACGCCCTATTTTGTTGACAGCCTTTCCACAAACCTATGACGTCATGACAGCAGAGTGGACATGGCTATGGACCTGATGGTTTTGAAGCCAGAAGTCCCCGCGAAAAAAACAGAGTTTCTCCCTGCAGAAACAGTAGATTACACAGTCTGGCTTGTGAACTGAACCGGGGGGTGGGGGTGGTGGAGTAGGACCATTCTTGCTCACAATTTCCATATATGGATCTGGATAGACCTGTGTGAGAAGAATAGATTTGCCCCTGATGAGTTTACATGCGAAAGGGTTTAAGGGGCCCTGATTGTGCCCAGGCCGTTGGCAAAAACACTTGCCTTTATCATTCCTCATTGTCAATCTGGTTTTAAACATTTTGGGGCAGAACGTTCCGGTTTGTTTGAACGTTCCGATGGAAAACCGCATTCCCAAGTTTGTGACTCATTTGGATCCAGTTCGCGCGATGATAACACGAGATGGTTAATTTGACAGCCCTGTTAACGTGATGTTGAGTGAGGCCATGTGTGTGTGTGCATGTGTGGTTGGTTGAGTGATGGATGAGTAGGTGTGGGTGAAGGGGGGGAGGTTGGTCAACAGGTGTTTCTCTTGCAGTGGCAGCGAGAAGCAATAGCAGAAGAGGAGCAAAATCTCCACTGACCTTGTTTTGAGAGTTTATTTGTTTTGATTTCTTTTTCATTCCTGTTTCTATATCATGAAAAGCCGAGGTTGGAGAATAATGGCGGGGAAGGGAAGTGGGTGTTGGGTGGAAGTTAAAGCTGTGAAATTAAGATAACTTCACAGAAAAAAATAACTTAAGAAACATACGTGTACATTTTAGCCATGGAGCTCAGCTCCAGCAGTCCAGAGCGACGGGCAACAGTCGACCGCAGTTGTTTTTTCCTCTTCTTATTGTAACTCCACCCCACTGTGAATGAGCAAATCTTCCTCTATGGTTTCTCAAGGTGAAATAACGGTTGGAAAACAGCAGAAGTATGTGTAACAGTCTTACTAGACTGCCAAGAGATTGGGAATACTGTATGAACTTGTAACTCAAATCCCGGAGGAATGTTTCTGGCTCACATCAGTGAAATGGCCAAATGACTCAGACGTATGAGGAGTTGTTACAAAATGAGATTTCCACCCTTTGCAAAAAAAAAAAAAAAAAGACAGAAAAAAAAGCACTCTTACAAAACCCAAACACCGTGCCATTGTTTTTTAGAAGGTAACTCAATTCCTCGGCTGACAAAACAGGAACACTTTTGAAGAATGTAATTCTGCACACATTTTAGGCATGACAAATTAATTTCCTCGAGTAGAGGTTGGTTTGTTGCAAAACTGACTCCATGGCGGCTTTTAAAAGATGTTTTTCATGTGGAAGTAATAGTTATTATGGGATAATGCTTATTCCAATCCAATTTTTTGGCAGTGTCGTGGGCCAGATACAGTGGGAAAGGGAGCTGTGACGTGACATCCAGCCACAAAGATAGACCAGCTCTCGTCCAAGCCCCTCTTTGCTATCACCAAATGCACTACACACAGTAACACAGGGAATGGCTAGATTATCTCCTGTGCACTGGTGGGTGAATCATGAATAACATGAAAAAATGGCAAAAAACTGGGGGAGGAGAGAGGTGGATTGCTAAGGGAGGTGTGGTACAGACTGACAGGGTGGGGTTGATTGCGGGGGATGTGGATACAAATTAATGAGGTGGGTGGAGGAGCAGGGAGGTAATAGGGATTAAGGGTCTCAGTGGTTTCTCTGCGGGAGGAGAGAAGGAGAGCAGAGGAGGTTAGCGAGTCGAGAGCGATGGATGCCTGTGTTATGAATCAGCTGTCTAAATATGGCCTCCGCTCTTCATCACAGCCCACGCCCATCCTCTACACTGAACAGAGGATTGAGATCTCTTTCTCTCTCTCATTTACTCCTTTTTGCTCATCTCACAAACCTCATATTTGTCTCTCCATCTCCTGCTGTCCCTCTGACACACTGCTCGCACCTCCCTCTCTTTCTGTTTTATGGTGTCTCTTGCTTGTTTCACTATCTCTTTCATCCTCGTTAGCCGAGTTCTTTCACTCGGCCTTATTCTGTCTCTCTCGTCCTCGTCCGCCATCGAATTGTCATGCGCCCAGTTGGATCCACCGAAAGTGCACTAAGACCCGTGGTTTGTCCAGAGTCCCTATTCTCTGTGGAGCACTGCAACATATGGACACAGCCGTCATGAAACTGTCCTCAGATCTGAGGGACTAAATCCAGGGCTAAGTGGACATGGTTTAAATCACACTCGCCGATGCGTCCACAAGTGTAACCACATGCGAACACGTACACACATGCACACATATATACTCCCAGAGGAGGACAGCTGCTCTTGCTAATAAGGAGACGGGGCTGTCACTTTCAGTTGATGTGCTGACAGAGCTCGCACAGACCCTTAACCGTCTTAGCTTCGCCGAGCCTACCATGTAAGTGTCTCTTGAAACACCTCACGATCCTGGTGTCTGACTCACTCGCTCAAAAACTGACATTCAGTTTCACGTTTAGCTTTACCATCTGCGTAGATGTGTGTGGGGGGGTAATGACTCCTCTAAAAATGTTTGTGAGTGGGTACTTTATGCAGTTGGGCTGTTGCTAGGTAGTGAAATTTCTGTTTCTTTTATTATTATTTTTTCTATTATAATCCTCACTGGTAAGAAAATTGGTGAAATGTATTTTTCTGCACCCCTAAACCACTATTCTGTCTAGCCCCCCCCTCGTATTCTAACACTTGGTATTGCCCATATAGTATCATTCGAGGTAGGATTTCACAGAAACGCCATTGACAGACAAATAAATCTTTTTGATTAACGTTTTAAAGTTTTTCTGACGTGTCAGGTTACTTTTCTGTGCTCTTGGTTTGCTAAAAACATGTTCCAGATAATCTAACTTTGGCTCTGCTTGAACCGCTGCAAAAGCATATTCTGCAATGTCAATTTTACACCTCCAATCAGGATATAATACAAATGATACATAATGTTTTTTACTTAATTGGAAGTGTGCAGTCAATTACAAACTCAACACAATAATCCCATTTACTCTTTCCCACGACAAACCTCGTAAAAGTTGCGCTTCACATCTATGAGGCTCTGTGACCTTGTTAGCATACCGTTAGCATTAGCATCACAAACAAGCCACACCTACGCTGCTGCTCTTGCATAGAAAGCCAGCCTGGTGGTCCTCCTTATTTAGAGGGCCCGTTAACAGGGCCCTATAGGGAGTGGAGCGGTTACCGGCGGGTCAACAGCCAGTCATAAAGCAAAGATAAACAGCCCACGCTTCAATACAAAGCACTCAAGCTGTGTCCTCTCCCTGTAATAGCTGCCCCTTTTTAACTGTAAACACCAGTGAGTTACAGTGTGTTTTCACTATCAGCATTAGGCCTGGGTAGGGCTTCTCTCGGCGGCAAAGATCCAAGTCCGATTCTTCACTCGGAAAAACAAAAAAATAAAAAACAACTCTAATCACGACTGCCTGAATCGCACCTCACCTTGAACTCACTTTGCTTTTTAAATACCACTGAATCAGCAGGCAGTGGGTCCTGGGAATCCCTATGGAAGAAACAGGTAGATAACAGTGTCATGTTGTTGTTATCTGTTGTGAGGCTGTACGAGCCCCCATGGGAGTGTTGCTGTTAGCAATGAGGGGGAAAAAGATATCACATCCTCCTTTCCTGTCTGAATCATATCTCCATCCCGTGTATAACCATTCTCCTATGGGACCAAAAAACAGAGATGGCCAAAAAGATTTCCACCAATCCTAAACCTCAGTTTAGACCTAAATTCAAGTGTAAGGGGTGGGTGGGGTGGGGGGTCCGCACAACAGAATGTGATTCGATTGGAAAAGCTTCACCCCATTCTCTCCCAGTTATTACACGTCAGCATGCACACGAAAACAGTTATCAGATACAACTACACTTTACCCACTAATTGGAAAGTTTCACTGAGACCCTCTCATAATAAATCAGCTGTTCAGGGCATCATGTCTACATGAACAGCACAAACAGACACACATGGCTGATGACACAAACTGACCATTCAGTTTCTGCTTACAACAGGGCTGTATTCAGCCTACTAAAAGGGAGGAGGGGGGGGTGGTCTTCTTTTTTCCCCAAAAGTGGACCTTTTTTTTCCTGAGCACAGCACACCTTGTAAAAGTCAGCCTTTGACCTACTATAGCTCCAAATACACTATCTTGTAAAACTTGTGATTTAGTGCAGGATAATGACATATATTTCAGAAGAAAGAACATCTCACAGACTGAGCTCATTTTCTTTTCCTAAGGTAACAGCTGCGTGGTTTCTGCTTGGACTTTTTTGTTTTCACCCACCCCCCCCCCGCCCCCCAGCTACACCCATGTACCCATGTACCCATGCATCCATAGCGCTTTCACTACTACTATACTGACTACTTCTCTTATCCTGCCTTAAATAACCAGTCATATTGAGAGGTTTGTAAAAAAGCAAAAATAATCCGTGGCACAGCTTAATGAGGGTTGTCGCTTTCTTTGCCATCCACTGGGTTTGAAAAACATCGGGTCGCCGAGGGCAACGGAGGAGTGCACGGAAAAATTAGCAACAGAAACACGGCTAGGTTGTTTTTTTGTTTGGTAAAGATTAATCAGATGATGTGTCATAGCTGGCAAGCGTAAACAAAGTCGGTGTTTTGGGTTAGCGAGACAGCAAGAGACAGCATTTCAGTGGGAGTTCCTCTTGCCAAGGGGCCAGAGCCGTTGGCTAACGGCAGCAAATTTTCAACGTTGTTTTTCAGCTCCTCGTATTTAATACATTGTTGTGGAAACTTGCAGCGCTCCATCCCCCTCGGCAGATTTTTTAATTAAAATATAGATTTACAGCCTCTTCATATTGACAGATATTCCTATCATCAAAATTCCCTCGAACCTGATGACAGGGATAAGAGGCTTGTAAAAATCATCTGCAGTTCATTATAAGCAAAATGGGTTGTCGATATGCCAAAAAAAGAAAAACCAGGTGTGTTTTATGCACTTATCAAATGTGTGTGTGTGTGTGGGGGGGGGGGGGTTGGATGAAGGTCTTTATAAAGTAACTTTTAGTCAGATAGAGTTGCCTGAAATGCCTTTCCCAGTCAAAATCAGCCTGACTCTTGTATAGTGATAGAGACAAAGAGGAGAGAAAGAAAGAAAGAGAGAGAGATTAAGAGAGAGAGAAAGAGAGAGAGAGAAAGGGGGGGGGGAGAAGTGGTAAGAGAGAGGGCAGTCCAAGTCATAATGTCTGAGTCAAGGGTGGAAACTCTGAATATTCTCGCGCCACTATGCAAAAAGCTGCAAGCTATTACACATCACGCTGGAGCCGCGCAGGCTAAAAAAAGATCCTGCTCACAGAGTTCCCTGAAACTTAACTGACCAAAAAAAGAAGAAAGAAAAAAAAGGAGAAAAAAAATACACCCTATTCTGCACCAAAACATCTCCATTTAAAAATCCCCCTCTCCCTTGCTCCTACCACACCTGTACAATAAACAGGGCCCTGAATGTGATGGTGGTATTTTCCACCTTTGTTGAAAAAGAGAGAGAGAGGGAGAGGGAGAGTGAGAGAGGGGGGGGGGGGAGTGAGAGAGAGAGAGAGAGAGAGAGAGAGAGAGAGAGAGAGAGAGAGAGAGAGAGAGAGAGAGAGAGAGAGAGAGAGAGAGAGAGAGAGAGAGAGAGAGAGCGAGTGAAAAGGGCTTTCCTAAGGGATTTATTCTGAGTTTTGGAGGAGAAAGCTGGGTTTGCCAATGATGGATTTTATTCCATAACGTTATGTGCTATGGAAAACATTTTTTTAGTAGTAATGTGCGGCCTTCAGTAGATAAGGAGAATTGACCTGATGCATATTAGGGTGGGGCACGTAGCGGGTGGGGTCCATACATTATTCGGACTTGTGACAGTAGATATGATGACTGAAATCTTGCCGACCCTCTCGAGATGAATGTGTGTAACAGTAACACGAGTTTATAATTAAAGTCCAGCATTACATGTGTAAAAGTGTCCAAAGGTCAAAGGGGGTCGCTGCACCCTGATAACAGACGCAATAGATACGGGCTCTCCGTGAAAGACATAGCAACTCGGAAATGAAGGTTAGATTCTTTTATTAAATTTTGCCCATCTGTGGGAAATTAGATTCAGTTCCCGAGTGCGTTTCATTATACAAGGTTAACAATAAGGGAGAGTACAGCCTGTCACTTGGGCAATTGCCAGCAATGCCTCGAGGTAGTCCTCTACCACTCCCTAAAATGCTTTTCCGAAACCTTCGCACCATTACCTCGGTAATGTCTGCGGCAAACCATCCGTTTCTATTTCAGCTAGCACTTTACACAACCGCCGAATGTTTTCTTTTAACCATGATATGGAAATGGAAATAGACGTGACACCAGGTACATTTTTTTCCCCACATTCACATATCAATGCACCCATCACACCTCCACCCGCAGTAGATACAGAGACCCCATCCCACCCTCCAAGATGCAGACACACTCTCTCTGTCATGCACGTGCACACACACACACACACACACACACACACACACACACACACACACACACACACACACACACACACAACCTTCCTTCTCACCTGGTAGATCATAACTTTGAAGTTGCGCCTCTTGAGCAGCTCGGCTTCGTTGCTCTCCAGCCTCTTGATCTGGCCGCCCTGCTTCTCCAGGGTGGTGCGCACCGTCTTGACATTGACGCTCACCTTGCGTACCTTCTCCAGCATCTTATTGACACTGTTGGACGTGGTGCTGTGACTCTTGGTCAGTTTGGTCAGCTCGCCTTGGATGCCCGTCACAGAGCGCTCCATCTCCTGCTGCCTGGCCTCCAGCCCATTCTGCGTCTGCTGGATCTGGTCGACCGCGCCGATGATCTTGTCCAGCAGTGTCAGCACCATCACCCCATTCACCTGTGGGTCCAGCTTGGCCCCCTCGGCATCGTTGTCAGGGGCGGCTTCCCCCTCCGTGCCCAGGGTATGCTGTTCGTGCCTGGCGGCAGGGTCATCTTCGTCGTCCGAAGGCGGGAGGTTGATCTCATCGTCTGAGATCTCGGTGAGGGTGTGAGGCTCCAGCTGGGCACTTGAAGTCTCCAATGCTTCCATGGCTGCCATATTGGTGTTGGGTGGAGGGGGATTTGAAATTTAATGAACAAGGGCCGGGATAAGAAAAAAATGCGCACTCAGCCAAGTCTGCTGTCTCCACCAGCAGATCTGTTTTTCTGTTTCCTCTCTCGCTTGCCTTATCTCTCACCTGCTTCCCTCTCTGAGTCTCCTCTGTTCTCACGTCCGCTGTCAATTCTCCCCCCGTGCTCTTTGAACTCAGGTATCTCTTTCAGCTGCACGTGCATACACACTCTCTCTCTCTCTCTCTCTCCTCTCTCTCTGTACCTCACTCTGTCTTCCCTCTCTCCTTCTCTCCCTGGAAACAGGCTGGTGTGCAGGGGGAAGCTGAGGAGCGCTGGACGTTGTTACCACATGAGTGCTGGGATGTGAATGCCACACCAGGCAGGGAAACTCTTCAGTCAAGCTACAGCCAGCAGCGATTTTCCTCTCCAGCTCCCCCCTTTTTTTCCTCCTACTCCTTGGACTCCCCCCCCCTTTTTTTTTAAAACCCCTCCCATATCCCATCCCTCACCGCACCCACAGATCAAAAGAGACTCCACCCCCAAATGGGAACTCCAGCCCCCCGTGCCCAGATGACGCCCCCACCCTTTCCAGTTTAGCCCCCACCCCACCACCCCATCTCATCAGCATGGTTGGAATAGTTAGAGCGAGGCTGTGGAAAGCCCTTCGTATACAAGCTCAGGCACAGCAGAAGAAGGAATGTCAGGAAGGATCTATTCCATTGTGTTTTTTTTTTCCACTCCACACAAGATGTTAAGTATAAAGGGAAGCTGTGCTGAGTGAGATGTGGGCAGTGTTGAAGGCTGAACCTGGACTCGAAACCGGTATTAAAAGTGTTTCGTTTGTGCAGCACAATGAATGTCTAATGTGGTAATCCAGTTCACACTGATTAGCATTGGATTAGGACCTTGCATTGTGTGTACGTGAATAGTATACAGTATATATCAAAAATACGATAGATGTCACTCTGCAAATAAGACATTAGTATTCAAACTGTATGTGTATTTAAATATCATCGACAAACAGCTTGATTGCTATATTTTGGTCAGAGACAAAGAACTGCTCAGAGGTTTTGAGATTAAGTCTCCTGTTTAGCAGTGTCATTGATTAAAAATACGCTGTTCAAACGTGCAGTTAGCAGAGAACATATTTGGTGCCAATGCGTTTACTTTGACTTTTCCACCAAGAGAAAAAGCAATCCCTACTGAGGAAATCCCCCTTAGGGACACATCAGCCTATGACATCAACTCCAGGTAGAACATTTTCTCCACAAAACTATCAGACAAATACTCACCTGGCTCTCATGACATTTTGGGTTTGAATCCTATCTGTGACCTTGTGTTGCATATTATAGTCTCACTTTTTCTTGTCCCTTATTCTTGTCCCCCCTCAAATATATTCCCTTTACTGAAGCGGAAACGTATCAGAATCAACAACTCATTTTGTGCTTCTCAGATATAATCTTTCATCAGTCTTTTTATCAGACAACAAGCAAATATCTAACGATTTAACTCATGGATGGGTAGTCTTTTTAGTTCTGGAAACCTTTGCTATCTCCATTTGTCTGTAATTTAAGGAGTGAATCTCCTTTCTTAGAGCCTACTGAAATCACCATTACCAAAGAGTGCCTACCAATCACTACATTGAGATTTGACATAATGTGTATCTAAGTCGTGCAATTTTTTTCATTTTTGCATGAAATGTAAACCGGTTGTAAATTATAATGCTAGTTATGTAAAGCACATGGCACGTCAGAATGAGGAAGAAAAATCCCTTTCCAATGCTGTCTCTTGCAGGGCGCTCCAGCGGGAGTTTATTTACATCATGGGAGCTCCATGCTTTGAAAATTGCTCGCTGGCAATGTGCCAGTGTCCTGGTTTAAACCCTTGCACCATGTGGAACTGTTAAGGGGTAAAACTCAACTCAGGCTGTTTGTGAAGGGAAAATTTGTAGTGGATCTTATTAGTACTGACTCAATACTTGGCTAGTTGTTGGCTGTTCCACCACATCTGGTAGACCTTATTTTCAGGACATTTTAAGTTTTCTTATTTACATTGTCAGCATGTATTTCATTAAAGTGTATGCATCATGTTAGCTTGTTTTTTTGTGTGTGTGTGTGTCCTCATCTGACCTTTGAATAATTTCATACAGGGTATATAAATTTTTGGCTGGACGGGCCAGCACTACAAACATGTATGTCCCGGAGTTTTTAGCTTGTTGTTGGTTTTTTTCAGGCTTCTGATTGGCCAACATGTCTTAAGCGTTAGGGTTATATCGCCGCCTGTTGGTTTGGCATGCTGTTGACAGCGCATTCATTGTGTTGCATGTGTTTTTGCGTTTTCATTTGGATGGAGATATTTTTAAACAGTGCTTGTGTGGACGAGTTTTTTTTTTAAGAACAAAGGGGGAAACCCTGTTTTAAAAATACCCATGTAGTGCGGACTAGGCATGAGTGGTCATAATTAGAGCGACTGAGTGATCAAATTGACACGATTGGGCCGCTGGATCAGGTGACCAACGACGGTTCCAACTAATGGCGACCAATGACATCCCTGAAGTTACACGATTGGTCGGCTGACCAATGACGTCGCTGGTAAACACGGAAGTGGGAGTTTCCTCATTGGCCGTGAATCAGGACGTAATATATGGCTGCTGGTGGATACTACAGAAAGGCCTCATTACAAAACAAGTCCAATTCATACACACCAGCACTAATAGCTACGTGCAGTTAGCGTGAGCATTATTAGGTCTTCAGACAGCTGGTGGTAACTGAAGCGACGTCACGCCCAGACTTTCCAGTAATCATGGCAGCAGTGATTATAGCCAGGTAATTATTTCATATAAAATTAAATTGGCACTACTTAACTGGATACATAATCAGGGTATGAAAACTGCAAACTGCCCAGTACAGTCACTGCTCACGGAATCGACGTCGAAACAGCCGCTTTTTAAACGTAATCGCGCAACTACGGTAGTCGCGGTCCAGCCATACAGTGGGTTTTAACCTAGTCCTGTTTACATTTATGTACTATTGTATATAATTGTGTAAACTACTAATAAGACACGTTAGCCCCTAGCTAACGGGTCTGACCCTTTAGCCGAGCGGTTAGTGATGTCGCCTTGTGGTGCAGTACACCCCGTATCGAATCCCGCAAAATAACCGGTTACAATTGTATTTGCCTCATATCAACAGGTAGCATATCCCAAATGATGGTTACCGGTTACCACACTAGGGCAAGCGTCTCAACTGGGCACCGGTGTACCACAGATTCATCTAAAGTTTTCTTACCTTCCGGCGTCCGGGTGGCGTGGCGGTCTGTTCCGTCGTCTACCAACACGGGGATCGCCAGTTCGAATACCCGTTACCTGCGGCTTGGCCGGGCCGTGTTTTGACCGTGTCTGTGGGTGGGAAGCCGGATGTGGGTGTGTGTCCTGGTCGCCTCACTAGCGCCTCCTCTGGTCGGTCAGGGCGCCTGTTCGGGAGGCGGGGGGACTGGGGGGAATGGCGTGATCCTCCCACGCGCTACGTCCCCCAGGTGAAACTCCTCACTGTCAGGTGAAAAGAAGCGGCTGGCTGGAGGAGGCGTGGTAGTCTGCTGCCTTCCCCGGCTCGGCAGAGGGGGTGGAGCGACCGGGACGGCTCGGAAGAGTGGGGCAATTGGCCGGATACAATGGGGAGGGGGGTTCTCACCTTCAAATACATAGATATGTCTCCCATTAAACTGTACGTCTCTCTTTTTGACCATGCAGTCCTCCATTGTTCCAACATTTATTATGTTTTGTGCTTGTTCTTTTGTTGTTAGCTTGCTGGTATTTCTTTTTTTGTGTCCTCATTTAGCCATGTCTGATCTTTGAATAAGTTTATACAGTGCGTACATTTTTTTTTACATTTATATATGTGTTTTGTATGTATGTATTTCATGTATGTATTTTTACCAATGTATGTATTTTGTGTTTGGCTCATACTGACAACATAACCTGCCGTAAGGTAAGATAACTTGAAACTTTCCTCATCCAGGCCTGCCTTTATCCCTAAACGGCCTCTAATGGCACCTTTCAGGTAAAATGAATGATTTGATACCGCGGCTGGTGTCAGCCATCACTACTGTGCCCTCACTTACACAGCATTATTATCGGTGTCTCCTGTTGTGCTCTCCACGTACCTGTACCTCATATTCTATTCTCTTACGTCTATAATATGCGTGTTACACTGATATGTGGCAATATAAATCTACTTTGCATCTTGATCCTCCTATGCCTACCTCTAAGGCGCACTTCTACTAACGCACCAGACGTGGCATGCACTGATAGGATTATTATGGAGCAAATGTGCTATGACGTGATTATTAAATTGCACTCTATGGCGCCAGTTGGTAATACTCGAATTTATTTTCTAATCGCTGACACGCCTAGGTACGATTTGGCTAAAAGTGTCTGCCAAATGGGAGGGAAAAAAATATCAATGGGTAAATGGGAACGCTGGTTGACAGGCATGCCCTGGACCACTGCTGTCAGCATCCCCGCTGGTCACATGACTATGGATTATTGCTAAATGACGTCATCGCTATTCGTGTGGAAGGAGGCAGAAGGATTAGTCGGAGCTGTTTCCAAGGTTGGTGTCTCTGTCGTAAGTAGATGGGAGTAGATCGCCTTGTTTTAGCAGCCTGTTTGAAAAAAAGCTTGATGTGAAAACGCGGAATGGTGGCTGTGCTTCCGACGTCAGTGCGGAGCAGCTGAGCGTGGTGTGGCCGGTCGGTGCGGATGATGCTGTAAAAACGGACCCGCGGTGGTATCGCATCGCGCCCGGTGTGCCCTAGTGTGCTCTACCGCAGCGGCATTTAAACGCAGGGCTTCGGGTCTGTTGGATAAAGCCGTAGGTTTCGGTCCCCGATATCGGCTCGGAGGGAGAAGTAACAACGATCAACGATACTGTTTTGCTGCACGGTGTGGTGTTATACCGAGTTATCCTGATGAATATGTGATAAAAAAAAATCGTGTGAAAATGAATCTGCCGTCGTTCGAGATGAGAGCTGCTCAGGTTAGATTGCCTTGCCATTAAGATAACGGGCTGCAGCATCATGGCGTCCTTGAGAAATGAAGGGCAGTGCGGCAGCAGGGAGGATGCTGCCATGTCGCTAATGCTCAGCTCTCCACCTCTCTCCTAATTCCGTTTTTTTAAGATAGTGAGGTTTTTCAAAAAATAACATTATTTTATGTTTCGGCCTACATTAAACCGTAATTGTGTTACAGTCTAATATTTGTGCGCGAGGTCGAACATGGGCCTAGGCTATATCGAGTGTCATTCAAACGTTAAGCCCTGTCCTGCCAGATTTTGAATCCCCTGTGGAATACGCACCCCTTGTATTCAGTTATAGGAAACCTCGTCGATTATTGCGTTTCCGTTTCACATATGGAAATGATTGATCGCAACATATGTTGATGAAAAAGCTTGTGGCTCCACACCATCTTCTTAAATCAACTGAGTAAAGCCCTGTGTCAACATACGAGGCGAATTAAACGAAGGTGCAGTGAACTAACCATTAAATGGATTTAGGTTGTCATACAAATTATATTGTTATGATTGGCCTGTCTAACTTATTCAGTGCACTGAACTGAGAATTTCTACCCCCAAACAAAAACCCTTTCGATATTAAAACTGAAGTAATCATCCCTCTGGGATTTATTCTACAGGGATACAAATTTTGGCCCAACAGCGTGTCTGAGTGATTGGCAGTGGCACAACTAACACTGTCAGCTTAGTCTTAACGATGTGTCTTCAATAGATCTTCATAGCCTATTTTCAGCAGATAACTGACATCAGTGCAAAGAGTTACTGCACCTGAAATGCAATTTAAATTTCTCTAATAGGTTGTTGGCTATCTTGCTGAAAATATCACATAAAAGTAACAGCCTGCAGGTTTTACAAATGCCCCTTGATGAAGACTTGTCCATGGTCTATCTAAGTCAACAAATGGATAATCTTGATTATTTTGCACCCTTGTTTCAGGTGTTGGGTTTGTTTTTTTACCTGTAAAGCAGTGTGAGGTAGAAGTGTCGCCATGGGTGAACTCTTCAGGAGCGAGGAGATGACCCTGGCCCAGCTGTTTCTCCAGTCCGAGGCAGCCTATTGCTGTGTCAGCGAACTGGGAGAACTGGGCATGGTCCAGTTCAGGGATGTAAGTACGACTGAACAATAGGTAATTCAATCATTTTGATGAGTCACAACAACTAAGTTTATCAAGAAGTATCCTGCCGTGAAGCACTTAAGTTTTCATCAAAAGAGACGGTACTACCAGGATGTACAGAAGGTACCAAAAGTCATAATGTTTCATATCATGATGGGTGTGAGCATTCTTTTAAAACACACCTGTCCACCGCTTATCCATGGATTGTATGATGATGATGATGATGTAGAAATGTAACCCTGTTCTGCTGCTGCTGCAGTCATTGTCTGCTACTTTGTATCATGTCATCTCAATTCCAAAATCGAAAATTAAATGATTATATGTGATGACGTTTTTTCTTCCTTTTCACTCACAGCTCAACCCTGACGTAAACGTGTTTCAGCGTAAATTTGTCAACGAAGTGAGGAGATGTGAAGAGATGGACAGGAAACTGAGTAAGTAGCAAAACAAGTTGACACTTGATATTATCAAGAAGGGGTAATGCAGCATCTAATTGTTGAGTTGTTTGTCAGCATCAACAATTTTTTTGCCTTTTTGTTCCATGGTGCCTCAAAGCCATGCAAATGCAGAAACAGTGCTTCTCAATTCCTTTCTGAAACCGAATGTTTACATAGCAATATGGTCATTTATGTACACAACAGTAAATCAATCTATCTATCTATCGATCCATTTATCTATCCATCTATATATCTATCTAACACATTAATATCTATCTATCTATCTATCTATCTATCTATCTATCTATCTATCTATCTATCTATCTATCTATCTATCTATCTATCTATCTATCTATCTATCTATCTATAACACATTAATATCTATATCTATCCATCTATCTAGATTTCATTAAGGTTAAAAAAAAGTATTTTTCGTGTCTTTTTTCATA
The DNA here is from genome assembly GCF_029633865.1 of Lampris incognitus. Lineage (NCBI taxonomy): Eukaryota > Metazoa > Chordata > Actinopteri > Lampriformes > Lampridae > Lampris > Lampris incognitus. The sequence continues at coordinate 15,021,682 of NC_079227.1, forward strand.
AACTTTATTTTTTAAATTTCTGAAAATAGAGTAAATACAACACAATACAAATGGTATGGACTGACCTGTATAGCAATACAAATAACATGTATGAGGGCATCATCATGAGCACCATTAATGTGATATAAATGTAATGGATCACCAACCCTGTCTCCTCCACAGGGTTTGTGGAGAAGGAGATTAAGAAAGCCAATATCCCAATGGTCGACACAGGAGAAAACCCGGAAGTCCCGTTCCCCAGGGACATGATCGATCTCGAGGTAACCATCCTGTCACTTGTTCAAGGTCAGGTAAAAAGGTGAAAGATGTGTTTAGTGTTTTTCATTTAGTAGATCTCATCTAACACCTGGTGGAAAAGGTTGATTTCCAAATCCTGCCTCACCATGATCGAAACACTACCAGTGTTGAAGACTAAACAGCTGGACATTTCCATACCAAGATGGCATGCTCACATTTTGAAAATACTTTGTCATGTGCCAAAAGTGTGATTGTCAAAGTATGAGTTAGAGTGAATTCATTCGCACCCAAAGTAATCCATAGCTGTGGCTGTGACTTTGATTGACAGGCCACCTTTGAGAAGCTGGAGAACGAGCTGAAGGAGATCAACACCAACCAGGAAGCCCTGAAGAAGAACTTCCTGGAGCTGACAGAGCTCAAACACATCCTGCGTCGCACGCAACAATTCTTTGATGAGGTTCGTTTATTTCAATCTGTTTCCACCTTCTCAAAAACACAAAAAAAAAACCCACGCAACCACAAACCCCACTTTCCTTTAGCTTTTTCTACTCCTACCATATTCTTCTGTTGCAGACAAAAACATGGATGGATGGATGGATGGGTGGCTGGATAGATAGATAGATAGTTTAGTAGTTTCCATTCCACAAGTTAATTATGGAAAAAATGAGGGTTAGGCTTATAATGCAAAGTTTCCCTTTGGATAATTTAGAAAAAACGAATAAAAGTTGAAAAAATAAGTTCTTGTAAATGTTTGGTTTGCATGACAAGTAAATGTTCAGTCAAGAGACCGTCCTTATACAAATGTGCCAGTACATAAACTAAACCAACAATTGGCTCCTTAATGTGTTTGACAGATGGAGGACCCCAACTTGCTGGAGGAGTCGTCTGCCCTGATGGAGGGCAGTGAAGGAGGCCGCGGGGCCCCGCTCAGACTGGGGTAACTTTGTTAGGACTTCATTACATGGTCAAAAGTAGATTTTCCAATGTCTGTGCTGAATTTAATGATTGTAAAATACTGTAAATTGGATCGGCAGCTACGATGCTCACATAGTCACAGTCACTGTTAAAGCATATAGAAACTGGTCAAAAGTGATTGCAGTCCGGCCTCATGCAAAGCTGTTGTGCTGGATTCGCTGTTGAATTTCATGCAACAAATTAAAATTCTCCATTATAACACAACGCTGAACTCTGTTAACACACACAAGTTGCCAGATCATCCTGCATCTCCTGACAGCTGAAAAAAGAAAGAACTAAAAAGTCGAAACAAATCTGTAGTTCTTCGAGCATCGAGTTAGAAGTGTTGCCCCTGTGCCGTCAACCTTTTCCGAAAATGTAGCTTCCAGTTTGCGCTAAGCTTTGCTAAGCTGTTTTTTATCTGCGGCAGGTTTGTGGCAGGGGTCATCAGTAGGGAAAGGATCCCAACCTTCGAGAGGATGCTGTGGCGAGTGTGCCGTGGAAACGTCTTTTTACGTCAGGCAGAAATTGAGGATCCCCTCGAGGACCCCACGACGGTGAGCCACGGAAAGGGATAGACAGTCAAAGAAATGGACAGGCAGGCAGACAGACACATCAACAGACACAGAGACACTTAGATAGATGTTATGTAATTACGTTTATGTGTGTTTGTTTTTTAAAAACATGTTCTTCTATTACTGATAGGGAGACCAAGTCCACAAGTCAGTGTTCATCATCTTCTTCCAAGGTGACCAGCTGAAGAACCGGGTCAAGAAAATCTGTGAGGGGTGGGTGCCCTACACCGGTCCGTTTGTCCATTTCACCTTGTTTGATTTCATTTTGCTTCACCGTTAGTTACCATTGGACAAGTGAAGTCGATGTTTAAAGAAAAGCCTTTAAGTCGTTAACCAAACCGAAGAGGACGTGGGACCAGTGTGTAGTATGAGTGTGTTCAAAGAGGGAAAGTGAGGAGAAAGAGGAGAAAGACTGTATTAGAGTGCCTTGGGTTCAACATGTACCGACAAATTGTGCTTTGGTACAACTTTTCAGGTTTCGCGCCTCTCTCTACCCCTGTCCAGAGACCCCCCAGGAGAGAAAAGAGATGCTGGCTGGGGTCAATACCCGTATTGACGATCTCCAGATGGTATGTTATTTTACCATTATAATAGTACATCCATCCATTATCTGAACCGCTTATCCTGCTCTCAGGGTCGCAGGGATGCTGGAGCCTATTCCAGCAGTCATTGGGCGGCAGGCGGGGAGACACCCTGGACAGGCCGCCAGGCCATCACAGGGCCCACACACACACAGTCATACCTAGGGACAATTTATTATGGCTGATTCACCTGACCTACATGTCTTTGGACATGGATAATAGTACATAAAGTATGAAAACACACTTCTACCATTTATTTTTGGCTACTATGACTTTACTTTTCTCTGTCTCACAATGGTCATTTAATGGACAGCAAAATATTTGTAAGGTTTTTTTTTTTTTGTGGATTTCCCCCCCCCTTTTTCTCCCCAATTGTATCCAGCCAATTACTCCACTCTTCTGAGCCATCTCAGTCTCTGCTCCACCCCCTCTGCCGATCCGGGGAGGGCTGCAGACTACCACATGTCTCCTCCAATACATGTGGAGTCGCCAGCCGCTTCTTTTCACCTGACAGTGAGGAGTTTTATCAGGGGGATGTAGCACGTGGTAGGATCACACTATTCCCCCCAGTTCCCCCTCCCCCCTGAACAGGTGCCCCGACCAACCAGAGGAGGCGCTAGTTCAGTAACCAGGATGCATACCCACATCCGGCTTCCCACCCGCAGACTTGGCCAATTGGGTCTGTAGGGACGCCCGACCAAACAGAAGGTAACACAAGGATTCGAACCGGTGATCCCCGTGTTGGTAGGCAATGGAATAGACCGCTATGCCACCCGGACGCCCGAATATTTGTCATGTTTATTGTCAGCATTTCATTCTTGCACTCTTGACCTCTGTTTAAATGAATGAGAAGTCCCAATCGAGTTGTCGTTGGCAGTCTTGATTGCACCTGAGTGATGTAACTAGAGAAACGCATATCCCTTCACTGAAATATCAACTATTTTAGATCAACTCATGGCATTATTGCTGGCAAAAGAAAAAGAAAATAGAGAGGGAGTTAGAGAGCTTGTAGTTGCCATTGAGGTACATGACCTTGGAATAAATCCCACATATTGTTTCAGCTGCTTTGCTACACGTGAAGCAGGAATTCGTTTTTTTTTTTTAAATAAAAGGTTAATAATTCTCTCAAAGAAAAGTCTTTGTTGCCCATGAAGCCAAAAAATGAATTAATTGTTGACATCTAAACACAACAGGATGTCTGTTCCCAGTTTCCATGTGGCTTTCTTTGATAAGATTACATCGCAAGCTACCAAAGTCCTCATGGCATGTTTGGCGTGTGTTTTCTTGTACATTGACTTTTGTCCTCTCATACAATGTTGTGGTTCCTCAAACCATGTCCTTATAAAGCATGGAAAAAAAACTTGGTTCTGCTTAAAAAGGAAGTCAGACACCGTGCCCCATGCCGACCCTGCCTTGCAGATGAAGCTCTATGAATTGAAACTTACTGCAATGGCAGATTTTAACCAAATGTACATAGACCAACGTGTGGGAGGAGGTAAGGAAAAGTCTGTTCAGTAGTACCGTTCTCCCACATGTCTTAAATGATATATGCATTAAAGGCATTTAGCCGGGGTGACTTATACTGAGTGCAAGAATAGAAGAGAAATGGAGCGAAATGCTAGTTAGGATTTGTTTTGTGTTGTTTTTTTACACATTCTCAAAGTTCAGCGTTTAAGGTTCAGTTTTATTTGTTACAGATGGACAATTGGTGTTGCAACACTGACCCACAGACACAAGGCAACCCATACAAATACAATAATTATAGAACATTAAAAAAATGTACACATTAAGGACAAGAAAGTGAACTAGACTAACAAGCAATTACAGTGTGTTCACACTTGGGTCCTCAACACATGCAAGATATATGTGCATGCAATTAAAGAACCAATAAAAACTTCAGATGAGTAAAATTATAGTATAAGGTAAAATTTTCAGGTTTAAGAAAAGCGATAGCCATGAGTAGAAATGAATGTTTATACCTGTTTGATTTGACTTTGGGGTATCTCAGCCCTATACCTATTTGAATTCACAATGACGATAAGATGAAATTCATGTCTTCCATACCAGAGATCACCTGAAAACAAGCCTATGTTTACCATTGCTAGTGTACCACAGATCCTCACAACATCTTTGAGCTTCTTTTTTTGTGGACCCCCCCCCCCCACCCTTTTTCTCCCCAATTGTACTTGGCCAATTACCCAACTCTTCTGAGCCGTCCGGGTCGTTGCTCCACCCCCTCTCCCGATCCAGGGAGGGCTGCAGACTACCACATGCCTCCTCCGATTCATGTGGAGTCGCCAGCCACTTCTTTTCACCTGACAGTGAGGAATTTCATCAGGGAACGTAGCACATGGGAGGATTACGCTCTTCCCCCCAGTTCCCCCCCCCCCAAACAAGTGCCCTGACTGACCAGAGGAGGTGCTAGTGCAGCGACCAGAACACATAGCTACATCCGGCTTCCCACCCGCAGACACGGCCACTTGTGTCTGTAGCCGGAGGTAACACGGGGATTCAAACCAGCGATCCCCATGTTGGTAGGCAATGGAATAGACTGCCACACCACCCAGACACTCATCTTTGGGCTTCTTTAAAGTCTCATTACCATCAGACACATTCATGTCACACAGGATATGTGTTTTTTCAACATCATTGGTAAATAGCATCAGGTAGTTGTTGAATATCTCTCTCTCGTTCTCTCTCTCTCTCTCCCTCCCTCATTTTTGGCTTCTCCATATGTCTCCTTTCCCCCTCCATCTCCTCCCGTGCTCGTCCTCTAGGTGCTGAACCAAACGGAGGACCACCGTCAGCGGGTCCTCCAGGCGGCCTCCAAGACCATGAGGGTGTGGTTTATCAAGGTGAGGAAGATGAAAGCCATCTACCACACGCTCAACCTCTGCAACATCGACGTCACCCAGAAGTGTCTGATTGCCGAGGTGTGGTGCCCTGTTTCCGACTTGGACTCCATCCAGTTCGCCCTGCGCCGTGGCACGGTCAGTTTGCCAGTCAGGCTTCCACACAGAGAAGATATGTTGATCTGAGAATTAACCACTTTGTTCGAGGATGCCCCGACAACTTTTTTTTAAGGGATCTGATTCAGAACATGAACTGGCGAACTTTCTATCACGTGTTTGCTTATACAAACCTGCTTCCTGTTTGTTATCATGTGCTTCGATTGTTGCAGGTTTTGTTTTGTTTTGACCACAAATAATCCGGTTTGTTCGTAATGTTGTTATGCATTTCATGTTCTATAATGGAAACAGTGACAGATTTGAATTGCTTTTATAAGTGACCGGTTCACAGACAGGTCACTGAAGCACTTTGTGTCACCTCATCCCAACACTCACTAAAATAACAAGAGGAGGCCGTTGCTGAAAAAATAGTAGCATGGTGCAAAACACAGCGGGTGTCCATGTCAGAGGCAGCTCGTGGACTTGGCACGACTGACCTGGTGTCGGTGTTTTCTGTTATTGCCATTACTTATAAGATTCTGCGAAGGTCTGACATAGTCATCTGGTCCATTCACCCTTCCTGTCATTGTTTATACAAGAAATGTAGCATTGAACAATACGCAGGATCTGATGTAATGGTTCCTACTAGTCTTAATGTGGTAGGGCTGAGGTTGTGTAAATCCACCTCCAGAGTGCAACAAATGGCTTGTAGTGAATCAGAATCAGAAACACTTTATTTGTCATTTCATTTCATGCAGTTGCGCACATGAAATGAAACAAAACATTGTTTCCCCCAGCCCACAGCAGTGCAACACAAAGACAAAAACACCTATCCAAAAACTATAAGAACACTTATATCCAGACTAACACATATATCTTAACTAAACAACAAAAAAAATCACTGTCCAGGAGAACAAACGCCAGCCAGGATGACTGTCTGAACTGCTTGGACTAGCCGTTAGCTTAGCCTGCCCTGCTTTCGTGTCCTGTCAGACCGCCCTCAGTGTTTCCTCTTCGGGCGCAGCTCCAGTCAGGACCTCAGTCCTTAGGCCCACAGGATATAGCAGACCAAGCTCCCTCAGCTGGTCCAACGCTAGCTCTCCCAGCCAGGCACCTTCGACACACCTCCACACAACGACACTAAAAGCACAGTCAAGGCTAGGTGAGGCCGCCGCCAGACCGCCCTCGGTGTAATTGCAGCTGCTGGTCTGCATGGGCTAGCAGTTAGCTTAGCCTGCCCCGCCCCCGCTTCAGCATCCTGTCAGACCACCCTCGGTATTACCTCTTCAGGCACAGCTCCAGACAGGGCCGTGGTCCCTGGGCCCACAGGATGCAGCAGACCAAGCTCTCCCAGCCGATCCAGCACCAGGTCTCCCAGCCATCAAACGAAGACAAACTTAGACACAGACGTGGACAAAGACACTGCATGGACGGTTCTGGGTGAAGCCACCGCAAACGTGAATTCGTGCCGCCATCTTCCCACACTGGTACTGGGTGAGGCCGCTGCAAACATGACTTTGTGCTGCCATCTTCCCACACCGGAAGCGGAAAATGGAATGACCATCCAAAACCAAGCCTTCTTTCTATACCTGCTCTCAGCATGCACAATAGTAAAAAAATGGAGGATATAACAGGATATGATCGCTCTAGTGTGTAAATAAATGGTCAGGTAGTGACCAAGGCTGTTTTAAGTCACTGTTTAATTGCAATTCTGGTAAAGCAGCCAGCTGTTTCTCAGATGCTATTTGTCAACACAAAAGCAGCCTTGTACCATGATGTGTTCTGTCTTGTTTTTCTCATTTGTGTTCTTTGGTCTCTAAAACATCTTGTGATGCAATTGTTTGTTAAAAAAACACATTCAAGAATAATACGAATAATTTTCATTGAAAAATTGGTAGAATGAGAGGAATCCACATTTATACCCTTCCTAACCATGTTAAAGCTACGATATGACATAACCAGAACATTAGTCATGCGCAGACTGACATCGATGTGATTTGCAGGAGAGGAGCGGCTCCACAGTGCCCTCCATCCTCAACAGGATGCAGACCAAGCAGACTCCACCCACCTTCAACAAAACCAACAAGTTCACCTCCGGTTTCCAGAACATTGTGGATGCTTATGGCATCGGGAACTACCGTGAGATCAACCCAGGTTACATTTCAATTCAGTACACATAACTTAGGGCTACATTTGAATTCACTATCCATAAATTTCATATGCATATATACTGTGTGTGTGTGTGTGTGTGTGTATGTGTGTGTGTGTGTGTGTGTATATTCACAACACACATACAGTATGTTCATATATATATTTATTGATATATATATTTGTTAAAAGAAACCGTCAACAGTAGGGAAAGTGCTCAACAAATTAGGAGCAAACTAATCCAGTGATTCAAGTAAATTCTTTATGAGACAGTACAACCCTGTTTCATGCCATAAGCAATCAACAGCTGTCAATAAAGTTACACCTTTACTTTATTTACAACTGATGATTGCTTTTGGCATGAAACAGGGTTGTACTGTTGACTGTCTCGTAAAGAATTCACTTGAATCTCTGGATTTTATATATATATGTGTGTGTGTGTGTGTGTGTGTGTGTGTGTGTGTGTGTGTGTGTGTGTGTGTGTGTGTGTGTGTGTGTGTGTGTGTGTGTATATATCAACACCGATACAGGAAAAAAAGTCGTGCCAAGTCTTTTTTCCTGTATCTGTGTTGATATTCCACTCATTAGTTGAGCACTTACAACACCATGATGGTTTCGGAAAAAAACACGCCATATATATATATATATATATATATATATATATATATATATATAGGCAGCTGATGAGTGCATTGAGCATGAAACAAGCTTGTTCTGCCATTAACAACTTTGAGCTATAAAAAATATATCTTTGCTCCTGAATTGTTGAGCTTTTTTCTACATCGAAGGTTTCATTGCAACATCCTGTGGACATATATATATATATATATATATATATATATGTAAATACTGTATGTGTGTGTGTGTGTGTGTGTTCTGTAGTTATAATATAGTTATATTAGTTGTGTATTAACTATGGTGGTAGGAATTCAGCACTTGATTCAGTTTCAGATTTCAGGCACCCATAGTTAAATTTCTGTTGGATTTAATAAAAGGCATACCAATTCATTGAAAGTAAAGATTTAGATTACAATGTTGACCACTGCAGTTTCCAGAATTTTAAAAGCTGACAATTACATAAAGGATATATTGTTAAGGACAGCCTCCCTAAACAACCAGTACTGCTGTGTGTTATTTTGTACAGATTGTGCGGTTAGTATGGGTTGAAAAACATATATGTCAGGGGACGTCTTTAATTTGATCAAAATCAAGCAAATACAAAACATTATGTGCAAACTATATTGAAAAAACAAGATTTTAATTGTAACTTTTCTTACTGATTTTGTGTCTACGTTAATGGACCTCTTGCATAGGAATATTCTGCCTGGCTCTTCGTAGTTATGATTTTGTAATAGGGCTCCATGATAATAACAAAAATGGAAAAAAAATTCTTTGTACTTCTGGAGAAGTAATTGCTTGGTTTGCTTGATTTGAGCATATATCGGTGTCTTCACTTGAATCTTGAGTTGGAATATATGAGAAAATGGCTTTTAGATGGCTTTCTGAAGTCTATCAGAATTTACAGTGCTTTGAATTTCAGAAATGTGACCCATCAATATTGCAGTATTGCAATTTGATTTTTTCTTGATTCCCTTTAGTATGGAATGTCCCTTACGATTAAATTTTCTATTACAGCCCCATACACCATCATCACCTTCCCCTTCTTGTTTGCGGTCATGTTTGGAGACATGGGTCACGGTGTGCTGATGACATCTGCTGCTCTCTACCTGGTCCTACGAGAGAGCCGCCTCCTCTCCCAGAAGAGCGACAATGAGGTACATCTCACCAGAAACACAGACGGCCAAATACACCTCTGCCCTCACATCAGAGCTCCTAATGCTGGGCTATATAGAAAATAATATTATAGGGGCATCCGGGTAGTGTAGCGGTCTATTCCGTTGCCTAACAACATGGGGATTGCCGGTTCGAATCCCCGTGTTACTTCCAGCTTGGTCGGGTGTCCCTACAGACACAATTGGCCGTGTCTGCGGGTGGGAAGCCAGATGTGGGTATGTGTCCTAGTCACTGCACTAGAGCCTCCTGTGGTCGGTCGGGGCGCCTGTTCGAGGGGGAGGGGGGACTGGGGGGATAGCGTGATCCTCCCACACGTTACGTCCCCCTGGTGAAACTCCTCACTACCAGGTGAAAAGAAGTGGCTGGCGACTCCACATGTATTGGAGGAGACATGTGGTAGTTTGCAGCCCTCCCCGGATTGGCAGAGGGGGTCGAGCAGCAGCCGAAATGGCTTGGAAGAGTGGGGTAAGTGGCTGGATACAATTGGGGAGAAAAAAGGGGGGAAATATAATATTTTTACGATAATCTTAGGGAATTTTACATATAAAGCATTACATATACACTCACTGGCCACTTTATTAGGTACACCTTGCTAGTACCGGGTTGAACCCCTTTTGCCTTCAGAACTGCCTTAATCCTTCGTGGCATAGATTCAACAAGGTACTGGAAACATTCCTCAGAGAGTTTGGTCCATATTGATATGATAGCATCACGCAGTTGCTGCAGATTTGTCGGCTGCACATCCATGATGCGAATCTCCCGGTCCACCACATCCCAAAGGTGCTCTATTGGATTGAGATCTGGTGACTGTGGAGGCCATTTGAGTACAGTGAACTCATTGTCACGTTCAAGAAACCAGTCTGAGATGATTCGAGCTTTATGACATGGCGCGTTATCCTGCTGGAAGTAGCCATCAGAAGATGGGAACACTGTGGTCATAAAGGGATGGACATGGTCAGCAACAATACTCAGGTAGGCTGTGGTGTTGACACGATGCTCAATTGGTACTAAGGGGCCCAAAGTGTGCCAAGAAAATATCCCCCACACCATTACACCACCACCACCAGCCTGAACCGTTGATACAAGGCAGGATGGATCCATGCTTTCATGTTGTTGACGCCAAATTCTGACCCTACCATCCGAATGTCGCAGCAGAAATCGAGACTCATCAGACCAGGCAACGTTTTTCCAATCTTCTATTGTCCAATTTTGGTGAGCCTGTGCGAATTGTAGCCTCAGTTTCCTGTTCTTAGCTGACAGGAGTGGCACCTGGTGTGGTCTTCTGCTGCTGTAGCCCATCTGCCTCAAGGTTCGACGTGTTGTGTGTTCAGAGATGCTCTTCTGCCTACCTCGGTTGTAATGAGTGGTTATTTGAGTTACTGTTGCCTTTCTATCAGCTCGAACCAGTCTGGCCATTCACCTCTGACCTCTGGCATCAACAAGGCATTTTCGCCCACAGAACTGCCGCTCACTGGATATTTTCTCTTTTTCGGACCATTCTCTGTAAACCCTGGTTGTGTGTGAAAATCCCAGTAGATCAGCAGTTTCTGAAATACTCAGACCAGCCCGTCTGGCACCAACAACCATGCCACGTTCAAAGTCACTTAAATCACCTTTCTTCCCCATTCTGATACTCGGTTTGAACTGCAGCAGATCGTCTTGACCCTGTCTACATGCCTAAATGCATTGAGTTGCTGCCATGTGATTGGCTGATTAGAAATTTGCGTTAACGAGCAGTTGGACGGGTGTGCCTAATAAAGTGGCCGGTGAGTGTATATCGACATATAAATATGTAAAAATACCATATTTACAAATCCAACTGAGGTTCGTCACATAGAGCTGTTCAGCAATGTAAAGAATAATATCAAACCGAATCTTATTTTCAAATAATACTTCCTTTAGATATTTGAGACCTAATTTTGTATCGGTGTTAGGTGATAGATCGCTGTAGCATTAATTTAGACAACAAAATTGTGTATCACGATGTGACAATATACCAATTTCATCCGATAGAATACCAGGGAAAGACAATCTTCTTCTGCTTTCGGCTTGTTCCCTGTTTCCCAGGGGTCGTCACAGCGGAATCAACAGTTTCCATCGGTACCCTGTGAGGGAACAACACCGATGGCGGTCTTGTCAATCCGCATAATGATCTGGCAAAATTTTACATCGGATGCCCTTCCTGACACAACCACTAACCCTATCGACGACCAGGGAAAGACAATAAATGATAATATTGAATCTTTGCACAGCCCTAGATGCAATCTGCCTTTATCCTGTAAAAACTGGGGCGAGTATCTCTGTAGACTCACTCGTCATTCTTACTGGTGTCAACCGCTGTCTTTTAGAGAATGCCTCTTCTTTCTTCATATGGTGTGTGCAACCTGTGAGCTCTTATTTGAAATGATATTAACCATAATGTTAACACGCCGGGTAGAAACGGTAGACAAAGCTCAGTCTTTATTAGGAAGGACTCGAGGAGAGGAGTCGTCTCCGTCCCGTCTGTGCGTTTATTTGGCACTAAATAAATGAACGGCGCAGCTCTCAAATATTCCCTTTTTGGGACAAAAGCAACAGAACATATAAATAAAGCTTCTCCTTTCAGGAGCGAGGTCCTCAGGTCAGGTCCAAACACATAGCCTCTCCAGGCTTTCAGTCTGCCGTCACGCCCACACCACAGGCCTTTCTCTCAGTGTCTGCTGTCAGACACATGATGTATAGTAAGATACAGATTTAAGGTTTTAAATCTTACGAAGCAGCTCTACCCGCTGCCTGACAGGCGCAGTCCCAAACACAGCCTGACTAGTCGCAACAGCAGTAGTTGTAGTCGATGGAGTAACAGTTGTAATAGAAGTAATCCTCAGCAGTAATATTGATGATATTGTGAGCATGATGGTAAACAGACTGTGTATATATATATATTTATATGCCTCACATTCACCCATTCACACACATTTATACACTGAAAAGCAGGTTAAAAACCTTACTTTTCAAAACAAACCTTACTTTTCAAAACAGCCTACAGGTAAGTTCGAAGTGTGTGTGTGTGTGTGTGTGTGTGTGTGTGTGTGTGTGTGTGTGTGTGTGTGTGTGTGTGTGTGTGTGTGTGTATGTGTGTGAGTTTCGTATAGTTTGCTATTTTTATATATTCTGCTCTGATTGTTGCTACTTTTAATTAATCAGTTTTTATGGCACTTTTATTTATTTTACTGTTTTAAACTTGTCTGTACTTTAATAAAATTTGTCTGTACTTTTTTTTTACCTGACTGTTGGTTTTTGTTTTTTTTTTGTGAGGGGGATTTTATTGTTTTATTGTGTGAAGCACTTTGTGTTACATTTATTTGTATAAAAAGTGCTATACAAATGAAGTCTGATTGATTGATTGATTGATTGATTGATTGATTGATTGATTGATTGATTGATGGTGGAGGCTGCCATGAAAGGCTCCAAACTGCTCATCAGTAGTAGTTAGGGGTTCCGTGTCTTGCTCAAGGACACTTTAACATGCTCTCTGGAGGAGCTGGGGATCGAACCAGCGACCTTCCGATTGCTGGACGACCCTCTCTACCTCCATGGCCATGCCACCCAGCAGTAAGCTTCAGCAGTAATATATTTTTTTTATTTTATTTTGTTTTTTCGGATTTTCCCCTCCCTTTTTCTCCCCAATTTTATCCAACCAATTACCCCACTCTTCCGAGTCGTCCCGGTCGCTGCTCCACCCCCTCTGCCAATCTGGGGAGGGCTGCAGACTACCACATGTCTCCTCCGATACATGTGGGGTCGCCAGCTGCTTTTCACCTGACAGTGAGGAGTTTCACCAGGGGAACGCATTCCCCCAGTTCCCCCTTCCCCCCCAAACAGGTGCCCCAACCAACCAGAGGAGGCGCTAGTGCGGCGACCAGGACACGTACCCACATTTGGCTTCCACCTGCAGACACGGTCAGTTGTGTCTGTAGGGATGCCCGACCAAGCCGGAGATAACACAGGGATTTGAACCAGCAATCGCCATGTTGGTAGGCAACGGAATAGACCTCTACGCTACCCAGATGCCCCCTCAGCAGTAATATTAATAATATTGTGAGCACAGTTGTTGCTGAGGCATGGCAGCAGCAACTGGGTTTGATTCCGGCCTTCCTGGGTCGAGTTTGAATCTTCTCCCCATGTTCACGTACATTTCACCCCCAGGTATTCTGGTGCCCCCCCCTCCATAGTCTCAAGACATGTTTGCTAGGTGATTTGGAGACTTGAGACTTTTAATTGCTCCATCGGTATGAGTTGTGTATGTGTGTGTGTGGGCGGGGGGGGGGGGGGGGCTGTGATGGACCGGTTACCTTTTCCAGTGTTTGCTTGGCCTTGGATAGGTGCCATAAAACCATTATCACCGCTGCCTCATTAAGTTGGTAAAGCCAGGGGGCGAATAAGTGAATGACTTGTTGTCGATGTTGAGTTTGTCACTATTCGTTTGTTGTCATGTAACCATTCGAATGTCATTTTTCTGTAGATGTTTAGCATGGTGTTTGCCGGTCGTTACATCATCCTTCTGATGGGGCTCTTTTCCATTTACACCGGCATCATTTACAACGACTGCTTCTCCAAGTCACTCAACATGTTCGGGTCGGGGTGGAGCGTCCGACCCATGTTTGGCCCAAAGGGGGCCAACTGGACGTGAGTATATTTTGTCAGTTTGCATATTTATATTGGGTATTGTCTGGAAAATTATGGAAATAATACGACACAATTTCCTGATTTTTAAGCTTTTAAAATCGAAAATGAATTGGGGGAAAAAAAGCATTCATGTTGTGCATTACCAATTTTAGACACCTTTAGACAGAATGATATGTCACATAATGATTTAATGAGGTTTCTAATTGCACAAAAAATCCCTGATATGTACATGTCTATACACTTAATGTAGTTAATTTACATAGGCCCGTGCTCATTTCAGTGCAACATTTTTTGATCTGAAAAATAACCTTTGGCACAATTACTGTGATCTTAGTACTAAATATATGGTATACTTAAAAAAATCAAATCTGGTCAAACAATTAATTTGTGGAAAAAAAATCATTAGAATTTAAATCGGTATTCAAATATTACTCAACTGGTTACATAATCAGTCCCCATGTTAAAATCATATCTCACCAGACTGCTTTAATGGAAATGCCACAAAACTATAGCGTTGATCCGTTTTCCTTACTCAAATTTGAGCTTTACATTTTATCATTCATGTTTTCAGCAGAGGTTCATGTCCCTTGGTCATTGTTTCAACCTCATACACCATCACATTACAGGCATTACCTTCATCAAAATATAACTATGTTTTAATTTTGCTTATAAGCTTATAACTATGAAACGGTGTGCATTTCTTCACCCCTGAAATGATTTTCCGAAGTGTGTTTTTTATTCAGCAGCAGCTGTGTGTGAATGACCTGTTTCACTGCAAAACAACCGTCACAAAATTGTTTGCAGGTTTGAGATGCTCGATAGTAATGCAGTGCTCCAGTTGGACCCGGCGGTTCCCGGTGTATTCAACGGGCCTTATCCACTTGGAATCGACCCAGTAAGTTCTGTGTGATTACTAAAACAAGAAGGCCTTATCGAAACCTAAAACCCAGAATAATAAATGCCTTTATCTGACTTCCCTGCAGATCTGGAATATTGCCACCAACAAGCTGACCTTCCTTAACTCGTTCAAGATGAAGATGTCTGTGATCCTGGGAGTCATCCACATGTTGTTTGGAGTGTCTCTCAGTCTCTTCAACCACCTGTAAGTGACCCTTAGAAATACTGTTGGCTAGTAATATCTTAAAACAAACTCAAGAAGAAATTAAAAAATATATAATCCACTCCTATCCTCTGTGTCTAATCTCTATTAAGGGTACCAGTACTAGCTGGCACAGTACAAGAAGTACTTGCCATTAGCTTGTATTGGTTTTCACATGTCTGCCACCATACAGTCAGTGTCAGTGTTCTTTTTTATTCTTTGTTACTTGCAACAGACTGCATAATTTCAATCAAGCCAAGCTTTGTTTTTCTCATTTTTTGTTGCACAGGTACTTCAAGAAGCCACTGAATATCTTCCTGGGCTTCATCCCAGAGATTGTCTTCATGTCCAGTCTGTTTGGCTACCTCATCCTGCTGGTTTTCTACAAGTGGACAGCCTACGACGCCCACTCCTCCAAGGATGCACCCAGCCTGCTCATCCACTTCATCAACATGTGTCTCTTCAACTACAACGACCCCACCAACAAGCCCCTGTACCGGGGACAGGTGCTCCCTCACCCCATCAACCCCTCTGCCTCTCCTGGCTTTCTGCTCCCTCCCCATGCCCCGCCATGGGTGTATCCAAAAGCAGTGGTGTTAAATTACGATGAAATAACCTTAGAGAGCTGCAAGCCAGCTGGGAAAATACCCTCCATCTGCAAACCACGGTGGCTTTTAACTCCTCACAATTCACAATTTTACACATCCTTTTTTTTTTTTTTTTTTTTTTTTTAGAATACAAAGGGCACTCCTAAGTGTTGGAGTGCTTTGCAGACAAATATAGACAAACTAAAAATGTATCAGACACTTTATTGATTCTGAAATGGGGATTGAACCCAGTTGGTCCACCGAAGGACAGTGTCTAACAACTTGTAGGTAGTATAGATGAAAATATCAGGGGAAAAAGGAAACCGGCCCTGTGTATTACTGGGTCACTGGCACATTTTCCCAATTAGTTACTGACATCCGGGACAATATATCACTGCAGTCAGATGAAGAACATTTATCTTTTTAGATTCATATCCCTCATCCGGAAATGCACAACGTAATAACAAAGTAAGAGCACACACTGGACATGTGAAAATGTTTTGCCATTCATCTGATTGGCCTCTTCATTTCTGATGTCATGTATGGAAATGGAGGTGAAGACATCGTTTCACAAGCAGGCGTTACTGTTGGGAGTAACTCCACATTCAAAATGTGTTCCCCCCCCTCTTTTCTCCCCAATTGAATTTGGCCAAAATCCCCACTCTTCTGAGCCGGCCCGGTCGCTGCTCCACCCCTGCTGATCCGGGGAGGGCTGCAGACTACCACATGCCTCCTCCCATACATGTGGAGTCGCAAGCCCCTTCTTTTCATCTGACAGTGAGGAGATTCACCAGGGGGGCATAGCGTGTGGAAGGATCACGCTATTCCCCCCAGTTCCCCCTCCCCATCGAACAGGCGCCCCGACTGACCAGAGGAGGTGCTAGTGCAGTGACCAGGACACATAGCCACATCCGGGTTCCCACCCGCAGACACGGCCAGTTGTGTCTGTAGGGATGCCCGACCGAGCCAGAGGCAACATGGGGATTCGAACCGGCGAGCCCCGTGTTGGTAGGCAATGGAATAGACCACTATGCTACCCGGACGCCCATAAAAGGTGTCTTTTGAATGGACATCCTCATCTACGTTGTAATTCGATAAGGGGGAATGGCTTCCCTATGAAAATAGTCAGATTTCCCAACATGACATCAGAACTGAAGAAGTCAATTAGATAAATCATCAAAGTTTTCAACTGTCCAGTGTGTGTTCTTACACCGTTTTGACATGAAAAGCAGTTATCTAACTCTAAAGTCCATCTTTTGAAAGGAAGATTTGTTTTTTCGCATTGACAATTCAAAACTGTCTCAATGCATGATTTGGGCCTGATCCCGAATCAGCGTAAAGGAAATTAGCGTCTCGTAATGATCACACACACAACGCCAACGCCATGTTAACTTCTCTCTGTTTGAATCTGTAGATGGGGATCCAAGTTTTGTTGGTGCTGATTGCCCTTGCATGTGTTCCCTGTATGCTGATTGTGAAAACTATGGTGCTTCGGCGTCAGCACCTGTGGAAAAAGCACCTGGTATGTCCATCTGACCCTGCCTATGACCTAACTATTCACTTTAAATCTGCATCTTATGTTATGACTTGTGATATAACTGTCTTTTTCTTTCACTTCTACTCTGCCATTCATTTTGGTGTACATTGTATTGTGAAACGTTGTGGTGGACTGTGTTGCCATGAAATGTTGCTTAAAGCATGCCTTGTAAAAGCGATGGAGCAAAACAGTGAATCCAAATTTCAGTAGACTATTTTGGTAGGGAATTCGGGTAAGGCTGGCCATATACCTCACATTTCAAGGGCACCCAAACAGGTATCGATCTACCACTTCTGCTTCGCCTGTATACTCATAGAATTAATTTCCAAAATCCAAGTTCATCATTGAATTTTTCCAAAGTATAGATACTCTTGTATGCAAGAAAGCTTCGCCAGCTGTGAGTTTGTTGGTCTACTTCTCCAAAAAAAAAAAAAGCATCTCAATTTGCATTATATCTTAGGCATCTGCCATTTCATAAAAATGGATGATATGTCAGTGGATGATCGATTTCACAGTTAAACTGTTTCCTTACTGGGTGCCCCCCTGCTTTTCCCCCCTAACTTGGAAACGAAATAGGAACAGCAACAAACAACAACGTATTTCCCAAGGCTTGCTTTAAGCTAGACACAGCTCTTGTGGCTTTTGTATCTAGTCCCAGAAGAGGGAAGAAACCCCAGCAGAGAATCTAGAGCAGTCTTTAGAGCAAACAGGCGTGTCCTCATCATGCACCGGACTCACCCAACAGGGCACGCAGAAATTTGGAGGGGTGCGGGTGGGCAACGGGCCCACGGAGGATGAGGCTGGCATCATGGACCACGACCAGCTCTCCCAGCACTCGGAGGAGGGTGATGAGGTGAGCCTGCGAAAAAAAAAAGACGTCAACCTGTTGAAAGAATCTGGGGAAGCGATTTAACTTGAATTCATTTCCCTTCCATCTTTTTCCTCAATGTTTCCATTTTTGTGAGAAATCCCATTGGTCCGTCCCGTCATCTCATTTGTCAATCTCGAAACCCTTTCTGCCCTTTTCTTGCTGTACCACGCAGTGAAACTTGAAATATGCTGAGCAAGAATAGTACATGCTCCATCGTGTTTCTTCTACAATAAATCTCTAAAGTGTGTCGTAAATTGCATGCCCAAATAAAGGGTTGTGGATCTGATCCTGTTTCAGCTGTCCAGTGTAAAAATGCATAGGGGTGTAAAATAACCTTTAACTATGGCCAGGTCTAATATGGACTCTTTTTGCATTGGAGGACTGCTCTCTTGTGCATTTCTAGATTGGTAAGGGTATAGTTTGATCGGTTTTGAAGCCGTATTAAGAAATCACTACCAATCATCACTTTAGCACAAGCTGCATTTTGTCCGTAAAGCAAAACTCTACGAGTGATCCCTCTTGTAGCCCGGTGACACATCTGCAGCATTGTTGTTAGCAAAATATTTTGTGAAAAAATTCACTAACATGTTAAAATATTTAATAACCTCATCATATGTCATCTGTACTATATTATTCGACATGTTTTAAAGGCAGAGTGATTGGCAAAAACAGGATCTGAAAATACTATTCATTTTCACGGTTGGCTCTGGATGTAGTGGGAGTCAACACCTTATAGGTCTATTAAAGAACATAGAATGGGACAGACATGTAGATGAAGACTTAGGATTTGGTATCTACCCGGAAGGGGTAAGTTTAGTTTTTTCAACTACAGAATGTGTAGTTTAGATTAGATTAGTTCATGTTTTGTCATATATTCAGTTGTGGGAAAGAGGGCTAAAATGTCATCAGACGAGACGAGATGCCCGAGACGAGTTTTTCCAGAGACATTATGGTAGCGTATGAGACACACGTTGGCTCACTTGCCAGAGTAAATTTCGCTGTCTGTAATATCCTGACAGCTTGATCACGGCGGGTGTTGTAAAGCAAACATACCATACAGGTCATGGCCAACAATTCACCCCATTCAGCTGTAGTTATGTTTCGGACCGGACTCACCATCCCCCTTACTACATGTCGGCACAGTCATCAGCATTGTTCACATAGAGAAGGAGCAGAGACTGTTTGACAAACATTACTCCCTCTCTTACAAATACGTTACACCGTATTTAGAATATTTGCTTTCCTTAGCGTTTTTTTTACTGAAATTAAATCGAGCTGAGTCAACAGGTTTAGTGTGTTTCAGCGCATGCAGCGTGGTAACTGCTCGTCATTACATCTGGTATATAACTTTATGTCATTGCATAAAGCTATACGCCATAAAGGAAATACCTGAGACGTTAAACGCAAACAAATTTGACAGCTGAGAACCAATAACAGCCCTGTTTGTGTAGGGGTTTACTGGCGGGTCAAGTCCAAACCATTAGGCGCTGCTGTTTAACCAGCACCGGGTTCGAATACCAAACCCAAGAGATCAGCACGGAGGCTTCAACGATAAAACACAGCCAAGACACATTCTCATTACATCTTACAGATTATATATTACTCAAATCTCCCGTGAAACCATGCTTCTTTCTCTAATCCAGCCATCTTTGAGGAGCCTTATTGTACCTCCTATTTTATTGGATTTGCAGTGGTGATCGCTATAACAGAGAAGCTCTCCAGGGAAAGTGACTTTTTTTTTCTAATAACCTCATTTTTATCGTTCTTCTGTGTAATTCTAAATACCATTGATTTCCTCATTTGGGATGGGAACTGAACACACTAGAGACCGGACATTCCCCTCAGACCACATTTTACTCCTTCACAGCAAGCACACATTAAAGCAAATGCAGCTAACACAGTGTGTCTTGTTTGCATATTTCTTTTTACTATTTAGTTCAAAACTGGACTTGAGGCTTCAAAAAAAAAAAGTCCCCTCATACCTACATGACAGCGGCTTAAACAGAGGCAGCCACGGCCTGTCAGCAGCCCGTAAAAGCCAGGGATCTGTACATTTCTTGCCTTGTTTACCAGCTTTACTCCCACTTGGACCTCTGAAACGCAGACTTTTATCATCATTATTTATTTTACTTTTTTTAATGGGTGTAACTGAGGGATAGGAGCGATGTGGGCATGAATGGGTGTACGGGAAGGGAAAGTGTGAGGAATGGGATGGAATGGATGGAGGAGATAAGCGATGGATTTTCCATTTCAGAAACGTAAACAGAGAGGTGGTTAGCATGAGAACCAGCCTAGTCAGTCCCAACAGCAATGGGTGGAATTTATGAAAATAATCAGTCAGTTTCTCCCCATCCTTCCCCCTCCTCTCTCTCCCTCAGACTCTGTTGTCCTTCATGTCTCTCACATTATAAATCTTCCAGTGTTTATGTTTCGATAGTGTGTTGCGTCAACTGTTATCTTATAAGCCCACGTTATATGACGATCATATCTAGGAAAAAATTTTGGCACTCACGTAAATGCCATTCACCATCAACACAGTGTGAAATGTGATGTTGCATAATGCTGGGAGTTGTACTGTTAGGTGGCTGTATAAGGATACCGGGCTGGATAACATGTCCATTCTCTTAACGGTTTGATTCGTGAAGAACCGAGAAGCAACTAGCCACGCACATGCTCCTTCATGTTTGAACAATTTCTGGTAGGGAAATTCACCCTGAGACACAGAATGCGTGTTGCCATTTTTCGCCCTGTCTAAATAATGGATAAAATACAGAAGCCCTGAAAGGGACGTTGCAGAGAAAATGGACTATGTCTTCAAGAGTGCATTTTGCATTCCCTTTGCAAACTATTTTGCACTCCCTCACAATACCAGCAGGAACTTTGAGGAACCTGATTTGTACTTCTTCATTTTCACACTTTTACCGATTGCATCCTGAAAGCTGTCACTAACCTTTGACCTCCGTTTACTTTCAAGCACTCGGAGGAAGAGCCGGTAAGAGCCTGACTAGGGTTACTCCTCAGCATGTTTGAACACTACCTTCCCTGTCTGTCTGTCAGTGTGTAGGGTATCTACTCTTTCTGAATTTTGGCGTGTGATTGTCCTCCCAATCTACCTGCACCCCCCCCCAGCCCCCCCCCTCAGGACAAGGCATGCACTATTGGTTAATTGTAGAAATGTGTGTGTATGAGTGTGTGTGTGTAAGAGGGACACTTGCCACATAAACTACCAGTCTGAAAGCCGCCACAAGGACGGAGACTCAACACATTTGCAATAACAGACTACTGCATGACGTACTGACCAGACAGTCAGGCTTTCTGTAGTATAGGAAACGTTGGACATAATAACAAAGCAGCCAGATGGCAAATCAAAACTTCTTGTGCACACACTGAACAGAGTGCCGACATGTATAATCATCATTTAATTTGTTAGTTGGTTTTGAGGAAAATTGCTGACAGATAGGAAGAAACAGCAGGGAAAGCACTTGTGATTGATTGTAAATTTGTGTGTGAAAACACAAGAGAAAGAGTGACAGAAGGAGAGAAAGGAGATGGCATGTGATTATATTTGAATGACAGTATGTGTCAGAGAGAGCCTGTGTATGTGTATACAGCCTGTACAGGCCTGTGGCTGGTACACAGCCAGTCCCATTCCTACCACTGACTTGGGATCAGCACCAGATCACAGTTTTAACCATGACTGATATGCAATGATGCGACTCAACATTGAATATCAGTCCCAAACAGTTTTGGGTGCTCAAAACTGAACCTGTTTGTTCAGTCTTTTTCCATCATGCTTGCGACCTCCATCGCCGGACAATATTCACAGTCGAATTTTTTGTAAAATGGCGTGAATTTGTTCAGTAATGAATGACTGGTATTCTGATCTCTCCTGTGAGTCACTTGCCTCCCTTGCATTTTTCCGTGCTGCGTTGGACAGTGTTGTTTTCTCATCATAGCCGCTCACAGACTCAGACCTTTTGAATGGGAACAATGAGCCGCGGTTCCCTGACCTATTGCACAGGTCCAGGGACAAAGGAGAAGCATGGAAAGAGGAAACTCGGCCTATGCCGGGCCAAAGCCAACAAATGCGACATAGAGCCATTGATTCCCAGGTTTCCCTTCCCTTCCTTTCCATACAGGAAAGGCTACCCCTTAATGCCCTGGGCCTGGACAACCAAAACGAGGCCTCTGTCAGGCAGCTGACAGGGGTCAGGTTGTCCTGTTATGATAAGAAGTTTTATTAAGGGAATACAAGAGCTTAATGATAACCGAATTCATCCACGAAGTTTCCATAATGTCAGCCCCGGTGCACTACTTAACGGCCTGTTGGGATTTTAAGAAAAATTTTAAGTACCAGTGAGGATTTTCATCACCGTCGAGCTTGTGAATGCCTCAGTTTTAAAGGCTAACCCTAACCTCCACACTTGAGGCGTTTGGCTTATGTAATGAAAAGAAAATTGCCAAATTTGCAGATAACGTGGCTTTCGCCTTCCTTTTCAGCGAGGTTATGTTGTGCTAACCATTAAGTGTTATTACCTCAAGACTCAGCTGCTACGCTAAAATAACAATTTCCTCTGATGACGGTGACCCCGCCTGTCTGTGTTTTGCACCAGGAAAATCTGATTTTCTGCTGCTGTATTCATTTAATCACGCATCGGAAATCCATGGTGCCCAATTTACATTCACAATTTTACCTCCCATGCACGCAGCTGATGCTTTCCTACAACAGCGACATATAGTGAGTTCAGCAGAATCAGCTTCACTTCCTCGTTCATCACCTTTATAAGCCAAGAACAGTAAGATGGCAACAGGAGAAGCCATCCTGTGGCCCCAAAGTGATAACAGGGAAGTGTAAGGCAATTCAGAAAGCCAGGGTTAGAACCACTGAAAGGTTGGCAGCATGGTGGTCGAGTGGTTAGCGCTGTTGCCTCACAGCAAGAAGGTCCTGGGTTTGAACCCCGGGCTTGTCCAACCTTGGGGGTCATCCCAGGTCGTCCTCTGTGTGGAATTTGCATGTTCTCCCCATGTCTGCGGTGGGTTTTCTCTGGGTGCTCCGGTTTCCCCCACCATCAAAAAGACACGCATGTTAGGGTTAATACTCCTTCCTGTCTGTGCTCCTGACCGAGGCATGGCAAGACGAACTGGAGTTGGTCCCTGGGCGCTGCATGGCGGCTGCCCGCTGCTCCTAGCGACACAGCTAGGATGGGTGAAATGCAGAGCATAACTTACCCACTGGGATTCATAAAGTATATATAAAAAAAAAGTATTAGTTTGCATTAGTATTAGCTGTTAGAAGTTTTTACAAGCATGTCTTGTGCCAGGGATTTTTGTGCTACAGGCATTGGCTGGATAGTTAAAAGAAAGGGGTAATGGTTAAATTCAAAACCGTCGATTTGCAATCCATGGCACCCCGATGTTTGTTCCACTGCATGTGTCAAGCATCTTGTTCCTTCACTTCAGTTTGACTTTGGCGACGTAGCGGTCCATCAAGCCATCCACACCATAGAGTACTGCCTTGGCTGCATCTCCAACACGGCCTCCTACCTGCGCCTCTGGGCCCTCAGCCTGGCCCACGCACGTGAGTCCCACATGCTCACATCTGCAATGCACGCAGGAGGAACACATTAACATGCACGCACACACACCTACAGTACATGTGCACATTAGCAGTTTCGGTTTCTGTAGCACATGTAGTGCATTATTATTTGCACTACATTAGTAATGCACAATTAATAATACACATGTAGCGCATTATTATATATGCTTTTTCACTTCACTGTAGGTCAAAATTTATATATTTCTTCAAGAGGTTAGTGGCAGTTACAGGTTAAAAGGTTTTTCTGAAAAGTAAACCATAAACCTGTACCAGTTTTATGACTTAATTCAGATAGATTTGATTCAGATACACTAAATTGGTACAGCTCTCCAAAACTTGCCAAAGTTGCTTTAAATACTGCAAAACATCATCGTATCATATGAAAGCAGACCAGAGAAATCGCTTCATAAAATTGTTCAAATCCGTTCAGAAAGGTAATATTAAGTTTTTATTAATTGCGTTTTATTCCCCCTATTGATTTATTTAAATATTACATAGATATTCTATATAAATCAAGCCATGTTTATCATGTCTCTTACTCCGTTTGTTGATTTTATTGTCAGGTTTTCCTTTTCAGTTTTATGTGAAGCACTTTGTGACTCTGTTTTTGATAAGTGGTATACAAATAAAGTTTATTTAGTATCATTATTACTATTATAGAAACGGTTAGGCTTTTTTACACACACTTTTACGACACACTGACCCTGTTATTATCTCTGTCTGCCTCTGCAGAGCTGTCAGAAGTGCTGTGGTCCATGGTAATGCACCTGGGCCTGTCCTCCCGCAGCGGGGGCGGGTTCTTTGGCCTGTCAATCATCTTCTCAGCCTTCGCCACCCTCACGGTCTGCATCCTGCTCATCATGGAGGGCCTATCGGCCTTCCTGCACGCCCTCCGTCTGCACTGGTTAGCGGCACTTATACACACACACACACACACACACACACACACACACACACACACACACACAAACACACACGATTGCATAGAAATACTTTTGTATATACACTTTTGTGAGGAATACACAGATGATGCTAAATTGTTTTTCACACAAGTAACACACGTGACCTCAGATAATTCCCAATACCCTGTCCCTCCATCGTCTCCTAGCACCAGCCTCACCCCTACTGATACCGGAGGCTCTGCTTTCTAGCACTAGTGTAAACTACACTGGGCCATAATGACGTCAATCACTATGGAATGTAAGGTCATGAATTTGCAAGTAATGGATTACTTTTTACAGGATTACACTATTCTGTAATCTGCAACTACTCTTACCAATTAAGAAAGGTGAAGTGCGATCAGTTAAAAGCTACTGAAAAACAAATCCCGTACAATATTTGTTGAAAAAACATTGTAGAAAAAAAAAGGAAAGAGGGGAAAAAAAAGGTGATGGACTCTTAGCTTTCTCAAAAACATGCCAGAGGGAAAGAGGATGGTGACCGATCATAAAATACGCTAATCATTTTGCATTTACATTTCGTAGTTAGCACCGGTTGCCAGTTAGGAGGATACGGCTATTCACATGAGTTTGCAATGTGAATCGTGTGGAGGTAGGGGATGACTGACGATGAGGTTTTGGGATCCCGCTGAATGTCTTTACTGTTCGTTGCCCGTTATTAACTGGGTCTGTCTCTCTCCTGACCCGCTTCTTCTCGTTAATTCACGTCTCTTAACACCAAGGTGCAGTCAGTAAACGGGTCATTTTGAAAAGCAGTAGCCCTGCAATCCAGACGAGTCTCATAAGTTAATCATACTTACGGCATGATTTATTACTTACAGACTAATAATATGGCCTCCCTCCGGCTTGGAACGATTTCCGTTGCAACTTTGCATGACGTGAAATGATCTAACAAATCAAACTGACAGGTCACATGACGTAAGCACAGAACGCCACATTCAAGTGTGTGTTGGCCGTTGCCATGTAAATCCTTTCCTGGTGAAAGACTTATTACCTGATAAAGATGCTGGCCAGTAGTGACCAGCATGCACTGTATGCGTGCTTTTGCCTAGTTGCAATCAGCGTTACATAACACAAGAGAGTGATAGGGCATGGCGAGTGCTGTTGGCTCACATAGACAGCATCTTTGGTTCAGTCCCAGCTCGTCTGTGTGCAGTTTGATAGTCCTTCCTCTTTTTCAAGTGGGATTTTTCCAGTTTCCTCCCAAAGCTACAAACGAACCATTCACCTTGCGACCAGATTTTCCTTATTCCCACTGTGCAGAGAAGTGCCCAACGTGCTAACTCATAATTGCGACGTTGAGACAGTTTACAAAACAAAACCCTTGGTTTTTCTCTGTGACATTAAAAGCGTTCACAGAGCTGCTGTCTGCGGCATTCTCCTTTTCCGGGCCATTTCTGTGCCGCGGAGCGTTCCTGTGCCTCCACGGCTGTTTATTTTCTCTAATCCCTCTTGTCTGGTTCAGGGTGTTAAAGGCAGAGTATTACTTCATAGTTCTGAAATGAGCGCACGCAGGGGAATGCCTCGTGTGTTTTTGTTGGACAGAACCGAGGCGTTAATGCTTTATAACTGCTTGGCACGCCACCGACTGGCGTATCTGCTGGTTTAAGTGGAGCCTAACCCTCTCCTCCCGTTAAACGCCAGGTCCCCCGTGTAAACTAGCGAGCAGCTAACAGAGCTAACAGAAACACACGGACCACCTCGCGGAGGAGCACGTAGCTGGCGTATGGGCCGCACTGCTGTGGATTTCCTTAAACGTCGTGTGTTGTGTAACAAGGAGTTGTGTGAGGTTAGAAGAGTAGGTGTGTACATCCCTGTGGTAGGTGGTGCGGAGAAGTTTATTCCATGCAGGTTCTGGTTAAAACAGCATATCCTTGTTGAGTCTACAGAGAAGCGCATCAGTGAGGGATGATGCCAGTTCGATGCCCCCCCCCATGTCATGTACACACACACACACACACACACATGTGGGGGTTCAAGCTAGTTGAGGTTGTTTAGTAAATGAGGCTGTCGCTTAGCAACTGATTCCACGACAAGCCAGGTCGTCTGTCCTCTCCGTCAGTGGTTCTCAGTCTGGGACAGAGTACTGCAGGTTTTCTATCCTGCCAGATAGTTAAAGAGGCCAGAGACACGAAAATGTGTGTGTTGTTTTTTTTTTAAGCGTTAACTGTTATCAGGGTGATGTTTTGAGGTAGCGCACAATAATGATGGGCTGTAACGCCACAAATAAGTCCGTCTGTGGAAATGCCGTTGTTTCAGGCGCTAAATCACTGCTGTCTTTTTCTGGAGATTTAAAGTCATCAGAACGTGAACGTCATTGGATGTTTCACATTGTTTTATGTTAGCACGGCTCTACATGATCAGTTGGGGTTTTTTTTTTGGATTTTCTCCCAATTGTACTTGGCCAATTACCCACGCTTCTGAGCCGTCCTGGTCGCTGCTCCACGCCCTCTGCCGATCTGGGGAGGGCTGCAGCCTCCTCTGATACATGTGGAGTCGCCAGCCGCTTCTTTTCACTGGACAGTGAGGAGAGTTTTGCCAGGGGGACGTAGCGTGTGGGAGGATCACGCTATCCCCCCCCCCCCAAACAGGCACCCTGACTGACCAGAGGAGGTGCTAGTGCAGCAACCAGGACACAAACCCACATCTGGCTTCCCACCCGCAGACACGGCCTGTAGGGACGCCCGACCAAGCCAGAGGTAACACGGGGATTCTAACCGCCGAGCCCCGTGTTGGTAGGCAATGGAATAAACTGCCACGCTACCCGGATGCCACCTACATAATCAGTTTTAAAATTGTCACCAACCCCGGTATAAATACATTTCAAATAAGGCGTGGCCCTATCCACTCTCCATTTTTTTGGACAGTGTGACAGTTTTCATCAAAGCTATATTTTTCCATTTATTTACAGTCTATTTATGATCTAGTTCTTCCTTTTTTTCCAGTTTACCTCATCTGTTTACCTGTTGCAAATCATGTTGTCCCAAAAAAACCCCTGTTTAGATGATGGAATACCTGACACAATACTGCGAACTGAATCAGTCGTCTGTGTGAGTGTTTACGGAGGACTCTGGCGACGGATGTGTTACACCATATCCTGTTGGGGTGGAGGGAAAAATCGGTTCTGTGCAAAACTGCGACATGAAAGCGTGACTGTTTTAATATCGCAGCGTTTTCTGCTGAATCGCAGTGTCGGATCACATTG
This sequence comes from Lampris incognitus, assembly GCF_029633865.1. Taxonomy (NCBI): domain Eukaryota; kingdom Metazoa; phylum Chordata; class Actinopteri; order Lampriformes; family Lampridae; genus Lampris; species Lampris incognitus. Next base: position 15,049,438 of record NC_079227.1, read on the forward strand.
AACACATGCTGTGGAGAGATCGGATGTAAGGACTTCTGCACCTGGGAATGTTTGAATGTGAATTGTTGGAATGTTTATCCAGGGAAGCTAAACACGTTTTGAGCTTCTGTATAACAATCACACGGCGTTAAAAGTAAATAGATATGTGTGGTACATTTTTTTGAGGGGGGGGGGATTTTTTCCCCCTTTTTCTCTCAATTGTATCTGGCCAATTACCTACCCCAGTCTTCCAAGCCATCCCAGTCGCTGCTCCACCCCCTCTGCGGATCTGGGGAGGTCTGCAGACTACCACATGCCTCCTCCGATACATGTGGAGTCACCAGCCACTTCTTTTCACCTGACAGTGAGGAGTTTCGCAAGGGGGACGTAGCGCGTGGGAGGATCACGCTATTCCCCCCAGTTCCCCCTCCCCCCCCCCGAACAAGCGCCCCGACTGACCAGAAGAGGCACTAGTGCAGCGACCAGGACACATACCCACACCCGGCTTCCCTCCCACAGACACTGCCAATTGTGACTGTAGGGACGCCCAATCAAGCCGGCGGTAACACAGGGATTTGAACCAGTAACCCCCGTGTTGGTAGGCAACGGAATAGACCGCTACACCACTCGGAGGCCAGAAAAAGAATATTTATTGTTAATAATATTTAAAGTAATATCTAGTGATATTTATAAAATTGCAATGTGTTTCCAATCACCACAAAAATATATTGTTGTAATATCAAATCAGGAGTTACCTGCTGATTCTCGAGGCGGTGGAAGTGTTGTGTAGCTCTTGGATGGACCATCCCTCACCCCTCACAGCAGGTCACAGGTTCATCTTACTTGGCAGGCAAGTGCCCATTAACAGCGTGGTGTTAAGTTATCTTGACCACAACACTGAGCGCCTACCTGCTCACACACTGTGATTCACAAGAGAAAAGTGTCAGGTACACTAATTGCCTCAATTTAAAAGACAAACAAGGTACAATACAGAAATATTTGAATTAATGTATAAGGGAATGTGTAGGTTTTAGGACACAAAGGGTGTGTCAACAGCTTTTAGATGATATGGCTGCATTACTAATGGCAAACACTAGTGCATTATTTCACTTTTTAATTATGAGGTAAAAAAAGACTTAGGCGCGTCCACCAATTTCGTCAAGACTCACATCTGTTATGAGTCAAACAAGGATGGCTTGTTGGCCTTCAATAACTACCAAATGAAGGTTAGGGACTACCAGCGGCAGACCGGGGAAGATGCTCTGTTGAGTCCCGCTGTGGAAAACTGGTTGTACTGTGCTGAACTCCCAAGGTGTGAATGTGCATAGCTGTGTGAATGTGAAGGTTGGTGCTGAAAAACGGCACGTCTGCCCTGCAGCCCTTCTGTGGCTAAATAAAGGTTAAAAGGAGTATTGGAGTATTTCTCGCGGAGGTGAGTGAATGGAAAGTAGTCATGTTCAAACTAAACGGCAGTCGCCTGCATACTCATACCTGAAACCTCTGCTGTGGTGTCCACGGTTCACACACACATGCTGATGAGTTGTCTGTAGAGACACGCGTAAACCCATGCACACTTTCTCTCCCTCACTCACTTGCTCGCACGCACACACACGTACACACATGCGCACGCACACATACATCTTAGAGCGTGTCAGCCCCCGGCACTTTTTCCATCTCTGCAGCTGCATGGAGGGGCAGATGAGAGGACCTCTCATTTCTTCCCCCTGCTAAAGGGCTGCCCTCTCACAGCTTTGGCAGGCCAAATATTTACCACGGCTGGGAGACATTCCTGGGCACTCCCCTCGCGTCCCTCATACGCCTGCCTGCTGAGGGGACCGGTGGGAACCGGCAAGCCGCTCTGTATTTTTTCCCCAATAATCAGAATCAGAATTGCTCGATGGGTGTTTTGCATGAAACAAAAAGGACTAAACAAAACATTTTAAAGTAAAATGTCAGAGTTTTGAGAAATTTAGAGAATAATTAAAACAAATCTGAAAACACTCCCAAACAGGAAAACAAGTAAACTGCAGGACTGTCGTCAACACTGTTTACACTAGGAAGAAATGTGTTGACAGGATATGTACAGATCCGGTTATTACTGTCCTAAGTAGATGGTTTAAATACAGTAAATATAGGTATGAATTAGACTACTAGCCACTAAATATAAATTCTATATATACAGACTTGAGTTTATTCTGCAACCACAGGAAGTATTTTCTCTTCTGGGTCTTTTTTGTGCGTCGATGTTGACCTCATTTGATCGCCAGGGACAACACACAAAACATACAAAAACATTCAAAACAGCAAGGGACAACACATTTGGCCGCCATCTTGGTCTCCCCTTATGAATCAAGATGTCAGAGGTTATCAACACTTTCTGCTGCGCCAAGGCTATTTCAAGAACTCTAGACTTGACGTTGCAACTACATTTCTTCGAAGAAAGGAAAGTTCAAGTGTTTCGCTAAATATGTCCACAAGAAGTTTTTACTTTGTTAAAAATTCACTTTGCCAGGCCAGCACAGAAAACCACCATATTATTGCATACCAAAGTCACAAAATCAGTCACATAAGCTTGAGCAAATGATTGATTTTGACTTCAAGTGATGTTTGAGGATAAGCTGCAGTGCAGTAGTAAAGTTTTATTCCCAAATGAGAGTTTGGCCTACTTGGAAAAAAAACGTCTCATGTAAAATAGGGACGTTACGTTTTACAATTGTAGTCATCATCTTAATGACTGTTTAAAGGCTGTGTTTTTGAAATACTGACTGATGAACTTAAGGTGACAATTTCTAAATGGCTTTATTTCACCTGGGATCAAAAGCGATTGTGGAATTTTGAATGATCCTGGTTCTGAAATTGGTGCCACGGTGGCACAGTGGTTAGCGCGGTTGCCTCACAGCAAGAAGGTCCTGGGTTCAAGCCTCAGGGTTGTCCAACCTTGGGGGTCATCCCAGAGTGTCCTCTGTGAAGTTTGCATGTTCTCTCCATGTCTATGTGGGTTCCCACAGTCCAAAGTCATGTAGGTCAGGTGACTCAGCCATACTAAATTGTCCCTAGATGTGTGTGTGTGTGTGTGTGTGTGTGTGTGTGTGTGTGTGTGTGTGTGTGTGTGTGTGTGTGTGTGGACCCTGTGATGGCCTGGCGGCCTGTCCGGGGTGTCTCCCTGCCTGCTGTCCAATGACTGCTGGGATAGGCTCCAGCATCCCTGAGAGCAGGATAAGTGGTTTGGAGGATGAATGACTGGATCTGTTTTTGGTGGTGTCGTTTTGGGGAAGTTTTGGCTGTGTGTTTTTTTTGTGTTGCACTGTTGTGGGCAGGAGGAAACGAAATTTCGTTACCTTGTGTATGCAATTGCATGTAAGAAATGACCACATTTGTGCCTGATTCCTGATGTGAAGTCTTTGAACGATTACTGTGTAGTTGTCCTGCGTGTCACCATATGACCCGGAAGTATGGCTGTTTCTAATTTTATAGGCTGAAACATCGGGGGAGGTCACATGTCAGTGATGACTGACAGATTGTCGTGTCGTCATCCGCTCAGCCATATTTGGTCGCATACCGATCTGAGCAAGTGCAGACTGCCTGACTGTTTCCCCCTGAAATATTCCATACGTTGGTGCTGTGAAATAGCCCCCGCTGAAAAGAAGGGGAGGGAAAAAACACCCCAAAAAAATCGTTAGAAGAGTCCTGATGGTTTGGAAACCACCAAAGCCATGGGGTTTTAGTGTTCTTTTGGACACTGAAACCATCAATCTGATCCTGATGGTTTCACGTTCCGATTTATTAGATATGCCAATACAAACCGTTACAGACCACCAAAAACCGCCCAGCTCCTAATTTAACCATTAAAACCATCATAAAACGCTGTAATGTTTTCCGATGTTTTGCGACAACTGACCTCGATTTCCTGTACTGCTCAAATCGTCGCAGGATTCAGGGCCGCGACGCCTGGACGGTGAATTTCACAAATACTTATTCGTCAGAATAAAAGATGTCTGATAAACCGTGTCGTGTCGCCCTGCTATGTGAGTTTGTTGGTATGAGCAACCAGCTTTCGTTTGAAATTTGTTGCCGCTGATTTCTCCCCTGTTGGTCTTGTCTTTTTCAGGGTGGAGTTCCAGAATAAATTCTACACGGGCCAGGGTTTCAAATTCGTTCCCTTCTCCTTTGAGAGCATCCTGGAAGGCCGATTTGACGAATGAACAACCCTCACTTGCTCCATTTTAATCAACGGGATTACCAAACTCTCTCTCCCCTTCTTTTTGTGTGCATGATAAACATAGCGCTCTGTCTCCTTCTAGTGGCCATGTGGTGTAACGTTCCGTGAGTTAACGCCTCTGTTTTGTTTTTTGTTGGGTTTTTTTTTTCGTTTCGTTTTTTTTTTAAAGAAACAACTTAAAGCTGCTGCGAGAAGTTTTTCCCTGGTTATTTATCGGTCTCAATTCAAATTTAGATATCGATCAACATAATCAAATGAGGCCATCAGCGAGAAGATTAGATATTGCCATATAATGAGTTCAAAATTAGGGCAGGGTGATAGGGGAAAAATCAATTATTATATTTTTGATCGAATACTGCGGTATCGATATTTTGGCGATATTGTAGAGATGACTATTGGTTCTCTCACAAAATATTTACACAATGACATTTATGATAAACACTCATTAGTAATGTGGATATGATGTCCAAACAGGTAAAGACAAATAATATAACAGCTAGAACAGTATAATAAGTCCAAAAAATTGCTACCTTTTACTGTGATGCAGCCTTTAAAACCAGGAAAAGACAACACTTATGTGATATCACGATATTACGATAGCCAAATTCCCACATGATATCTAATCTTATATGAAAATATCGATATATTATCGATATATTGCCCAGCCCTAGTCCATATGCTTGTCCCCGGGTTGGGCTCCCTCTGAAATATGATTTACAGCACACAGATGGGATGCATAATCTTAATTAGATGCATTACTTCATTGCTGTATATCTTGCGAACGCCTGCTTTTTTCCCAAAACACTACTACGCCTCCCACTCCTCCCTTCAAAGCAATTGCACGAGCTATCAAAGGGTGAATGGGGATCTTTGCAACATGTGGCAGTGCTTATGGGAAATGGAAGTCGACCTTCTGAGAAACACAGACACTTTACTCAACAGGGGCGCACAAAATCAACAAAAATCCAGAATTTTCTCGCAGTAGCTTTATACCCATTTTCTGAAAGAAGGAATACTCCATGTCCTCCCAAACTAGGATGCAAAACACAAACAGAAAAAATCCAAACAGTTCAGGTCAAATATCAGCATATAGGACAAAAAAAGAAGATACTAGACTTTGAAAAATGCATCTTTTTACCAGTATTAAACATCGTCTACAGATGGCACACAAATGAAAATACTTAGAAATGACCTGATAAGCATTACACAAATGGTGACACAAACTACCAACAAAGTGGCTGATTAATCAGCCCCACATTTTTTTTCCAGAACATACAATCTCTACATACATGTTGCACCTAATAACAACACATTACTGTCGTTAAGTTGGGTGCACCGGTGAGGCAGCTACTGTAAAGTTTGCCTGGGCTCCAGACAGGCCTATTTTGTCCAGTAATGTCATGGACAAGACTTTGGGCAACAGAGCATTCCTGAATCTCACAGAGACAATTGCTCTTGCCCTCCTTCCTCCTCATCCACCTCCTCACATTCCCAGTTTTTCTTTTTCCGTTGCTCTACCCATTGTCCTAAACCATATGCACTCGCTTACAGTATGACCCTTTCTGCTCTGCTTTCTCACCAAACAATGAGGCTTGTTAGTATTTCCTCCTCGGGGACTGTGTGTGTGTGTTCACCGTGTTGGGATCCCATGGAAACGACAGAATATCTGTAATCCGACCCCCGTGTTACAGTAACGTCTAAAAATGCAGCCACTGTGGAAACCCTTCGTGTTTACTACATTACTGCTGCATGATCAAGGAGGAATTGCTTTGGCAAATTTGCAGTAGTTGACTTGTCAGGAGCGTGCCGAGGTCACCATGATGGCCATACAGCGTGGCTGCAGGAGCAGCAGGGGTCTTACACCACAGCTACCACTGTGTCGTAAGTGTGTTTTAAACATAGTTATATATCTATATATTTATATATTTATCAGATATCAAAACATTGATCCTTTATGACATTGCTGCATCATGTCAGTTTATTCCCAGGTTATCCTATGTGCTGTAGATGTCACTTTTTTTTATTTTTTTATTTTTTTTGGTGGCCCTCCTGTGTTCATGTTTGTGCATGGTTGTTGTGAACTACTTGGAGTATTCGTTCATTGGAATGGCTGTTACACATATAGTGTCAAATTTAAAAAAAATATATCATTAATGTGAAACATTAAGATGGAGAAATCAACATTATAATCATCAAAAGGCAAGATAAAGGAGAACCCTGATGAAATCAGTAATGAGTTAGGAAGTTGTGTCTGGCTCGTCATTGCCTTTGTGGACATAACCGTTATTCTTCTTAGTTGTGGTACCTTTTTCTCTGAGCTAACTATGAATAAGAGGTGCAGCACTTAGGTGTCCTTTTTTAAAATTTAAGAATGGCCTTGGGAATATTGAAGCATATTTGTGTGTACAAATGCAAACTGAGGTACAGATTGAACACACAACTGTTATCCGATGATTAAAAGAAAAAAAAGAAGAAAAAATCATGACTGTGAGCCCCATTTTATCATGTTCCCACAAATTTATGTAGTGTGGTCAGATTTGTTGTGATCCCAATTGTGTGTGTGTGTGCGTGTGCATGAGTGTGTATCTGTGTGTGTGCATATGTGTGGCTAAATGACAGTGAAATTGTGGTTGTTTGGCCATGACTGGCGCCCCCACAGTGTAACTAGTGACCCGTCAGTCAATACGTTCATGTGGAAGTGGTGTTTGTGATCAATAATAAAGTGACGACTGCTGGATTCATTCTGTCCTGTTTCCCTTTCTGTTTTGTTCGTGGTTGCCCTTTAAAGTGACTCAAGTGTGGAGGTAGTTGCATTGTAAGTGCAGCACCACTAAGTCCTCCCTCCTCACAGCTTATCAGCTCAAACGACCTTTGTGACCGGCAGCCAGAAGGCCGGGCATTTACAGTAAGCTGGAGCAAGGATAGCTAGCTTTTCCTGCACAATGTCAGGGCAAATCAAGCAAGAGTTAGTGCCAAGAGTTAAAAGTTAGCTCGGTTATTGTTAAAAGTGGCGAGTGCTGCAGACAGACTGGGCCTAAACACTCTTACTGCATCTCCTCAACTCAAAAGAAAAATCACCCCTGAGATAGCTAATGCCATGCTGCTTTTATAGGTTTACAGCACCCTCTTTTGGAGCTTGTATCACTTACTGGGCATGACATTAATAATAATAATAATAAATCAATCTTATATAGCGTTTTTCTAACACTCAAAGTTGCTTTTCAATAAATGGGGTGAAACAAGACAACAGATAAACATAACACAGACATACAGGGGTGGATGGGAAGGGGGGCTACGAGAGGAAGAAGCGGTAGCCACACATGACGCCAGCAGTACTGTCCCACTTAAACAGATACAAAAGGGCCAGAAAAACAAAAAACAACAGCTCTGTAGACGTTGATTTTCTGTAGGAGTTTACCCCCATAGCCTCTTCCTCTCCCTAGGTATCCACTAGGCAGTGGCACTATTTAACCCATAGCTGGGGGCTGGTTCGTGGGCATCAGGGAATATCCACACACCGGTGGGCCTGCGTACCACACGTCTAGGGGCCAGACCTCCTCCGAGTCCCTTGGAGCTCAACCAGGGTCCAAGGTGTACCCAGTTGCCATGTGTCGCCACGAGGACGCCCTACATAGGGCTTGCTGTTGGAGAGGCTATGTACTGGCAGGGAGAGACTTACGTGCTCGGCTCTCCTGTTCGCATTTCTGCTAGCCAGCGGTGAAGGTTGGGAGTGAGACGTGACAGGCACAGAACACTACTCCAACACACTAGACGCCTCACAAAAACCCCACTTCTTACACAAGAATTATACAGTAGCTACCAGATTCAGCACTGTGTCATCCATACTAAAAACAACGAGTCAACTTGCTTTGGAGAAAACCATATCTGATGGCATATTATGTGGTGTTTATTCATTGTGGGTGAATAAAAAACATGTTATTAATTTTCAAATTGCATTAAGAGTGATGACTATGCTGCTCTTTGACGTCCTCCTCTCTGGCTTCAAAATGGTTCTTGAGGGTTAGGGTGGTTTTCAGCAATTACAGCGGTTTCTGTGTGAAGATAAACTAACCTCGAATTCTCAAGCTGATTTCTTCTTTGAACAGCACAAAGGCAGGTTGTGGAAATCCAGCAGTGGTCTGACCAGCTCTGGGTGAATGACAAGTGTATTTTGCAAGCTTTCCTCATGAGAAATGCCTGTTTGCAGGGAGCTAAGTGCAGCACTAGGACAAAAGGGAGGATTTCATAAAAAGGGTCAAAGGTTACATTGGGTTGACTTCTTAGACAGGGTCATCGATCCCTGATCCGTCTGTCTGTCTGTCTGTCTGTCTGTCTGTCTATCTATCTATCTATCTATCTATCTATCTATCTATCTATCTATCTATCTATCTATCTTCTTAAATGAAACTCTCAATGGTGGGGAGAGTGCTCAGCAAACTACTACTAGTCTCGGCTGCTCCCGTTAGGGGTCGCCACAGAGGATCAACCATTTCCATTTCTTAGAAAAGAATTAGGAGAGTGCTCAACAAACAAGGAGCAAAATAATCCAGTGATCCAAGTAATGTCTTTAATCCAGACAGTACAAGCCTGTTTCATGCTACATGCAATCATCAGCTGTCAATAGAGCTAAACAGCAAAGAACATAACATATATCTAGCTAGCTAGCTAGCTATCTGTCTGTCCACTTAAATGTTTAATCAGCATTTTGTAACTTGGTTTTCAAAACTGCTATGTAAAGTTTATTATTATTATTATTATAGGCTCCAGCATCCCCACAACCCTGAGAGCAGGATAAGAGGTTCAGATGGATGGGTTATTATTATTATTGTTGTTGCTGTTGTTGTTGTTGTTATTATAGGAGTAGACTGTCAGCGTTTGTGTATTTTGTGTTACGCATGTGTCAAGACACGAATGGATCCACATGAGGTTAAAAAAAAACTTAGCTCTTTTTTTTCTTTCTTTTTTTGCTGAAGAAATCTGATTGCATTTTTGCAAATATGTGGAGAAATTTGCTGATAAAGTGAGCGTATGGCCGTTTTACAACCATTTCTGCGTCACAGCTGGAGTGGGAAGGACCGTTTGTGGTCAAGCAGTTGATGCCAGGACATCTGTGATTTAATGCCACATAAACAGGTGAACGATAACGCCTCGGAGATGCTTAACCCCTGTCTGGGCCTGGTGTTTATATATTAGATACACTATAACAAGTGAGGTTCTACATAAACTTTGATGTTATGGCGCTATCCTCTGGATAAAATAAGCATTACATCCCATGTTTCCAGGAGCCACAATCAAAACTGTTGATTCTTTTTTATTATTATTATCTTTAGTATGCTATTTAATCGTTTATATAAATTGTTTTTGGAAAAATGTTTTCCATCTACATAAAGTATGGTTGAAAATGCCAGAAAAGTTGCATCAGTTCATCTGCAGCATCAGATGAACTGCATCAGTTCATCAGATTTACGGGGGGAAATGTTTTCCCTGTAAATTTGGCGTCCAGATGAACTGATGCAACTTTCCTGGGATTCCTACACCTGAATTACTGAGCATGCATCGACACATGGTAGAAAATGATTTTCATGCAAAGCTGACTCTTCCCTTAGCTCTCATCTGGACAAACAGGTTAAGATCGAACACCCTTATTTGTGCAGCCCAAATTAACAAATGTAACCAGCCCTCTAAATGTTTTGTATTGCTTATGCATCACTTATTAACATACCTGAGTTTTTGCACTGGATGTGGTGCAGTGGTACTTCTGAATAGGCTGGTCATTGGCTCAATAAAGCCATGGATGTGTTTAACATCAAGATTATAATTCTAATTTGACAATTCATAAACTTAATATCTGTATGTTCCCTGCATGGCAACATTATATTAGTGAACATATTTTTGGACAAAAATGTCAACTTTTCACCTATTTCTGCCATTTAAGTCATGCATAAACTACATAAAATTCAACAGCACTAAGGCCTTTCTATACTGCTGTATGTAAAGAAAGGATGAATGTAATACAGGAAATAACGTGTAAAATACTGATAGGTCTGTTTTAACCCTGTATGCTAATTTTCCATTGAAATTAAGATGCATGTCAGTGAAAGCGAAAGTAGCACGTCTCTGCAGACAAACTTGAGAACTGTTGAAAGACAAACTATAGCAAGAGGTGATGATGGCCTGCCACTACATAGTTAATTTCCACGATAAGCTGACATTTCTGACAGCTTTCCTTCTCCTTTTTTTCTTTCTGAATATTGGTTTGCTTTTTAAAAGGGATGGAAACAATTCTAATTGCAAATGACTTGAACATGATAGAGAGTTATATTCTACTGGCGTTTGGCAGAAGCATTAATTGCATAATGGACAATCTCGAAACTTATAAAGTTACAAGTGTTTTACTGGTCATGAGAAAATATATGCTTTTTACCCCCAAAGCAAACCTTGTTTGTGTTTGTTTGTTTGTCAAATTCAATGCCGTAGTATGACACAGCACCACACCTCTGACATTATATTCATATCTTTGAGGAGTTCATTCTTTTAACAGCTGCCTCCTATCTGTTTCCTGATTTACTGTGGTGATATGCTATTTTTCTTGTTTTGTGACATATTTTGTGGGATTTCTATCGAAGACTGTTGCAGAAAGATTTATTAATTTATCAATAAAGGTTACACTTGAGCCACATAAGTTCCTTACAACGACTGCAATCGCCTCTTCTCAATCTTCAAGGTGTGCATTTAGCGTGTATCCATGCACCCTTATTTGCTCTGGGTGCAACAATGATTCAGTCCTTTAACAAGCAAATGGATGAACCATTTGTCCCGGTTTTAGCCGTGCATTGTCCCAGCTATGACCATATAGAGATCCACAAACTTGAAACTTTTGACCCGTCATTAAGTTTTATGTGATCACATGATGGTGTTCCTGTAGTAAACCCAATTTCAAGACACCTTTGCCAGAGGGCATATCCGACTTACTTATGCAGCCTTATCTCTAGATGTGAACAAACAGCCCTCTGTTGCCATTGATAACATGCTTTATAATGTTGTGTGGAGAAACAGAACACACTATGTTCAAAAATTAGTCTTAATGAACTCCCATGAACATGGTGGCCTGAACTTTCTTGGCTTCTCCACCCTTAATGAGATTTTCAAGAAAAATTGGATTAAACAGTTTCTTAGAAGCCCGACTTCAATTTGGAATTTTATTCACAATTACTTGTTCTCAAAACTTGGAGGCCTTAAATTTGTTTTACTTTACAGCTACAATGTTGAAAAAAAATTCCCTTAAAATTGTCAAATTTTCCCAAACAAATGCTCCTCTTCTGGTCTTTAATTTATGAACATGATTTCTCCCCGCAGATATTACAGTTAAGGTCAAAATTATTAGTCCCCTGTATGAAATCAAACAAAACCCTTAACTTTTCCATGGAAATTACCATAACCAAAAGTGTTTATAGTTTAATTGCTTCCAAAAGAACAAAGACAAAATCTCCACTAAGCTTGATTAAGATATTTTACTGATGCGCTGAATTGAAACAAGAAAAAACAAAAATGACAAGACCAAAATTATTAGCCCTCTGACAATTAATAGTCAATAGTGTAACCTTTCTGACTCACAACTGACAACAACCTCTTATGGTAGTTCCTAACTAGGGTGGCACATGTCTCTTGAGGGATCTTAGCCCATTCTTCCATGGCAAATTGTCCCAGCTCATCCAAATTGCGTGGTTTTCTAGCATGGCCATTAACCTTGAGCTCCCGCCACAGATTCTCAGCAGGATTGAGATCCGGGCTCTGAGAGGGCCACTCCAGGACCTTGATTTTGGTGTCCTTCAAGAAGTTTTGGACCAACTTGGATGTATGCTTCGGGTCATTGTCTTGCTGGAAGACCCAGCAGCAACCTAAAGATAGACTGGGCGCAGATTTCTTTACATTATCCTTCAAAGTGTCAACATAATCTTCTTTCTTCATGATCCTATGCACGATGAAGAGCCCTCACAACGGTCTTCCTTGAAACATCAAGTCCAGAAGAGGCCAGTTCAGCAACAATCATCTTGACAGAGATCCAGGGGTTGTTGTTGACATCTCTGACTATTTTCCTCTCCAAAGTTTTTGAAATCTTGCACTTTTGACCATGCCCAGGTTTGTTTCTAACAGAATTTGTCTCCTTGTGCTTTGCAATGATGCAACGTACAGCTGTTCTAGACACTGTGAAACACTTGGAAATAGCAGTATAGCCTTCCCCCTTACGATGAGCATCCACTGTCTTCTTTCTGAGTTCCAGACTGATTTCTTTACTTTTTGGCATGATGAAACTACTTCTTACCAATAATTTAAGAGTAGTCCCTCTCAATCAAGTGTTCAAATGCCACTAACCCTGTTCATTGGAGTCCCTTAAGTAAAGTTCAATGCTGATTGGTTGCTCAGGTGTGGTTTGAAAGCAAAAAAAAAAAGAAATCACATAGGGGCTAATAATTTTGACCACCTCAATTTTCATTACATTTGGTATAAAGCAAACCTGAAGATTTATTTTACATTCCAAAATGTACCAAGGGGCCTTAACACTGATGAATATTTTACTATGTAAAGTTTTATGAATGATGCTAACATTGGGCAGAATTTTAGAGAAATGTTCCATAGTTCCTTGGGGGCTAATAATTTTGACCTTAACTGTACATATATGGAACAACAGAGACATATAAACACAAATCATTATTCTTGGAAAACTGGTTTATCCATGGAATGTATCTGGTTAAGCAGCTCCTCAATTCTAGAGGCACATTAATGTCATACTCTGAACTTGTAGACAAATATGGTATTCCTATTCCACCAAGGGAATATGCTTTTGATGCTATCCCTTCTGGTGTCATAATGCTTCTTAGAAACTCAATAGTATGTGAACTGACTTTACTACCACTGGATCCTGTTGTTACTGGTGTTAGTTGGATCAATAATAACTGTGATATACGTGCTTTATTTCAAAGAGAAATAGTCTCTGTTGCAAATGTAGTTTCTTACTGGAATAATTTTACTTCAGACCTGAACTGGAAGAAAATCTGGTGCTTACCTTCTAAATATCTGATTATTAATAAGGTTAAGGAAGTAACTTTTAAAATAATTCAATGTTTTTATCCCTCCAAGTCATTTCGACAAAGATATAAAAAGGACATTAATGTGGACTGTTCAGTTTGTCAACTGGTTCCAGAAGATTTATGTCATTTATTTTGGTCTTATCCCCACGTTTGTACTTTTTGGCAAGATGTCAGTACATTTATTTACCAATATATTGATCCCGAATAGTCCCTTTCCTATGAAGATGTATTATTTGGCTTCTTTACTTATAATTCTAGCAAAGCAAATCAATATTTTATCATCAATTTGATTTTAATCTTTGCAAAAATCACATATTCATAAATCTAAGTTTTCCAATCATAGACCGTCTTTTTTCCTTTTGAAAATGAAATGAAACAATACATTACAACAATTCTATATTCTAAAAATATGAATGCTATTAAAACCATAATCCTTTATAACATTTCTGTGAGCTGATTTCACATATTCTGTTAATGTGAGCTGATTTCACATATTTCTGTTAATGTTCTGATCCCCTGGCACTAACTTGTTTTTTTTTTTTACTATATTAAAGAAAAAAGACACCTTTGCCATGGCCCATTTTTATCAGAAGGCCGTCATGTGATCTTTCCCTCACATGACACTAGTCTGGCGCCTGCTTCTTCTTTTTTTTCCTAGAAAACTGATTTTAACAGCGCTGTTGCCTGTGATTGGCTTTAAACGTTGACTGACGTGCCAAAACTCGTTTTGATTGGTCGTGGACGTTTTCAGCGAAAGAACGCTTCCTGCTTGTCTGTGAATGGGATAAACTTGTTTGAAACTTGGGTTAGCTTGTGGGGGAATTTGCCTGAGTTGAGAGGGATCAAAAATGCCATCCAGAAGTGGTCACAGCCTTGTTTTACCTATCCTACTATCTCTTGTTGCGGTAGCACATTGCAACTTTCCTACCCTGGACCGTTTGAAACCGCAAGCCAGCGAAAAGACCCAGGAAAGAGCAGTGACCGACCTTCTGAAGCGTCTGCTCAGGGAAAGATGTCGAGAGTTCATCGTATCAGTCAACAGGAGCCTGTCCAACGACAGCCTGGACGTGTGTGAGCTCCGGTCGACGAAAAACAACAAGATCTTCGCGACGGGCACAACCGGGGTTGCCGTCGCGTCTGGTATTTATAACTACTTGAAATATTTCTGCAACTGCCATGTTTCTTGGTTCGGTGACCAGCTGGATCTGCCCCGTCCTTTGCCCCGGCTCACTGGTGTCCTGCGCATCAACACGCAACACAGGTGAGTGACGAAGTAGTGATGACGTGATACCCGGCCTACTGAAAAACCAGTAGATGTATACATATACGTATACATACACATATACATATACATACACATACATACACGCTCCTTTTACACTGTTGTTTTTGCACTGCTGCTGTCACCTGACTACACTTATCTATAAACCATAGGTACAATGATGAGCCAAAACATTATGACCACTCACAGGTGAACCGAATAACATTGCTCATCTGCAAACAAGGGCACATGTCTGGGTAGGATGGATGGTGAGCAATCAGTTCTCCTAGTCAACGTGTTGGACGCAGGAGAAATGGGCAGGAGTTAAGATCTGAGCGACAAGGGCCAAATTGTTATGGCCAGACGACTGGGTCAGAGCATCTCTGAAACAGCAAGGCTTGTGGGGTGTTCCTGGTCGGCAGTGGTGAGTATGTACCAACAGTGGTCCAAGGAGGGACAAACCACAAACCGGAGACAAGGGTGTTGGGCGCCCAAGGCTCTTCGGTGCACAAAGCGAGGGCAACAAAGGCTATCCCGTCTGGTCTTAGCCAACAAAAGGTCTATTGTGGCACAAGTCACATAAAAATGTAATGGTGCTTATGGGAGAAATGTGTCACAACACACAGTGCATCACACCCTGCTGTGTATGGAGCTGCGTAGCCGCAGACCGGTCAGAGTACCCAAGATGACCCCTGTCCACCACTGAAAGTGCCTACAATGGGCATGCAAGCGTCAGAACTGGACCATGGAGCAGTGGAAGAAGGTGGCCTGGTCTGATGAGTCCCGTTTTCTTTTAGATCACATGGATGGCCATGTACCTGGGTCTGGCCATTCATGTAGACGTCAATTGGACACATACCACCTACCTAAACATTGTTGCAGACCAGGTACACCCCTTCATAGCAGTGATGGCAGTGGCTTCTTTCAGCAGGATAATGCACCCCGCCACACTGCACACATTGTTCGGGAACTGTTTGAGGGTCATGATGACGTGTTCAAGTTGTTGCCCTGGCCTCCAAATTCTCCAGATCTCAATCTGATTGAGCATCTGTGGGATGTGCTGGACTGACAAATCCAATCCATGGAGGCCACCACTTCGCAATTTACACTTGAAGGACTTGAAGGATCTGCTGCTAATGTTTTGGTGCCAGAAAACTTGTGGTTTTGTGGAGTCCATGCCTCAATGGGTCGGCGCTGTTTTGTTGGCACACAGAGGACCAAAAGGATATTAGGCAGGTGGTCATAATGTTTTGGCTCACTAGTGTACATGTAAATTTGCACACTCCTGCAATTTTCATTATTCTTTTACATTTGTTAGTTTTTTTTCCTTCGATTTGAAAATAAATTATTCCCTCATTGTATTGCAATTTGCACCATATGGAAGGTCTCATATCCACTTTTCGTTGTACATATGCTTTGGTTCACTGTGTAATAATATTGAACTGAATAGTTGAATTTAATGTGTAAGTGTGAACGTGTCGTCACCTTCTTAAAATAATGGCCTAAGTCATATTTTCAAGTTTTTCAAAAAACAAAATAAACTGAAACAAATATAGAATATATGATATTTCTTAATCATTTCACACAAAAAGGTTATGACAGTATATGACTATTGACATACAAAAACACTGTCTCAATAGTCATATATTGTCATAACCTTTTTGTGTGAAATGATTAAGAAATATCATACATTCTATATTTGTTTCTGTTTTTTGAAAGACTTGAAAATATGACGTAGGCCATTATTTTAAGAAGGTGGTGATGTAATCTCTGCAGCAATAATCTTGAGTCTTGAGTGTAGGTAAATTGCACCTTTTAACTGGCACTGTGAATGTCTCACATTAATGTCAAGAACGTTTGTCTAATAATTTTCATTATTCATGTGGCCTAATGCATTTTATATTAATTTGATATATTATAACAATTATATTGTCATACATAAGGATTAGTAAACTAGTGTAATTTAATAGTATAATAGTTTAATAGCATTAGTAAAGTGTATTAGTAGAGTATAAAAGTTGTATAGCATATAAGTATCATCAAAATAGTAGTATAGTATATTAGTATAATATTTTAGTATAAACATATAATACTATGGTAAAATTAATTAGCATATATAAAGTTACCTGTGGAAAAATAAAGTTTTTCTAGTCTACCTTTCGACTGTCACCGACTGCGGCTTATAAGCATCTGTTTTCTGTCTTGTATTATATTTCAGCTTGCCCCAGTTTGGTTTTATTTATCATATGTCAGAAAACAGATCAGACGTCAGACTTTTAATTTCTTGGGTTTGGAAAAAGAACTCGCCACAGGGTTAAAGTCATAAGTGTCTGCCCAGACTCGTGTCCTATGAGTCACTTACTCCCTCATGATTTCATGTCCTTCATTTGTCTCACAATAAAACAGACTGCCGTCGCTCCTCATTTGTCGCTATAGTACTTGTACAAGTGGCGGTTGACATGACAGGCTTTTGTGGCAAAATTCTTGCAATTTTCAATACTTGTTTGTGTATAGTGTGCAACTCCTAATAGTGTATTATGTTGACAGCCCATTTGTTGACATCTCGGAGACGGCTTCTTTGAAGATGTTTTCCCATTCATCCCATTTCACACTGATGTACATACTGGAACGTGTCCCAGCTTTCCTCAGGGGTAACCTCAGATCTGAACTGGATAGAATAGGCTTTTCTTTTTAAAAAAATTTTTTTTGCTCAAATTAACACTACTGAAAGGTCATTTTGCAAAAAAAACAAAAAACAAAAGGATAGACAATAATCTTGGCGGAGTGGAAATTAGGGTTTGTTGAGGAAATTGCAGGCTGGAGATGTGTGCATACTGTGTTTGACCAGGATCTACTGAACACTTTTGTTAGTTGGTGTGAAACATTCAGTCTTTCCTGTCTGCAAACACTATCCAGAGAATGTTTGGATTGCCATTTGCGTGGCAACACTATCAAATGTTTTTTTGCTAGCTGTTGCTGCGTACCCAAGGACATTGCCAGGGTACGATGATGAATGCCCGTTCTATCCCCTCTGATTCTGCAGCAGCAGCATTTGAGGGGGTGTCATCACTGTTGTGCCCCGGCCCCCGTAAAACCACAAAACGCATAGGTGCATGACAAATGGAGCGTTGTTACACGCTAATTTTTTATTGTTTACTGTGAGCGCTATGGATACTTGTGGCATGGCAGGGCCCTTTAAAGCACCCTTCACCCTCTCAATTATCCGTCGTGTATTAGGCTCGCATCAGCTCACCCCAATTATGTTATGTGCACAGTGGTGAGCTTGTAAAACCATGGCAAGCATAGCACACTTTTTCCCATGGATCTGCTTCAGTGGTGGAGAACATGCCATGGCCTGGGATAAGATCACTGTTATGTCTGCTCCTTTTCCTGGAGATTGTAAAAGGTATATGTTTCCATGTGCATGTGTTTTCCACTTGTTGGATATTTGCAGTGATGCAAGAGACAGTTTTTTCCCCCCATTTGTGCTGTCATATGCTGACATGTTGCCATGAAGTACAGCTTCAATATATGACTTATTTATTAACTAACAGTACAAATTGTAGTTGGTAAAAGGATGTAAAATTTAACGAAAACAGATTGTATGAGGTTTGTGAGCATTCATTTGTATGAATAAAAGCTGGACTTTTAAGCCTGACATTAACAAAATAACATGGTTTTATTGGCATCTGCTCGGCACCTTGATGTGTTTATTTTCCATAGGTGTCCTTGTGTTTTGTTATTTTTTGTGTTTTATCACTTTTTCATCACTTTAAAGGTGAAATTACCTTAACATGTCGTTTTTGTGTCACTGTACAGATTTCGGTATTATCAGAACGTGTGCACTGTCAGCTATTCCTCTGTGTGGTGGGATTGGCCGCGATGGGAGAGAGAAATCGATTGGATGGCTCTCAATGGCATCAACCTACCGTTGGCCTTCACTGGTCAAGAGGCTATTTGGCAAGTGGTAAGAAACCCTCATTGCGGCTGAGTGTAGATGTGAGATAATTTTGACAGTAGCACTTTTTACTAAGGCATACTTTATAAGGGGTTTTATAGTATTCATCCACACACCCTGCTTAAAAAAAGTGAAATTGAAGTCCAATTGAAGCTGAATCCTTTTTTGATTAAGTGGTACAACTCTTCTTTTTTTTTTTATCAAATAGGCCACAACAAGTGAAATTTAAGTCATCATTTTCTGATATAGTAGTAAGCAGTAGAGGGGTCCCTCAAGGATGCGTTACTTCACCCTTCTCGTTTACTCTGTATACAAACAATTGTGTCAGCTCCAAAACTAATCAATTTGTAGTGAAATTCTCAGATGACACTTACCCTGAATTTACTCACAAGTAACTCCAACATTCCCAGCTATAAAGCTGGAGTGAACAGGTTTGTGGACTGATGTGATGAGCATCACTTGCACATTAATGTATGTATGACAGAAGAAATTGTTATATCCCAGATTAATTGGAGACCAGAGCTCTGTTGCCATACATGGCCATGACATTAGACAGATCACTTCTTCGGCAGGCCGAAGTTGGCAGGCCGAAGTCGGCAGGCCAACAGGATTTTATCTGACCCTTCCCATGTGTTTAACACTGAGTATGTGCTCATGAACTCTGGAAGGAGGTACAGGGTCCTTTTGTGTAAGCACAACCGTTACAAACATTCATTCATCCCTCAGTCAGTTAAATGTATTAATGGGCATCTTCTGGAGGACAGACAGAACAGCAGGGAGGCTGTAAGATCACTGCACGTTCCACCAATCGCTTGTGTGCTTGTAAGCATGCAAAGTGAGATGTGTTGTTGCTTGTAACTTATGTACTAAGATGTGTATGGATGCCTTCGAATCTTTGTGAGTTCTAACAGTGTGAAAGGCTTCGGTTGTTTTATTTCAGGCTAATGTTTGCACGTGTGTACCTGTTTAATGTGTTTTTATTGTAATGTCTGGTTGATGCAGCAGTTCCCTTAATCCAAGACAACTTTCTCCTGTGGGAGACAATAAATTCTGCTTTCCGGTGTGAAGGATGGCGGCGCAAATTCGCGTTTGCAGTGCCCTCACCCAGTACCGGTGTAAGAAGATGGCGGTGTGAATTCACATTTGTTGCAGCCTCACCCAGTGCCATCCATGTAGTAGTGTCTTTGTCCACATCTGCGTCTAAGTTTGTCTTCGTTTGATGGCTGGGAGAGCTGGCACTGGGTCAGCTGGGAGAGCCTGATCTACTACGTACTGTGGACTCAGGGACCATGGCCCTTCCTGGAGCTGTGCCTAAAGAGGTAACACCAAGGGTAGTCTGACAGGACGCGGAAGCAGGGCAGGCTAAGCTAACTGCTAGGCCATGCAGACCGGCAGTTCCGATAACACAGAGGGCGGCCTGGCGGCGGCCTCACCTAGTCTTAACTGTGTTTTTAGTGTCGTCGTGTGGAGTGCAGGGAGGTTTGTCAAAGGTGTCTGGCTGGGAGAGCTAGCATTGCATCGGCTGGGGGAACTTGGTCTGCTGCATCCTGTGGGCCCTGACTGGAGCTGCAGCTGAAGAGGAAACACAGAGGGCAGTCTGACAGAACGCGGAAGCGGGGCAGGCTAAGCTGACTGCTAGTCCATGCAGACCGGCAGTTCTGACAGTCATCCTGGCTGGCGTTCATTCTGCTGGACAGTGTTCTTTTTTTCTTTTTCTTTTTTTAGATATATGTGTTAGTTTGGATATGTGTGTTCTTGCAGTTCTTTTAGTCTTGGGATGGGTTTTTATCTTTGTGTTGCACTGCTGTGGGCTGGGGAAACGATGTTTCGTTTCATTTCATGTGCGCAACTGCATGAATTAAAATGACTAAGTGTTTCTGATTCTGATAAAGTAACCTTAAGCTTATAAGTTGATATGAATTGCTTCATTACTGATTGATATAACTTCTTTGTCAATGTGTTATAAATCAGTAATAATACTGTTATAATGCATTGATAGAAAGCCTTTTTGATGGGGAAGGTCTCCATAGACATTCTCCCAGGAACCATGTCATCAGACGAAGCTACTCGACTCAACCTAATCTTAAATCTAAACTTAACCACTACTAAATTGAACCCTAAACTTAACCACTGAAGCTGTAGTTGCCATCACTACTTCATGAGAATCAACTTCTGCATATGCATTGCATGATATTTTTAAGTATCTTTTTAAGTATTTTTAAGTTTTAGGTGGCACGGTGGCGCAGTGGTTAGTGCGGTCGCCTCGCAGCAAGAAGGTTCTCGGTTCGAGCCCCGGGGTAGTCCAACTTTGGGAGTTGCCCGGGGTCGTCCTCTGTGTGGAGTTTGCACCTTCTCTCCGTGTCATCCTGAGTTTCCTCCGGGTGTTCCGGTTTCTTCCCAAAGTCCAAAGACATGTAGGTCAGGTGAATCGACCGTACTGAATTGCCCCTAGGTATGAATGTGTGTGTGTGTTGTATGGCGTATGTCGGCCCTATGTCATGGCCTGGCGGCCTGTCCAGGGTATCTCCCCGCCTGCCGCCCAATGACTGCTGGGATAGGCTCCAGCATCCCCGTGACCCTGAGAGCAGGATAAGCGGTTCAGATAATGGATGCATGGATATTTTTAAGTGCGGTTTTTTTTTTTTTTTTTGTATGCTGGTCGCTGAGAATGTGAATCGGCAGTTCTTGCTGACTGCTGAGAGAATAGAGAATGTCAATAGAGACTCTCTCATACTGATAAAATGTGGGCTTCCAACCTGGCAACTGAAAAATGCTTTATTAACAATGCATTATTGATAATTTATTATGCATTAATAAATGATTTATTAACATTAAGTATTATTAAACCCCTTATTAACCCTTCATAAAGCATGCATGCCTCATCGTTAAGTGCTACTGGTTACATTTTTATTTGTACATTTTAGGCATTTTGCTGAAGTTTTATTTAAGAGAGATTCCCAGCATGTGCAGTATTCGCATGAAAATTAATTTCTAGTTCACCATTATTACAAGTAACCATTAGGAGACATGCAGAGGCCAAAGCCAAACTGCTGTGACAAATGACATTACAATATCATTGTGGGACAACTGCAAGGCTGCAAGATTTTTTTCTTCAATAAAAAAGAAACCACAGGAATGTAATGTTCAACCAAGCAGCAAGAAGCTATTGGGAAGGGGAAGTGAAACCAAAGGAAGTGGAACACATTAACTGTTTATTTTGATGGTCTTTTGCAGACATAAAGTACATTTATAAATGCTGAATGTCTCATTTTTTAATATAATCTAATATATGTCTTGTTGATTCTTAGAACAACCACCTCAAATACATGAAGCTGTACCAATACAATTATACCGACTCAATGAGCCAAATGGCAACTAAACCCTAAAATTTTATGTATTTTTCAGGTTTACCGTGCTCTGGGTTTGAACCAGTCAGAGATAGAGGACTTCTTCTCTGGACCTGCTTTTCTAGCCTGGAACCGTATGGGGAACATGTTTGAGTTTGGTGGACCCCTTCCACAATCCTGGCATGTGAAACAGCTAAACCTCCAAGTATGGCATTTATACTGGCAGTCAGTTGATATGATGCTTTAACAGTCCACTTTGATTCACCGCTATATAAGAGAATGGTTTCAGATTGAGATAGCGACTACTTTAAGAAATTAGCACCTGTTTTGGTGTAGACTAATAATCGCTGTCATAAAAGTAAAGCAAAGTTTCAGCTGCTACGACAGTTCACTAGTCTTATGACTTTTACTGACAAAAGTTTGTTGAAGTTGGAGTTTGCTGTGGTTTTTACTAGTGGACTCTCAGGCTGATTATTTTTGCACTTGGAATTCATATGTAGTGTTTGTGAGATGTGACATTTGCATGTTAATTCACACTCCCTCTGTTTTTGCAGTTTAAAATCTTGGAGCAAATGAGATCTTTTGGGATGATCCCCGTTCTCCCGGCTTTTTCTGGTAACATACCGAAGGGAATTCTCAGGTCAGTTGCTCACACGATATTGTGAGGATGGTTGCAAATGTTTCACAACAGACAACTGTTTGTAATACAATACACAATATAGCACCTTCAAAAAAAAAAAAAATCCAAGGGCGTCCGGGTGGCGGTCTGTGTGTGGCCTGGTCCTGGTCGCTGCACTAGTGCCTCCTCTGGTCGGTCGGGGTGCCTGTTCGGAGGGGAGGGGGAACTTGGGGGAATAGCATGATCCTCCCACATGCTATGTCCCCTGGCGAAACGCCTTACTGTCAGGTGAAAAGAAGCAGCTGGCGACTGCACATGTATCAGATCTGCAGCCCTCCCCGGATCGGCAGAGAGGGTGGAGCAGAGATTGGGACGGCTTGGAAGAGTGGGGTAATTGGCCAAGTACAATTGGGGAGAAAAAGGAAGGGGAAAAAAAATCCAATGCATCCAATTTGGTGTATTGAAATGTTGGAGTATCCCATTTAAACAGTGGTCAGCCATATAGATAAATAGCTCCACGCTGATGGATTGACCATCTGGCAAGGTGGGCAAATGCCAGAAAGGCCGCTTGGGCCACTTAGAATGGATTATAATATGATCTAAAAAAAAATAAAGAGAAGAAAAATTAAATTATTTTTTTCTTTGATGATTTTTATTCAGAATTACTTATTACAGCATCCCAATACAGTTTTACATTGGCCCTAATCATGTGAAACTTGTGTTATTATGTACCGTGGCTGAATGTCAAGCCAATGAATTTGTACTAAATGTGCCTTTAATTTACTAGCAGAGCATATTACGTCATAGCCCCCATTTAACGCTCTGCCAGTCTGGATTGAGTTCATGTAGTAAAGATAAAAGTCAACGATTGTTTAATGTGTGTTGGTTGTGTTTGTGCGTTCTGTGTACCAAATGTCTGCATTCTAGTCTGTCTGTATGGTTTTTATCTCAAGCTTTTATGTTAACGTCATGAGTTGACATTGAGTTTGGAAGTCAGGCCAGTGTATGTCACAAATGCCAGGGATGTTTTTTGATCCCAGTCCGTCACTACATCTCAACATATATTGTCTAGATAGTTTGTAAAGTTAAGGTTGTGCACTGCAAAAAATGTAAATTTTAACAAGCATTTACCCCTGAATTCAGTCTTAAAAATCCAGTTATTTTAAAAGGGAAGGATTCTGCAAGTGAAGTGAGTTTATTCCACTTATGTGTGATACACTTTCACTTGTTTGAGGAATCTTCTAAATCCAGGTATTGATACTGCGGCACGAGGCAGATAAACTTGCTAGTACCAGTAAAGAAAAAATAAACGTCAAAGTACTCAAAAAGATTATTATCAAAGACTTATTAACATGTCCATAAAGAATTCTTAATATGAGATTAAATGAGTTGAAATGCATATATTTTTGCACATTACAAAACTATTTGAAGATTCTTCTATGTGGTGTGCAAAACCAAAATAAACTCACCAAGTAAAACTATTCCTAGCTCAGTATCATTGATTAATGCTATTACTTACGTTCCCTTAAGGGACACATTGATTCCTACAAAACAAACGTGCAAAATACAGTGCACTTCGGTTCAAGAAGTCAACATTCCCACCAAAACCTCGTCATCATTGACCTCTTCCTTGCATTTCAGGTTGTATCCAAAAGCTAATGTGACCCAGTTGGGGCCTTGGGCTCATTTCAACTGCAGTTACTCATGTGCCTACATCTTGGACCCCCGTGACCCTCTTTTCCTCGAGATTGGTTCCCTCTTTTTGTCCCAGGTGGTGAAACAGTTTGGGACGGACCATATCTACAACACAGATACCTTTAATGAGATGATCCCTCCTTCCTCTGATCCTAACTACTTGTCTGCAGTCAGTCGCTCTGTCTTTGCCTCCATGACTGCAGGTAATGGAAAAGTTCTGTGTTATGGCGCAGTGAAAGCATTTGGTTGTAAATGTGATAGTGGCTCACATGTCTTTGAATGCAGACAACTCAACGGAGTTTTGGGGGTTATAAGGACAATAATTAACCTAGTTTCATAACCCAGGGCTGACCTGGTGCCCAATTCGTTTGCACAGACAGCTCTATGAGACTCCCTTCCTGTTTTCCAGCCATGTACAAGAACTGTCCCTTTCTTCTCCCTTATCCAAATCTGTTTTGTTTTATCCCCAGCTGATCCCCAGGCAATTTGGCTCATGCAAGGTTGGCTGTTCTTTAGTGCTGCATCATTCTGGAAGCCGGCCCAGATTAAGGCCCTTCTGCACGGAGTGCCCATTGGTCGCATGATCGTGCTGGACTTGTTTGCAGAGACCGAGCCAATTTTTTCCTACTCTGAGTCTTTCTATGGACAGCCATTCATCTGGTGCATGCTGCACAACTTTGGAGGCAACAGCGGTTTGTTTGGCACTGTTGAGAGCATCAACTCGGGACCATTCAAAGCCCTGAACTTCCCCAACTCCACCATGGTGGGCGTAGGCATGACACCTGAAGGTATCGAGCAGAATCCTGTGGTGTACGAGCTGATGAGCGAGCTGGCTTGGCGCAAGGAGCCTGTCAACTTGGCAAAGTGGGTTTCGCTGTATGCTGTCCGGCGCTACGGTAGCACGGATGAGAACCTGACTGCAGCATGGAGGCTTCTGTTTGCCAGCGTCTACAACTGCACTGTGCCGCACTACAAAAACCACAACCACAGTCCACTGGTGAAACGACCTTCGTTCCGCTTGAAAACCGAGCTCTGGTATGACCCGGCTGATTTGTACAAAGCCTGGAAACTTATTATTGAGGCGGCCCCGTCTCTCATGTCTAAGGAGACATTCCGGTATGACCTCGTGGATGTAACACGGCAGGTCTTGCAGGTACTTATGTCTGCATTTTACCATGATATCACAGAGGCTTTCCAGAGCCAGAAACATTTGGAGTTGCTGACCGCGGGAGGCGTTCTCGTCTACGACCTCTTGCCCGAGCTGGACAATCTGCTGTCTAGCGAGCACAACTTCCTTTTGGGGGTGTGGCTGGAGCAGGCGAGGTCCTTAGGCCTGGACGAGAAGGAGGTGCAGCTCTACGACTTGAATGCCAGAAATCAGATCACTCTATGGGGCCCCAGTGGTGAGATCCTGGATTATGCCAGCAAGGAGTGGGGAGGCCTGATGAGGGATTACTATGCCCAGCGCTGGAGCCTGTTTGTCAACATTCTGGTGGAGTGTCTTGACAGCGGAAGGCCGTTCAAGCAAGACACCTTCAACCAAGCCGTCTTCCAGGTAGAGAAGGGCTTCGTATACAATGGCAGGAAGTATCCAACCAAACCTCAGGGTGATACATACGAGATCGCCTACAGGATCTTCCTAAAGTACTACCCACAGGCCTTGAAAAGACTATAGTGAGTGGGAAACCCTTTGTGGAAAGACTCATCTCAAGTTACAGCAAGAAGAATGTTTCCCTTCGGCTACACCTGCCCCCTATCCCAAAACATTTTGTCATAGAAAACAGTAACAGTCCGAATTAACCAGTGTTACCTAGAGAATGATTTTGCATATTCTAGAAATCTATTTTGAGATGAAAATGTGTGTGTGTGTGTGTGTGTGTGTGTGTGTGTGTGTGTGTGTGTGTGTGTGTATGTATATGTATATATATAGTTTGCTATGAACGAACACTGGACAAAAAGGGCAATATGGGGGGCGTCCGGGAAATGTAGTGGCCTATTCTATTGCCTACCAACATGGGGATCGCCGGTTCGAATCCCCGCGTTACCTCTGGCTTGGTCGGGCGTCCCTACAGACACAATTGGCCATGTCTGTGGGTGAGAAGCCAGATGTGGGTATGCATCCTGGTCGCTGCACTAGTGCCTCCTCTGGCCGGTCGGGGCACCTGTTTGGCGGGGAGGGGGAACTGGGGGGATAGCATGAGCCTCCCACGCGCTACGTCCCCTGGTGAAACTCCTCACTGTCAGGTGAAAAGAAGCGGCTCGCGACTCCACATGTTTCGGAGGAGGCATGTGATAGTCTGCAACCCTCCCCGGTTCAGCAGAGGGGAGGGTTGGAGCAGCGACTGGGACGGCTCGGAAGAATGGGGTAATTGGCTGGATACAATTGGGGAGAAAAAGGAGGGGGAAAATCCAGGAAAAAAGGGCAATACGACTTTTTGATATACATTTTAATTTATCATTGTAGATGACAGCAAGAGGACTTATATTTAATATATGAGCAGGAAGGTGAACATGTTGACTTCGCTCTGAGATTTCACGTGTGTGTGTGTTTGTGTGTGTGTGTGTGTGTGTGTGTTCGGATAGGGGGGCAGAAGCCTGTTATTTAGGGAACTTGTCATAATTATGTTAATTTCCAGTTTTTTTACCCATGGGATTGTGCCTATCAATAGGGCTTGGTGTTAATTAAATGAACTGTGCCTTCTTTAGTGGTGCAACGATTACGAGTCCTCTAGTGTTTACATAAAGTATCGTCACAAGGCTGCCAGTAGTTACCTAATAAGAAAAATACTTTTGATCTTGCACCCACATTTTCTACTTGATTTGCAATTTCATGCTTATATGGTCAGCGACGCCGGACCGTTACACAATCTGTTTTTTGTTTTTTTTCCTCTGAGAAATTGTTATACTGTAGAGCTTATCTCATTATTATGTGTCTGGATTTTCCAAGATTCACAAGTTTTGGGGTTTTTTTTCAACCATCACTACCATTGACATGTTAGTGACAGGTTAAGATATAAATATGATAGAAATTTACATGCACAGTGAACTATTTTGTCATGCCTGAATCATTTAAAGTATTTTTTATATAAAGTGCCTTTGCTTTATTGGGATTGCTAACATGTAGATTTAATGGTGTTTTGATGTTGTTGAAACTCATTGACCGATTTCAAGTCTGCTGTGGATAATTTCTCTGCATTTTAGCATCGTCGTTTTTCATTTGTAGTACAATTTTACATTCAGTGTTTACAATCAACAGTGTTGTTGCCATTTAGTATCATTAAATGTGCACATTCTTGTACATACTTGTGTAGAATAAGAAAACAAAACCCTGTATGGAATATAGGTCTGATGTAAAAAAAAAAATTCTTATTTTTGTATTTTTATGAGTGAAGCTGTTCTTGCAATTCCTCAACTCAGGCATACTATTATTGTCTTAAATCTTTCTAAATACTCTTCAGTTACTCCACCCGAGCTGTGTATGTGTTCAATGTTTGGTCTGTGTGATCTTAGAGTTGGGCAATCAGAGCCAATCTACTACAACTTTCGGCTGCTCCCGTTAGGGGTCGCCACAGCGGATCATCTGTTTCCATCTCTTCCTGCATCTTCCTCTGTCACACCAGCCACCTGCATGTCCTCCCTCACCATATCCATAAACCTCCTCTTTGGCCTTCTTCTTTTCCTCTTCCCTAGCAGCTCCATATTCAGCATCATTCTCCCAATATACACAGCATCTCTCCTCCACACATGTCCAAGCCATCTCAATCTTGCCTCTCTTGCTTTTTTTCTAAACCGTCCAACCTGTGCTGTCCTTCTAATATACTTGTTCCTAGTTCTGTCCTCCTTCGTCACTCCCAGTGAAAATCTTAGCATCTTCAACTCTGCCACCCTCCAGCTCCACCTCCTGTTTTTTCAACAGGGCCACCGTCTCCAAACCATATAACATAGCTGGTCTCACAACCATCTTGTAAACCTTCCCTTTAGCTCTTGTTGGTACCCTTCTGTCACAAATCACCCCTGACACTTCTCCACCCACTCCACCCTGCCTGTGCTCTCTTCTTCACCTCTCTTCTGCACTCCCTGTTACCTTGAACAGTTGACCCAAAGTATTTAAACTCATCCACCTTCGTCACCGCTACTCCTTGCATCCTCACCATTCCACTGTCCTCCCTCTCATTCATGCATAGGTACTCCGTCTTGCTCCTACTGACTTTCATTCCTCTTCTCTCCAGTGCATACCTCCACCTCTCCAGGCTCTCCTCAACCTGCACCCTACTCTTGCTACAGATCACAGTCATCCGCAAATATCATAGTCCATGGAGACTCCTGCCTGATCTCGTCTGTCAACCTGTCCATCGCCATTGCAAACAAGAAAGGGCTCAGAGCCGATCCTTGATGTAATCCCACCTCCACCTTGAACCCATCTGTCATGCACACCAGCCACTGATGGTGCACAAACCAGTGCATTCTTAGTGCTGGTCCCAAGCTCGGATAAATGAGGAGGGTTGCGTCAGAAAGGGCATCCGGCATAAAATCTTTGCCACATTAAATATGCAGATCATGAATCAGGGCTAATGGTAAACGAATTTATCTATAAATGTCATATTTACTGACTAATCTTATAGATTCATACAATTTGATATAATTCAATTATGAATGCAGGTAAATGCATTGATCTGTTCATCTCCCGCTATGCTCTCCTATATGGTGCAAAGTCAAACATGACATCCACATACATCAATATAATTAAGACAATACAGGACACCATTCAGTCATTGGGAGTATTTTATTAGCAATTAGTTATTCATCTGCCAAATATACAGCTTGTCATTGAATCTTCTACATATTGTACAGTTCATAATATATGCAATGTACAAAAAGTAACAATCGGTAAAATTCCACTATGATATGACGTACTATATATAGATCTAGATGTGTTTTGTCAGGGACATGTATGAAGTGTCTGGAAGCAGACGCACGCGACACGGCTTCACCCTGTATTCCCTGTGAGGGCAAAATCACACCGTGAATGAAGAGCGTCCCCCTGAAATAATAATATACCCACTATCTGAAAGAAAAGAGGAGGAAAAAAAACAAACAAAGTGACCGACACCTTCATTCGAACGATTGGATGTACACAACTAAAACAAATCATGGTACTGGTAATGTCCTTGGTAGACAAAATGATAATGCCTCTAACACAATGCTGCTTCTTTATTTTAAGGTATATATATATATATATATATATATATATATATATGATGTGTGTGTGTCAATATAAAACCTTGACATACATTAAAATATAAAGGGGGCATTTTGAGGCAGCACCAAGTAACAGCTGAAGTAACCATCTCAACACGTTTTAAGGAATGAAGTTAAGTGTGTTTGCCAGGCCACCGTCTTTGGGTGAGATGTGTGTTTGAGCAATTTTCTTTTGAGTTTCTACATGAAAACGGTGTGTGTGTGTGTGTGTGTGTGTGTGTGTGTGTGTGTAAGCCTCCATCCACCCAGTGTTGGATCTGACAAATCATCCACTTTGTGTATTTCTCAGGAGTCAAATCGCGGCCAAAAAACGGTTTGAATCAAATCCGGATAAAACGAGACCACATGACATGAAGAGCCTTAGACATGCAAAGCAAAACTTGGGACTCTCCAGGCGTGAAATGCCAAATATGGAAAATCAAATTAAAACCAACAAGGCAGTCTTTTTATATTTTAACTGCTCTGGGGCTCCTGTACAAATTTAAGCTGCGATACCGTTCAACATTTTGTATGAACAGAGATGAAAAAAAAAAAAAATCCTGAGAGCTGCAAACTTGTGCACGACCCACAAAGCAGCTACACTACAGCGTGTGTGGCATGTGTGATGTCAGACAAACCCAACACTGATGGGTTATTTTCATCTTCAGAGCGGAACGAAACCTGGACTTCTACTGGTAACTTACACAAAATGCTGAATGGTGTGTATCTGAGGAGAGGAGGCGGATGTCTGGAGACACAGGGTGGTTGGACAGGCACACTTTAATGAGACACAGAAGCGAAAATATACAAACTGATGCCGCCCACCAACTGGTCCTCTAATCGACTCAGATTTGTGGTGATAATAAAACCGAGCTAAACGTTTTGTAATTGATGTGAATTTTGATCCTAAACAGCAGGTTTGGTTCCTCACATTACCCGTGCTGATATTGTTTTAGGCTCATTTGTCAGACATAGTATATGTATATATAGTATATATTATATTTCCAGTCCATCCAAATTCATCAATGCTTGAGAAGCCACAATGAAGACTAGCGATGGCGTTGGTTTCATGACACGGTAAAACACAACGGCCGGGACTTACTCATCATCAAACGGGGGGAAACGGGGACACACTACACTACAAAACCAACTGACAGATTTGGACATAACACCTTCCACATATGGGTGCTCACAGATATTTCATCTTGCTTCACAGGTATCCTGCTACTGGAGAGGTTGAGATGAGATACAGACTGAGATGACGCACGGCGTGCAGGCCCCACTGCCTTGTGAGGACACGAGGGGGGCTGAGCGGACATAACGGGGGACCGAGGAAGAGAAGGATGCTGAGGGGGTGTCGGTAATCTCATCCTTCAAATTTCAGAGACTGTCGAGAAAGGACCAACTTTGAAGCATATGGACCACATACCGCCCCCCCTCACCAAACCAGGAGGTGAGAGATGAAAAGTCCCGAGCCTTTACTCAACACCATCAGTCGTGGTGATGCATTAAAATCAGCCTGGACTTGTGCAGACTACATCCGCTAAATCACTTGTGAAGGCCAAATCTTGGCTGCAAGTCGTGATCCTCCTTAAAGTCGTGTAGTGTGTCCCAAGCGGGGGAGAGGGTGACAGGTTGATTAGTATTCTTCAGTGTGATAACAAAATTAAAATAAAAAAAATCCCCCCCCCCCCAAAAAAAAGCAACTACAAAGAAAAACATACACACTCGCACCCATACAATCACAAAAGTCACTTCCTGGCCTTATTTGATGTAAAGGTAATTTTCTGGCCTAAAATTCAATGTTCCTGGCCATGAGAAGCACTACGATGCCACGTCTTGCTAAACCTGGAAAAAAACCGTAAATGAACTGTAAACAAATTAAGAGAGTTAGTATGTTGAGCAACTTGCAATCAAACGGTCTTGTCTACTTGCTGACTGTCATTATCTACCAACCCATTGTTCTTTGCACTGCAACAGTTTTTGCATCTTGGTATCTCGGTACAGGGGCGATTCTCTGACAATACGAACCCCCCCTGATATCAAGTACGAGTATGGCTAAGGGCGTGACTACACACTACACCCGCAGTGCTTCGAGCCAACGGTGGTAGGTGTCACCGCCCGTGCCTTTGGATAAGAGCTGACAGAAGGGACAACATCTTTTCTCAGTGTGCAAAATATCAGGACCAGCCTCCAAGATAAGTCAGTTCTATGCATTTTGCAGAAAGTGTCTGCACTGGCTTTAGATTAAAACTCAACCCCCCCCCCCCACCATCTACTTCCTCTAAATCCACGTCAGCATGGATTCAAAACTTTATTCGCCTGGTCAGTTTTGGGAGCTGGTGGTTCTGATGTTTCAAACACTGGCGGGTTGTGAGGATGAACTGTCATGGCCGCTGGTCGTAATCATTCAACCCACAAGAGACTCACGCCACGGAACGAATGCCCAATCAATACTTACGTCAGTACCGTCTGCAAGTTGAACAATCAGTTGCTCAATCAACTGTCAAACCAATCAAATCAACAATGCCCTGTGCTAAGCTGCAGGATATGGCTGTTGCCTAATAAGACACACGAAAAAAAAAAGAGGTTGGAGTTTCAAATAAGCACAGATTCACAAAGCTGCCAAAACGATTAATAATCAGTATTCAAAACAACAATAACATGGAAATATGAAGAGAAATAAGGCAGTTGGGGGGAAGAGGGGACTATAGTAATTTCGTCTGTATATATTGTAAACATTTCAAAAGACCCCGAGGATTCCCCTTGATCATTCCAATATCAAGCAAATGATTACGTTTGTTAAAAAGAACAAATGTTAGAGAAAACCAAGTATTCTGTTATTCCTCTCCGGGTGTCTCGTTTGGTTCAGACTGGATTCAAATCATAACACAGCAAGAGTAGTTCTTTTTCCCTTTGCAAAAAGCTGGAAATGTCCATGTAGTCCATCACATCTGTACACCACACGCTACGTCAGCTTAAGAGGCATGTGCATAACCTTTGTTAAAATACATTTCTTCGTGGCTAACTAGGCCAGCTGGGGTTAAAAAAACAAACAACAACAAAAACAAAAGCTATCTAAAAGCGGACATAATGTACACAGCTGGGTGCATTCATGAAAACCTGTACAGTATGAGTGAGATGTATTCCACTGCAGAAACGTGGTTTGTCGACTAACTTGATACGGGAGGACTGGGGTGCACCATACTACAGTATTACAGCAGCAATTACAGGGGGAGACTGCAAATGATCCTAAAAACTCACATTGTTCTCTACAAATGCCTTATGAATTTTGAATATGTCACCTGCAGGTTCTGCATACATCCCTGTTGGACTCCTACCTGGCACATGTATGTGTGTGTGTGTGTGTGTGTGTGTGTGTGTGTATTTATTTATACACATATATATATATATATATATATATTTGTGTGTGTGTGTGTGTGTGTATGTATGCATATATATATGTGTGTGTGTATTCATATGATTTTTTTCCATCTATTCTTATGATGATCGGGAGAACATATTCTTTTGTTTGTACTCGTTATACCTGAAAAATGAAAGCCGAAAAAACACACCTCTTAACAAGCAACCGTTACAAGACACAAATAAAATGATGAGGATGACTCCAATCAGGATACGCGTACCCAACGTTTTGGTTAAATTTCACAAAAATGGTGTGATAACCATCAATAAAATGTAGTGGCCACTACTTTGGCATCCTGGTCATCTGACCCAAGCTAAACACATTCAGTCAATCTACAGAGAACATTTAGGTGTACGACCCAGTGCTTTCTTTATATTTCTAGTATTCTCTCACTATGGTCAGCTATGAACATCCGCTTTCACCAAAGCTGTGTACTGCAATTTGTCTTTTAGGATTACACAATCCGTATGACACTCGGGTCATACTGAACAATGTAATTCCACCTTAAATCACTTGTACCACATCACACATCGCTCATCTGGCGAAAACCTTGAAATCTTTTTCAAACAAAATCTTTCTTTACCAAATCACGGCCTGGACTTATTATAATTTGGGAAATATCCACTTCCAACTCATCGGCATGATACATAACCTTTCAAATGAAGTGAGGAAAGACAAATTTGAAGTCACATGGTTTTCACATGACAACAGCATCCTATTATCTCGAACAGGGACACGTGAGGGGCCTACAAAAATCTGAATGATAAAAGCATCAAGCACAAAACCCCTTACAAGCTCGGGTTTTTGGAAAGGGCAGTAAAATATGGCAGTAAAAGATATAAATTAACAATTACACAGCCATGTTAGACTACCGCACACCATCTGAAAAGAAAACCACCGCTAACTAGAAGAGGTCAATAAAATAAATTTGCAAGGTGAAAATTAAAGAGATGTGGGGGGGGGGTATCAAAAACCAGCATAAACAGCCAGTAAATCGTATAAAACATAATTGAGAACATTGGGCAACAAGTAGGATGATGGTTGTTCTGTTAAGGATAATTATTAATGTAGGAATATTCATAACTACGTGTTTTTTTTGATTACAGTAAGTTTACCTGAGTTAGATACCTGTAGATAGTGGTTTGAAACAATAAAAACACAAAATGAGTAAATGTTGAAAAGTTCTGCAGAAACAACGACCAATCTTACAATGGGACATGTCCCAGATGACGCAGTTTATCGGATGCTCGATAAATTTACTGCAACTCTTGGCTCAGTGAACCCTTTATGCATGTGTTCACTATGTTGCCAGAATTAGGAATGTGCAACATTCAATTTCAAAAACGCTTTTTTGCAAAGTTGGTTGTATTCAACAACATTGCCAAAAAGTGGAGATTAATGATTAGCCAATAACATCGAGTCTTTGTTTCAGTTAGTCTAAATTGCATAGACTAAAGTGGAACTAAAGTCTCTCAGTGCTTTATTGAGCATCAATAAACCAGCAGTTGAAGCCATGTCCCGTTCATGTGCATGGCCGCAATGCCTTCATGGATATGATTAGTGCATACAGTGTTACTGCTCAAACAGAAAAGAGACCGGCGAGCTCTTTCCCCTTCCACTCTGCTTCAACAAACAAACACACACAAACACATTCATTCTCACTCAGCAGATCATCACACTCATAGCTGAGATGGTGACAATGCAATGATTTCACTTTTCACCGCTTTGATTCCTCCCTCTCCTCCGAGGGCTGTTGAGACGAAATAGGGTTTAACCGTCCTGTGTTGTTCACAAAAGAACGGGGGGGAAAGAAAATAAAATGTGGAGAGAGGGATGAGGAAACAAGATGAGGTGAATGGAGGTAAGCAGACTGTGTAGATG
The DNA here is from genome assembly GCF_029633865.1 of Lampris incognitus. Taxonomy (NCBI): domain Eukaryota; kingdom Metazoa; phylum Chordata; class Actinopteri; order Lampriformes; family Lampridae; genus Lampris; species Lampris incognitus. The sequence continues at coordinate 15,084,148 of NC_079227.1, forward strand.
GGGAGGAGACAGCATTTCAGCATTAGACAGGGGGGGTGTCTGAAAAAAGGGAAGGAGGCACGGGGAGCTGTAAGGAAGAGGAGTAAGGGGAGGAAACATTGTTCGAAAGATCTAGGAGGCTTCGTGTAGGATCTTCTCCAGCACTGAGAGCAGGCGTTTCAGGCCGTAGATGTAGCCGTGATCATGGCTATCGCTTGGGAACACGTGGGCAAAGTCAATCATCCTGACCTCCACCTCCCCCTCTCCATTCCATCCATCTATCTGCTCTTTAGTTTCGTCCCTCTTTCCTCCCTCGCTCTCCCCCTCGTCGTGCTCACTCCTTCCGTCCTCCATTTCCAGTTGTGATGGGATTCCATTTCCATTCGGCTGCTGCTGTCGCACTTTACCTGTCCGTTTCCACGCCGAGTTGTCCTCCTTGTTCGACGCGGAGACTTTGGTTTTGACGGATGGGCTTGTCGCAGCGGTTGCCGTGGCGTCATGGCTGCCATGGAGGTACCCCTTGGTGCAGTAGTGGTGATGCCTGCCCTTGCTGTGGTTGGTGTACGCGGTGGTCAGACTGCAGTTCCAGGGCGTCATCACCCGGATGTTGTTGTTGTTACACTCAGCCACGTCTGCCTCATCTTCCTGCCCCTTCCCTTCCAGCCTTAGTGCTCCCTCCTCCCCCACTCCCACCCCCGTATCTGCGTTGGCTCCCGTTGACGTTACCGGTGATGAAAGCAACGCTGTTTTTCCTGCGGGCAAGCTAATCAAGGCGGTGTTGAGAGCTGGAGAGTGGAAGGAAGGGGAGGAGGAGGAGGAAGAGGAGGAGGAAGAGGAAGAGGAGGAGGAGGAAGACGGGAGGCCTTCATAGACAAAAAGCAGGGAACTGGCATAGAAGGTGAGCTGGCACTGGGACTCAAACCAGCGTAGGATGCCCCGCACCCTGCTGATGCTGGCAGACACAGCGTCCCGACGCAGCCTGACTCCATTATGGAAGAACTTGGACAGGCCTAGAGGGAGGGAAGGAAAGGAGGAGAAACATACAGGGGAAGAGAGAGAGAAGAGGAGTTGGCAGAGGGGAGACATGGAGGTTGATGAGCATGTCAGTGTCCTCAGAAAGCGTTCAACTTCTTTTGAGTTTTTCCTACATTTTGGAGCGGACATTCAGAATGATTGAACTCAAATTTGGGTGTCAATACAAAAGGTTGAACACATGAACCATTTCATCTCTACTTTTATATATTATTTATTTATTTTTGATTCCCCCCCCCTTTTTTCTTCCCAGTTGTATCTGGCCAATTACCCCACTCTTCCGAGCCATCCTAGTCGCTGCTCCACCCCCTCTGCCGATCTGGGGAGGGCTGCAGACTACCACATGCCTCCTCCCATGCATGTGGAGTCACCAGCTGCTTCTTTTCACCTGACAGTGAGGAGTTTCGCCAGGGGAATGTAGCACATGGGAGGATCACACTATTCCCCCCAGTTCCCCCTCAAACAGGCGCCTCAACCGACCAGAGGAGGCGCTAGTGCAGTGACCAGGATGCATACCCACATCCAGCTTCCCACCAGCAGACACAGACAATTGTGTCTGTAGGGACACCCGACCAAGCCGGAGGTAACACAGGGATTCGAACCAGCGATTCCCGTGTTGGTAGGCAACAGAATAGACCGCTGTGCCACCCAGATGCCCCTATTTTTAAATATTTTGAAAATGTTTATGTACGTATGTATTAAAATGATCCACTGTCTCAAGGGTTATCATGTGTAGATTAGATCAGTTACAAAAAAAAAAACAACCCAAAAATAAACAAATCCAAATTTAATCCTTTTTTAATTGAACCCTAACACCAGAAAAAGATGTAAATCTCAAAGGGGATGAATACTTTCTGAAGGGACAGTATTCACTACAATATCAGCAAAACATGCAACAAGAGAGAACAAATATTTAGGGGTTTTGTCAACTATATGATGGTGCTTTGCTGGGTCTCATAAACATTTGACTAAAAAATGTGATTTTATCTTGAGTTGCATCACTGAACAGGTCTACCTGTTTCATATCACAGCATGGCATCTTAAGAATTACAGCCACACACGAAGATATAAAAGGTTTTTGGTTTATTGGACAGTTTATGGATTACATTTCTATATTAAATAGCGAATTGCAATTGTAATGAAGAGTACAAAGCTATCTGCTTGACGTGCAATACTTATAAATTAATATGTATATTCTGGAGGGGCAACATCACGAACACCAACAAACACACACATACCATCTTTGATGGTGTCCTTCACCAGTCCTCTTCCATAGTGCTGGTCGTACGAGTCAAAACTGTCACTGCACACCTTGTAAACCTGAAACACAATAATTGATTGCCATGAATCAACAATCATTGTGTTACTGTGTTGTTCTTCTTCCAAAGGGTTGGTTACAGCACTTACAAAAATACAGCTACTATAAAAAGGCATGGTGACTCACTACATATTTGCATATTAGATTTACTGCTGGCTTTTTTGTTGTTGACCTTATTTCAAATAAAAGAAACATCTTTGCACAGTTTATTCTATTTGTGTGTACTTAGAGCTCCCAGAGAGAGAGAGAGAGAGAGAGAGAGAGAGAGAGAGCGAGAGAGACTGAGTGGTGAGTGTAACACTGTCTCCACCTAGTGGTCAAACACCACAGCCAACTCTAAGGGGTGTGGGAATATGGAAAGAGAAAGGAAGAAAGAAAGAGAAAGAAAGCCCCTTTGACATTGTATTCTTACAGTGAATGTGTTCTCTGCATGTAACCCATCTTATTGTATAGGAGCAGCAGGCAGCTGCAGCACCCGGGGACGAACTCCAGTTCTTCTCTCCATTGCCTTGGTCAGGGACATAGACAGGCGTATTAACCCTAACATGCATGTCTTTTTGATGGTGGGGGGAACCGGAGCGCCTGAAGGAAACCCATGTAGACACGGGGAGAACATGCAAACTCCACACAGAAAGGACCTGAGACAGCCAGGGGTTCGATCCCAGGACCATCTTGTTGTGAGGCAACAGTTCTCTGTTGTCGATACTCTCCTGTCATAAGGACCATGCTTACACTAGCAATTCGTTCTCCATGGGTAAATCACTTGTTTTCTTTCCTTTATGCCCCCACACACCCCATATCCCACCCCACCCTTCTTCCTATCAGTCGTCCATCAGGAACATCATTACCACTAATGAGGTTCCTCTATCTCGCTTTCTCTAAACAAACACACAGGAGAGATAAGCACAGGAGTGCACCATGCTCGACGCTACCAAGACAGGGACACTTCAAATAACTCCGGACAAAGATGACATAACATCAAACTGCAGGCTTCAATTTGAGAGATAAATGTTTCCTCGCTCACATGCAAGCGTGAGAAGACCCTTTTGACTGCGGGCTAGGAACAGGATGGCTTGGGTCATCACTTCTTTCCTCTACTGTGAACATTCATCCTTGGAAATTTCTGCAGGTAGTTTGAGATAACTAAGATAGGGAATGAGAGAACACAAATAAGGGGCAAAGGTACGTCTCTCTGAGTGAACTCATTAAAATATCCATCCATCCATCATCCAAACCGCTTTTCCTACTTAGGGTCGCAGAGATGCTGGAGCCTATTCCAGCAGTCATTGGGCGGCAGGCGGGGAGACACCCTGGACAGGGCACCAGGCCATCACAGGGCCTACACACATACACATTCACATCTAGGGACAATTTAGTACAGCCGATTCACCAGACCTGCATGTCTTTGGACTGTGGGAGGAAACCGGAGAACACGGAAGAAACCCACGCAGACATGGGGAGAATATGCAAACTCCACACTGAGGACGACCCCCAAGGTTGGACAACTGCGGGGCTCGAACCCAGGACCTTCTTGCTGTGAGGCAACCACGCTACCCACTGTGCCGCCCTGCAGTAAACAAGCTATAAGTAAAAAAAACATTTTTAAAAAAGAAGGTGCAAGACAAATCTTCACATTGCCATTATTATACGAGCAAGGGGAGGTAATACAGTGAGTTCGGACAATCGTAAAGTATAAGCGAGCTACCAAAGTAATCATCTCACGTATTTTATTACTCCCACAACAAGATAGAGGAACCCGTCATCTGCTGCAGGCCTCCTCTATGCAGCCAAAGTCCACGAGCGAGGACCAAACGTTTTTCTTGTAAGGACTCCCATAAACTCCACACAAACCCACACGACCAAAGGTTCAACATATGTTTCATGGCAGATTTACAAAGGGTGTGGACGTTATGTCGTCAAACACCCCATCCGAAACTGTGCATTACACAGACACAGCAAACAGTGCAGGACAAACACTACTAAGACAATCCATCATCAGTTCATAATGTTTTGCACTGTATACAAAGGGTGGTAGGTAGGCCAACAGTGGAAAAATAATCCCCTGGCGGGAGATACCCCCTTCATTTATCTGACAATGCTCCATTCTTGTCTGGAAAAAAAACATTATGTAACCTTTTCTCCCCTTTGCTAACACCTAACTGAGTACTTGTCTTTCATTCCTAGGACAGCTTTTACACCTATAGTCAGGGTGCTGTGGTCCACACTGGTGACTGATTACCTGAGAAGTTGGTGAGGTAGGAATTTTATTTTTCTACAATGGGACATAAAAAAGCCAAAGCCACTTTATTTTAGGTTATAATGAAATGTGTTCTCTCCCATCCTATTGTATAGCAGCAGTGGGCAGCTGCAGCAGCCGGGGACCAACTCCAGTTCTTCTTTCCGTTGCCTTGCTCAGGGGCACAGACAGGAGTATTAACCCTAACATGCGTGTCTTTTTGATGGTGGGAGGAAACCGGAGCACCGGGAGGAAACCCACACAGACATGGGGAGAACATGCAAACTCCACACAGAATGGACCTGGGATGGCCTGGGGTTCGAACCCAGGACTTTCTTGCTGTGAGGTCACAGTGCTAACCGTATGCTTAACGGATGCTGTTAGCCGTGTCCCGCATATTAGCCAGGAGAAGTTAAGTCTTGAAAACGGCCCGTATCTGTAATGAGGGCTTTAGCCATTTTTTAATAATTCAACTAGTCAATCAGATCTTCTTTCAGACGCTGCACAGTGCTCAATTTTTTTTTCTTGATCCAAATTTTAGAGGTTGGATCACAGCAAACAACAGCTGCACTCTCCACACTTGAGTTGGCTGCTTACGATCTCACAAAAAAAATAGCTAGAGGGCTAACAAAAGCAAACTGAAAACGTCTGCTTATTTTCAACACAGTTAAGAATGACAGAAGGCGACGGGTATGACAAATGTTTCGGCCCAGAACTTTGCTGGTGTTGCGCCTGATATCAAAAGAATACAAGACTTCCAAGGCGCTGCTGGGCTGCCATTAGAAAGTCTAACAGATGCCAAGTGCATCTAGAGTTTCCATATGGATAACGCATCGATCGTTGCGGCCTTTTGAGGGATGACTTGGAGAGCCGGGTTGCACAGCTGACACCCCTCCTTAGTTACACATTATCACACGTGCCCTCTTCATCCTGGGAACAGATGTGGCATCAGTCACAGTGGCTGTCGGGGGAACCTGTGGGGATATCTAAAGCCTCTGTCTCTTGCTGCGAGGTGCCGTTTTAACACTGATGAGCAGATGCACCCAAAAAGTGCTCATCCATTGTCAGGACACTGAAGTGTTAAAACAAACAGTCATGGTAGGGTTCAATCATGCTGCTGGCTTTTCAAACTTCATGAGCGCCCATAACTGTGCACATCTGATCATCTTGGGTATACGGTGCACAATAAAACAATAATTGGAAAAGAAAAGGATGCATTCGATCTGTATAACTTGAGGGACCGCAGCAAGTGTGGTCATGATGCCTTTGGTTTGCCGCACACTAGTTTGGCTTCCAGAACTGGCAATGCGGTTTGTAAATTGCTTGTTTATGAATAGGATAGAAACCAAACTCAACTCTATAAAGAAACTCATCAAAGGGTTCCTGTGGAACAAGCGGTTTACTGTGGGGGCAATGTGAATGACGAGGTGTGAATGAGGAGAGGGGTGGCAGTGTTTCCTGTGGAGCGAGAGCCCCCCCACACACACGCATACACACAAAACCTCTTGGTAACATGCTGCAATAGACCTTTTTAAGCATACCAATTAAGCATAATGTACATTTCCATCTATTTAACTGAATTAATTCAACAATATAATCAAGCTATTTTCAACACTTTGCTCTGGGTTACTTATTTTTAGTGTTGTTGTCGAATTTCAGTCACTGCAGGTGTTGGTGTGTTATTTTTCCCCAGCTGTATTTTGCAGTAACGCACAAGTGCCACAAGATGGCATTTCTATATTACACAGTCACACCAGGAGCATCGTATGGGAACCGTGCAGCTCCCTGAATTTTCCAACACAACGCGTCCCTGCAAATGTGTCAGTGCTTCTCTTTTCCTTGGAAAATTATTATAGTCAACTTATCTTATTAAACACTGTGACGTTAACTTGTAAAACTGAACTGATTTTTTGGATTAAACGTGTGTGGTGGAGGAGGAGGAGGAGGGGTGTCAGGTAGCAGGTTGATCACGTAACATTTCGTGCTCTATGATTTTTTCCCCCCCTGTGGCAGCCCGCCACAGTAAAATGTCACCATCAGAAACATTGAAATCTACAACGTTTTGGATGAAACCTCACAGGCAGCAACCTGAATAATTAATAAATAATTTAATATGTTTTTGTCCAGTTAAGGTTAATGTGCAAATTCTGTCTCGGATGTCACTCCAAAGAAAATTAATTTTGACATTTATTTCAAAGCAAAGCTTCAGCAGAAAGACATGAAAAAGGCCAACTCTGGATAGGAACAGCACACGTGTCTCTCAATCTGTTAAAGTATAAAACGAGATTTCACAACTGAATCTGAGAGGGGCTGCTTAGGATGCGCCGTCGTGCAGTGTGCTGAAGGAGAGGTTGCCAGACCTTTCAGTCCCTATTCCTCTCTTGCCATCCCCCAAGGCAGGAAACCCCAGAGCAGGGCAGATAACGTTAATGATGATGTTGATGAAGAAAGAACGTTGTATAGGAAACTGATGGAAGTGATAGGTCGCTCTTTAATGCGCCGGTATTTCACTCTTTGCCTCTCTCTCAGATAAGAAACCATTTTTCTTGTAGTCACTGTCTCTCTCTCTATTTCCCCTGATACATCTTAATCTTCCCTTTTACTGTCCTCTTTCTCCCCGTTCGACTGCTCCTATAATCTGTGCCGTCAATCTCATTCTCTCTCTTTCTCTGTCTGTCTCTCTCAGTCACCAACTATGTATAGCTCAGTGTATCTCTCTCGCCAGTCTCCCAGTCCGTCCCTTTCTAGGAAACATTAGCGAGACAACACAATGCAACTGTGTGGTTTCAAGTTCCACAGCCTGGGAAAAGGCTGGGAGATAAACCACAATGAGTGTTATGTGCAATGGCTATGGTTATATGATTGAAAAATTGTGTGTGTGTGTGCATGTGTCACTGAAACACACACACACACACACACACACACACACACACACATACTAATATCCTGCTTTTTGCTTACCCCTACATTTCCGCCTCACATCAACTATCTCTCTCATTTTCTGGGCCACTGTTTTTATAAATGAATGGTACACCAAATTCACCTCCTCCCCCGCAGATTCCCCTGTAAGAAAAATAAACTACAGAGAAATACCAAGTCCTTCACAAACAGAACTACATTTCCCACTTACCCGCATGCCCAAGACCAGGAAGCCTATTTCCTCCATCAGCGGGTATTTTCTAATCTGCTGTTCTCTTTTCTCCTGCGAGGCGAATGGGTCATAGCTCCGCTGGCCAAGCTTGACATCCATGATGCATGGTTTGTTGAAACGACGGGTCACATCCTCCAGCTTCAGGTACAGGTCTGAATCATGGAGACAGGACGAGAGGATGATGCTTACATATTTACGAGGTATGTGGTATGCACGGGCTTCAGGGGTGTTCTGGTTCTGGGGTGTACAGTGTTCTTATGAGCACTGTGTGTGCCTGCGTTTGCATTTAAAGTGTTAACTGAGAGAGGAAAAAAAGAGAGAAAGAGGGAGAGAAAGAAAAAAGGAGGGCGCGAGAGAGAGAGAGAGAGAGACCTATGATTTTACATCACATTTAAGTTATTTACAATGCCTGGGATTCAGGTAAGGGTTTGACCGTTTGCTAAACTCACAGTTTGGTACGTCCTGGTTGCTTTGTTTCCCACAACAACATGTAAATAAATGATGACAAGCCAAGAACATAATCGACATGCTTGCTTGAGAACTATTGCTGCCATGATCGGAAGTGATACCGAGAAGTATGGGAAGAGCCGATGTACACTACCAGCATTAAAAGTATCTGTGAAAACCTGGGTTTTAGAAAAATCACTCTTTTTTTGGGGGGGTGGGGGGTCCCGGGGGGGGGGGGGCTCCCTCTCCTCCCCCCTTTTTCTCTCCAATTGTATCCAGCCAATTACCCCACTCTTCCAAGCCGTCCCGGTCGCTGCTCCACCCCCTCTGCCGATCTGGGGAGGGCTGCAGACTACCACATGCCTCCTCCCATACATGTGGAGTCGCCAGCCGCTTCTTTTCACCTGACAGTGAGGAGTTTCGCCAGGGGGACATAGTGCGTGGGAGGATCACGCTATTCCTCCCAGTTCCCCCTCCCCCCCAAACAGGCGCCCTGACCGACCAGAGGAGGCGCTAGTAGTGCAGCAACCAGGACGCATACACACATCTGGCTTCCCACCCACGGACACGGCCAATTGTGTCTGTAGGGACGCCCGACCAAGCCGGAGGTAACACGGGGATTTGAACCGGAGATCCCGGTGTTGGTAGGCAACGGAATAGACCGCTACGCTACCCGGACGCCCCTAAATCACATTATTTTTAACCATATGAACCCTTTGATGGATCTATTGCCTTTAACTCCCAGTAATCGGGGAATCAGTTCCTACGTAAGCGTACTGTAAGTAATTTAAGTACAACATAACTCACACACACAACAGCATGTTGCTATTTTAGTGGGTGATCGTAAAACCATAAGGGAGATGTTCTCACACCGCTAAAAGGATGGATTTAATCTCCAATCACCATCATGAATTTAAGTTATATTTTGTTTTGTTAACATTTGGACTTGACTGAAGTTTTAACGCACTCACTCCATTACGGCCCCAAAGGTTGGCGTCTAATGTTTCTGTGAGTTTACCGCATGTTCTGCAAAGGGCTGTGGCCGCACTACGTGTAAGGTTACCCGCCGTAAACACACATCGCTTTGTTTTTCACGGACAGCAGTGAGTACGTGAGCGGAGACATTGTGTGGGCACGATCTACGTTTGCTTTCACATTTAGCCACAGACAAGGTCCAAACTAAAACCATCCATATCGCCAGAAGTGCACACGTACACCTTACGTGTGTATTCTCACATACACACACACACACACACACACACCCTCTGCAAGTCCGCAATCCATTACAGGCATACCGTGTTGCGTAAACCGAGGCCCCGTACCAAACAACAGGAGAAACAAGTGATCCTGTTAAATGCCAAACACGTTTTGGGTCAAAGGAGAGGCCTTGTGGTCCAACAAAGGCACGCACACACAGGCACGCACACACTTTGTGTTCTGTTACCGTTGGGGCTATCGGGAGAAGACCACGCCCCATAATATTTGGGCAGATGATTCTGAAGCTCCAATAGGCATGAGTCATAGCAGTCTTCTGCATACACCTAAAAACACACACACACACATACACAAACACACACACACACACACACACACACACACACGTTATAGTACCTTCACAGCATTGCTGCATGCATGCATACCAACTTATTGTAGCCTGGAAATCAAACAGTGAAAAATAGTGCCCTGTAGGTGCACGTAAGTCACTTTGTGTCACCTGACCTCCGTGAATGTGAGAGAGGCGCACTTGTCTGTGTTCGCATCTGTATCTGTATCTATCCAGACATACTATGTATGTGGCTGTGCACTTTAAGTATCTGCGTCTTTTTTTCTTTTCCTGGACACCCCCCCCCCCCCGCCTTTCTCCGCAATTGCACTTGGCCAATTACGCTACTCTTCCGAGCCATGCCGGTCGTTGCTCCACCCCCTCTGCCGATCCGGGGAGGGCTGCAGACTACCACATGCCTCCTCTGATACATGTGGAGTCGCCAGCCGCTTCTTTTCACCTGACAGTGAGGAGTTTCACCAGGGGGCTGTAGTGCGTGGGAGGATCACGCTATTCCCCCCAGTTCCCCCTCTCCCCCGAACAGGTGCCCCGACCGACCAGAGGAGGCACTAGTGCAGTGACCAGGACACATACCCACATCTGGCTTCCCACCCGCAGACATGGCCAATTGTGTCTGTAGGGACGTCTGACCAAGCCGGAGGTAACAAAGGGATTCGAACCGGCGATCCCCGTGTTGGTAGGCAACGGAATAGACCGCCACGCTACCCGGAAAGTCCCAAGTACCTGCGTTTTTGTGTGTCACAACAAGCTTTGTGTAAATGTGTGCATGTATGTGAGCTGTGTGCGTGAGGGGACGTGGAACGTCCCCTCACGCACACATGGCTTCAAAATGGGACCATTTGGTTGCATTTTGTGGCTCTTTTTACAGAAAAGCAACTCGCTTTTTGGATTAGTCACATTTTGCCTGTGGTAAAAATCTATCCAGGTCTCCCAAAATGGATTTCAGAATTTTCCTTCAATAGCATTTTTTTTTATCTGAAAACTATTATAAAACAGGCAAAACAGGCATGTGCCCATATGTGTGTTTGTGTGTGTGTGTGTGTGTGTGTGTGTGTGTGTGTTACCATGCTGTAAAACTGCATCTCTCGTGGACCTCTGGGTGGAGGCTGAAGCTGTTTCAGAACCGTTCCATCTGGGTGCTGTAAAATACCTGAGACATACACAAAACGTGAAAATAAGTAGTGCTTTCCACAAAATCAAACATTACGATCTCCTGGAAGTTATAAGGTGTAACCAGGACACGCACCGTGCACACAGAACTTAAAATTACATCAAAAAAAAAAACAGTAATTATAAAGATGCACAATGTTCCTATATTTTTGCTGATTCGGGGAATTTTTGTATCACTTTTTTTGACTTTTTCAAATCGGGCTGACTTTTTCCAGGTTCCTGAAATAATTATTAGTCCAACACTTCATCAAGTGTTGCACACAAGGACAAACACACACACAGGAACAACAGATAAGAATAAGAACACAGGATGCCACACATTTTACAATACGAGATTAAGCCAGTACAGTACAGAATGTGTGTGTGTGTGTGTGGGTACATGCACTCAAGTGCACATAGAGGTGCTCTTATATGACTTATAAACACAAACACACATGACAGCGCTGATAAGCGCCACAGCTTGAATATTTGAAAAATCCCAGCCTTGTTTTCAATCGTCCATTCTCCTCAGGAATTCAAGGAAAAAAAGGTCTTGCAGTTTATCAACACAGCTGCTGAGTTTTCAGGTGTGAGATCACACACTGCACTCTGTTTAAACTTCTGATACTGACTCCACTTAACCGACTGCTTAACATAAAGCCAAAAAGCTGTCATTTATCAAGTGTATTAACACACACACACACGCACACACACACTTTACCCACATAAGCAATAAAATCCAGAGGGATGAGGACAGAGCAGACGAGGGAGAGAATGAGGGGGGGGGGCATTTATTGATAATTTGACATTGAGACAGCATGAAAAAAAGAGTGTCAGAGAGTGAATAGGAGAAAGGAGGGAGAGAGAGACAGCGAGAGAGAGGGGGGGGAGAAACAAGAGAGTGAGAGGGGAGAGAAAGAAGACAGAGAGAAGAGAGAAAGAAGACAGAGAGAGCGACGAGAGAGAAAGGAGAGAGAAGAGAGAAAGAAGACAGTGAGACAGAGAGAGGAGAAAGAAGAGAGAGAGAGGACTGGTAGAGAATGAATGGGAGAAAGAAGAGAGCGCGACAGAGAGAGAGAGAGAAAGGAAAGAACAGAGCGAGAGAGAGAGAGAAGAGAGTGGCACAAGGGACTTTGCCCTTTACCTTGGTGTGAACTCGATTTTTACTAGCTGTCAGTTAGAAACTTGCCTCCGGCTTCATTCTTCCACTTTGAGAGACCTAAACACAGTTGGTATGCACGGCCTGGTTGCTCCACTTCTGTTTAGTATCCCCCAATGGCCGTTTTATTTGTGGTCTTACGGCGTGTGCAAGCTCTCTCGATAATTTGGTTGCAGAAATGATCATTATCATTGGTTAAAGGAGGAGCGTGCAAACAGGTTACCGGATCCAAACACAATTCTATTGCTGCACCATTGCCAGAAGTGCTGAGCATACCACAACGTTCAACTGCTTTCCATGTCAACGTTATTCAACAGCAGCCATCCTTTCTGAACTAAAGAGCATTATATCATGTTACCCCGGGAAGGGGATTTCTGCTTAAGCTAATTCTACTGAATTAAGTGGTCTTATGTTATGATCACAATTTTCATTATGACTGTAATGTGCTCTAGCCACGGATGTGTTGCAACTGAAAGACAGAGAGATAAGACCATTTGTGAAATTTTAAGATTTACCACCTGTTGCGGCCTACAGAGCAAACGTCATAATCGTGCAATATGTAGCTTGTCGCAACATGCAGGCGGACATTTTCTGATGCAGCATCAGTGCTCTGGAGCAACTCGGGAGTTTCTTCCCCGCCTGTCCGTCTTGCATCAGTAACTGTAATTACAATATCCCCAAGCATCGCATATACACCATCTGTGTTGCTGCAGGTGGGGGTGTGAGAGGCGTCACGTAACTAACTGTGGTGGCTTTGTCCTCATACTTCATACTCATACTTACACCTCATACTTGAGTACCCCACAATCCCTTGTCAACTGCCTCCACCAAATTAAAATCCGGATGCCATCAAATCTACTCAAGCGAAATAGCAATAAGACTGAGATCATGGTTGTGGCTCCCAAGGCGCTGCTCCAGAAGGTTGGAGATCTTCTCCTCAATATGGATGGCTGCTCCATCTGCCCATACCCAGAAGTCCGGAGCCTTGGTGTCATTCTGGACTCCACCCCCTCATTCCAGTCACACATCAAATCCGCCACCAAATCTGCTTTCTTTTGCCTCAAAAACATCTCCAGACTCCGACCATTACTCTCAGACAGATGGCAGAGACCCTCATCCATGCCTTCATCGCCTACCATCTGGATTATTGCAATGGAGTCCTGTCTGGGGTACCTAGCAAAGCCCTAGACTGGCTTCAGTATGTGCAGAATTCAGCTGCCAGGGTGCTCACCCGCACCAAGCCCTGGCAACACATCACTCCCACCCTTGTCCACCTTCACTGGCTCCCGGTCAAATTCCGCATGACTTATAAAATCCTCCTCTCACCTATAAATCCCTCCATGCTCTTACCCCCGAGTACCTATCAGACCTCCTCAACCCCTATATTTCGTCCCGGAAACTGCTGTCTGCAGACACGGGCTTGCTTTCCATCCCCCACACCAGCCTGTGGACTTCTGGGGATAGAGCCTTTAGTGTGGCAGCCCCCACCCTTTGGAGCTCTATTCCATCTAATCTATGTTGCTTCCAGTCACCATTACAGCGGGCATATTCAAAAGCTACATGCATAGCGGTGAAGAGATGGATTTGCATGGAAAGGAAAATAAAATTCAGGCATCCATTCATGGAAAACACATTTACCTACGCAGTATGGAGGAGTGAGCTTTCCAAATGTAAACAAGTATCATTGGTCAAGCTGGCAAAACGCTGCAAACCGGAAAATGAACAATATATCCAAAAATACATCGACAATATATCCAAAAAGATCAGAGGGCGCAGATGCTAAAACGTCAGAAGCTATTCAAACAGTATGGCTGTCAGTTCACAAGGTGATGGAGGAATCACGATATGAGCAAAACAACACAGCGATCGATGTAGTTCAACCCTGAACTGCTTACAAGGAAGGAAACAAAAGAGAAAAATCAATCTCTTTTGGGGGGAGGGGGGATGGTTTTAAGGAGCGCACCCACACAAAGAGACTTGAACTTAAAAGAAACACTCTCTCCATCATTTGGAGAGATGGAGTCGTAGCTGGCTGACAGTGAATATCTCGGGGCATCCAGGAGCGTGGCGGTCTATTCCGTTGCCTACCAACACAGGGATCGTCGGTTCAAATCCCCGCATTACCTCTGGCTTGGTCGGGCATCCCTACAGACACAATTGGCCGTGTCTGCGGGTGGGGAGCCGGATGTGGGTTTGCATCCTGGTTGCTGCTCTAGCGCCTCCTCTGGTTGCCGGGGCACCTGTTCGGGGGGGGGGGGGGTAACTGGCGGGAATAGTGTGATCCTCCCACGTGCTACGTCCCCCTGGTGAAACTCCTCACTGTCAGGTGAAAAGAAGCGGCTGGCGACTCCACGTGTATCGGAGGAGGCATGTGGTAGTCTGCGGCCCTCCCCGGATCGGCAGAGGGGGTGGAGCAGCGACCGGGACTGCTTGGAAGAGTGGGGTAATTGGCCCGATGCAATTGGGGAGGAAAAGGAAAAAAAAGGGGAGGGGGGGGAGTAATGTCTGATGTCTTCTACGTCTTCTGGTAATATTCCTAGTAAAAAGCAAGATGGTTTCCAAGTGCAGTTCTATATCTGAACATTTTTTTTAATTTCACTTTGTATTTTTTGAAACTATTCCGGTAACTTTGGACAGTCCCAATGTGTGTGTGTGTGTGGGGGGGGGCGTCTCCTACCAGACCACAGCCCCTGCAGCACTGATCCAAGGTGCTGCCGGATTTTGACATGACAAGAAACATCCCGTCTAAACTTTCCATTCAAAATCATTCCAAACAGGGCTATTTGTTAACTTTATGTCCCTCTCTGTGTGATTATTCCCAGTTTTTATCTGAAATTATGGCATTCATCTCCGATTCCCATTTTCCCTTGATATCCAAACTGTTATCCGCTAGTTCTTCTCGTAACAGCTTATATATGTGCGATATAATCTTCTTTTCAATAGTCTCTTTAATTTTTAACACAAATAAATGTTCTATATTGAACGGTGAACTAAATGGTTTGTCCCACTCTTTGTGTTTGTGTAATGTCTCAGCTGTAGGTATCTGTAGGTCATGGGCCGGGAGGTTGTGTTTATACTGAAGCTGTTCTCCCTCAAGTAACGGGCCCGACATGATTAAACCTGTTTCTTCTCAGTTTGTGATCCCTGCTTCTCATTTGGATGGAGGAAAGTCAATGCTATGTGCAATCTCCATTGCTCTGGATACTGACATGGGGAGTCTGAACCTCTTTCTCATATTTGACCGTACTTTTAAATTGGCTTTTACCCCACTGATTGCTAATTTTATTTCCTCTCTAGGTATCTTGAGTCATGTGTCTAAGGGCATATTTGGAAAATTACTCTGCTCCATCTAGGAAACCAGCTACCGAAACCCGGTATTAAACAGGCACCTGTGCTAAATTATTGAAGACCGTAGTATTGATAAGTTCCGACGTTAACGGTTCTGCTAGAGGTACTGGAGAAATTAAGAAAATAAGTGTCCTATTTATTTAGGCTGCATAATCGTTATCTTGCACCTTTTATCTCACCAGCTTGATTCCTAATTTGCAATAAGATTAAGACATTTGTTTATGATGCATTTTCACTATTCCCAATCCAGAAGAGAGATCTCTCTCTCTCAGAGCCTGTCATATGTATGAGCCGAGGGGTGGGGCCAGCTCTTGCTCTCTCTCTCTCTCACTCTCTCTCTATGACGTGCACACACACACACACACACACACACACACACCACACACACACACACACACACACAAAGAGAGCCTGCTCTTAGAGACAACGGCTGAGAGAACTAAATGGTCAAAAGTCTGGTTATACTTCACTAGAGTCGATGCTGACAATGCTCGTTGCCACAAGTGCAACAAGTGTTTTGCATGTAAGGGTGGAAACATCACCATCATCGGCGGTCACTCAGGGTCGAGTATGACTGTCCTTCTAGGTCCTGCGCATGACAGCTTTAAGCGTGGGAACACATCATCATCGGCGATCACTCGGGGTCGAGTATAACTGTCCTCCTTCTAGGTCCAGCTTTTGACGTGGAGTGGCTGATGCACCACCAGCCACCACATGGTTCTTGGCAGGGGGTGGCCAGAATCCAATGGCATGGAGAACCAAGATGACTGGGGACCACCCTCTGTTGCAGCCTTCATCCGCCTTCACTGCCGTTGTGACCCGGAGACATCGTCCTCCAGTTCTGCCGTTGAGGTCTTTGTTGGATCGCACTTAATCTGGAACCTCCCCCTTGACCTATCCGCCTTGGGTGACTCTACCAGGAGCCAAGCTCCAGGCAGCATAGCTCTAGGGATCATTGGTACATGAAAACTTCTTCACCACGACAAGGTGGTGATTCAGGAGAAGGGCGGAAACACAAGCAATCTTTCGAAACATCCACCGAAAGTGCATCAAATACAGGTGGAGAAATGCACAGTTTTCGACTGCCTAGCTCATAGCTCATCTCTCGTTGTCCCATCCACCTCAGGTATGTTATGTATGCTAGTAGCATAGAGCCCACATGGAGTTGACTAAATTATACAAACATAGGTTAATGATTACAAGTAACGCTCTGTCCAGACATGAGAAAATAAATTAATGTTATTTCTGTTCTTGATTTGTTTTGTTTTTCTCACTTAAAGAAATAACCAAAAGAACCGATAAGAGTACCGTTAAAAGTACCAGATCGATAAGCGGTATCGGTAACAGTAGTAGTATCGTTGAAATCTTAACAATACTCATCCTCAGTCCCATCCCAACCCATATGGTATCTTTATCTTGAGGTATCCATGCAGACATTGATCCGAGCTGGGCTGCCCAGTAACATTTTTCCAGGTTAGGTAAATCTAGCCCCCCACACACACACATTTTATTTTGAGGATAGAAATCTTTTAAATTCAATTCTGGGTCTTTGTTGTTAATTATCTGAAATGTAGAAATGGGGACCGCTGAGGGTAGAGACTGGTACATAAAGAGCAGCCTTGGCAGTATGTGCTCAGTGGTATTGTTTCCACTCGCCCTGTTCGGGATAAGGGGAGGACTCCCCATCTTGAAAGGTCAGTTTTTATTTCTGCAATTGTAATTCTGTTACTAACGAGGTCGCCTAATTATTAATAACAGTCAATATACACCTTGTGCGGACCGAATTGGGCAATTGAATGCGGTTAATAAAATTCACTTTTTTACCCAATAGTTCATTCATTTTCTCGTTGGACTTGTTGTTCCAGGTCTAAAAACGTTCTGATTAGATGGCTGAAATACCTGAAATAAGAGGCGAGTGTAATTAACTACCTGACACGATAGAAATCCAGCAGTGCTGTGGGTCCTGACTGAGAACCACCGAGCCAGTAGGAAAGATGCTATGGAAAATGTCCCTGGGCTCCGAGTCCCTCCAGAACCCGGACTACAGCTAATAGAAAGTTCAGACACTCTTTTAATGACATGTCAGTTAAACTGGATGTTTTTTTCCACCTTTAGTTGTTCATTGAACCTCATGATGATGGGACTCTGACTCAGCCAGCCGAGGACATTCACCTTCCTGCTCCCCTGCGATTTCACCGCATCGCTTCAGCTGTGTGCAAGTGGATCGTTGTCATGCTGAAAGACAAACTTCCTTTCCAGTTCCAGCTTTCTTGCGGCGGGCAGCAGATTTTCCTCAAGAATTTGTCTGAATTTTGATCTATTCTTCTTTTTTTTCTTTCCTTTTGTGAGCTTATTAGTGCCCCAGGCCCCGCTGATGAGAAACACCCCCGTAACAGGATGCTGCCATCACCGTGATTCACAGCGTTCTTTGGGTGAGGTGCTCTACTCGGGCTTCTGTCGACATGACGTTTGGTATCTGGGACGAAATGTTCGAATTGGGCTTTGTCAGGCCACAACACATTTTGCAACGTGACTTCACAATCTGTGGATTGTTTTTAATCTTTGTTTGCATGTGTATTTTATGAGTTTGTGTTGATTAGCATATGACGAACTTAACACTGGCTTCCTCCTGCACACTGATACAGTGGATATTACAGTCACGTGCACACACACAGTCACCGGTCTTTGCCTTAGAGGCCTGCGAGTTACCACTGATGTCTTGATAGCCTTTTTTCTGATGAGTCTCCACCTCGATTTAGTCAATCAGCCCCCCCCCCTTTTTTTAACTTCCCCCCTTTTTCTCCCCAACTGTATCCGGCCAATTACCCCACTCTTCCGAGCCGTCCCGGTCACTGCTCCCCCCCTCTGCCGATCCGGGGAGGGCTGCAGACTACCACATGCCTCCTCCGACACATGTGGAGTTGCCAGCCACTTCTTTTCACCTGACAGTGAGGAGTTTCACCAGGGGGACGTACCCCCCCCGAACAGGCGCAGAGGAGGCACTAGTGCAGCGACCAGGACACATACCCACATCCGGCTTCCCACCTGCAGACACGGCCAATTGTATCTGCAGGGACACCCGACCAAGCCGGAGGCAACACGGGGATTTGAACCAGCGATCCCCATGTTGGCAGGCAACGGAATAGACCACTACGCCACCCAGACGCCCGGTCAGTCGGTTTTTTAGCATCGCCTGATCCGGGCGAGATCCTGCTGGTGTCGCAGGCCTCCCATGTCTTCAGCTAATTTACACTCGTTACCTATGTGAAACATTGGTTAAATTGAACCGCTGTTACAGGGAGATTCAGAATACATTTGATCTCACTTGACAAAGGTTTTTTTTTTTAATCTTTGCTTTGGGAAATAATTTCTAAAAAGAGAGTATATACATGCATTACTGTTGAAAGAGCATGTCTCTTTTTAATGCACTGAAGATGATGACTTAACACTGACGAAGAGGGTTGATGTTGTTCTATCCCTTTTACCTCAGACTCTACCAGAGAAGTAGCAGGCCGGTTGTGTCTCTGTCAGTAAGCTTTGTCTGTTCTGACACACAGTTGTAAATTTTCGCAGTGCATTCACTTGCTTGGGAGGAAAACAGCAGCAAACCAACCGTCCAGCCATCCAGCCAGTTATCAGAACTGTCAACCAACTAGTTGCAGGTTTTTAGCAAGTCAGCAGCGAGTGACCCGGTTAGACAGCCAGATATTACTGATCAATCTGCCAATCAGCCCGGCAGTCAGCCAGCCACCTAACGAGTCAGTAAGTCAACAGGAAGTACACATCAGCATTTTGCAATGCACGCACTAACGCTTCAACATATGCAATGTATCTTGCAAAACCTCCTACAGACTACCAACCCTAAGCCTTATGGGGAATGAATATGTTAAAACATATCATAACCGGCATCTACGGTATCTAAAACATACTTTCTTTACTGACGAGCTGATCTCAAGTCACAGCAAACACAGGCCAAAGCTGAAGTGCAGCTCAGAGCACCAAGCGCACAGACGCAGGGTTTTTGTTAAGTCACAATGACTTGACTAGGCTAATCCCCAGCCCTGTACATGAGAGGAAAAGATGTGACGAATGGCCAGAATGCATTCCCTTATGAGCTCGGCTCCGATGTGAAACGCACAGATACATGTGTGAGCTAGGCGCCGGGAAAGAGTACAGTGACATGAAACTGCCCCAACCCCAGCATTACTGGCTGTTTTTTACCATTATTGTGACAAAAGCAGCAACAACAACAACAACAACAACAACAAATTGTTAAATCCTCCAAATCCAGATCTTGTTCATGTCTGACTGAGCTTGCAACCCGAGGATTTTCCTGTCACTTTTTGTTCAGAAACTGGTGAAAACCCACGTTATAATGTCCGCATTTGATCCACCTCCTGCACAGTCTATTGACTCAATTTTTCCATACATTTGCTTAACAACATCATAAGCAGTTGCAAATAGGGCATAAGACAGACACCCACACGAACTGCCCAGAAACTGTGCAGAAATATTACCCGACTGCTTCCAAATGTGCTACACCGGGTTTTAGAAAGTGATGTGTGCCATGCAGCTGCAGACACCCTGAAATGTGCGTTACTCCCAAGTAATTTTGGCTGTGACCATGACAAAACCTTCACTTGGGAAGGCATGTGTGGCGAGAGGAGTTGAGTTGCAACGCTGGCCGGCAGGCGGACAGCCAGAAACGGTCTGACTGGTCAACAAGGTGCACCTGCGCCCAATTACTCTCTATAGAAGCTGCAGAGAGAGGAGCCTGTGAATGGAGCAGGACACTAGGACTGTGTGTGCACAAAAGCTGGACAAGGCCGCGTCTTGGGACTGATGCTTACAGCCCTGAAAATGGACCGTTTATATGTAAACTGTAGCATTATGGGAACGCTGCCCTGAGTGCACATGAGTTATTACTCATGTCAGAAACAGAATCAAATTTATTGGCCAAGTGTGCTTATGCATACAAGGAATTTGACTCCGGTTTACAGCGGCTTGCATATATCACACACACACACACACACACACACACACACACACACACACACACACACACACACACACACACACACACACACACAAAAAGAAAGAACTGGAAAAATAAACGGGATATTGGAGGTAAGTATGTATGCACAACAGGTACGTCACTATACTGAGTTTTGTTCTGGTTGAATAATTAATAACTTATGCAAATATTATATTGCTTATATATACAACTTGTAACTTATGCTTATATATATTATACACTTGTATTATCTTATATTTTATCTATTGTGTTATATAATTATATACAATATTACACACTTATGTTATAATTACAATAATAACAGTAATAATTTGTAACCAGTATACAGCAGTCGTATATGTACAATATGTGTTGTTTAGCTTGTTAAGCCACTGTTTTATACAAATACACATATGTTGTTGCCTTTGAAAACTACACAGCTAACCAGAAAGCTCCTTGGTCGTAGCTAAATTATTTATGTTTTTCCATCAAACGATCCACACAAATGTACCTGCTAAATAAGCAATGGCCATACATTAAGTTTAAAGCTGAAATCTGTTATTTCCCTGATCCGTCCCTCCCTCTGGCAGGGAGAACTACAAACAAGGTGTAGCGGCCACAGTCGCTTGTGTGTCGTTAGCTGCGCAGTAAACAGTTCCCACCCTTGTAAAAACGGCGTCCCCGGGCCAAACTATACGGAACATTGTTCTGCTGTAATATGGATTGCAGAACTGGTAAATTGCCCATTCAACAAAAAGCGTCACCACGTTATCATCATGGTTCAGTCCTTTTTCCTGCTTGAGTGGGAACGTGTTTGCCGCTGCACCAGTGTTCGTCCTACCCAGCCAAAAAAATTTTAACAGCCGTATAACTATTCATTGATGGAGAAAAAGCCCAGATTTCCGCTTTTGAGTTTTCGTTCCTCAATGCAGAATTCAAATTAAAATTAAGTATCACCGTGGGAACCCGGTTTATTAGGTACTGCTGTCATGTGGGAGCCCAGTAGTTAAAAGCTGGCTGGCCCTTTAGGGTCCACACTGTAGCCCCCCTGGGAGAGGAGAAAAGTGGGGGGGGGGTGCAAAAGAGCGTCATTACAAAACAGTGGCTTTACAAGCTGAACAGGATTCCAACACTTGTTCAGCAACATCTATCAGCAATAGCAGCGTGTAGCAGGAAACAGATTCCACAGATGGGTCTCAATACCATCGCTGCTATTTTAACCCCCCCCCCCGTTAGCTTAAACCTGCTCAGCTCATTCAAGGCTTTTTCTCTGCCTTGTCTAATAAGTGAATGGGAGCGCCTCAAAATACTGACATGGGAAATATACTGTTGAACTGCCTTGCATACAGCACCGTTAATTATATGTGAAGTTCCTGCTTAGTTTTGCAGTAAATAGCTGAGAAAGAGGAGGCGCATGCAAAACAAGCCGTGACTGCATACAAACCCAATTACCAGTGCACGCTATGGTGCGGAGCAAGGGTGATAAAACGGTAATGTAATTACTTATCGCTCCTGAATAAAACCATGAAATCGTCACTTGAGAAAAGCAGATATAGGCCTTCAA
This sequence comes from Lampris incognitus, assembly GCF_029633865.1. NCBI lineage: Eukaryota > Metazoa > Chordata > Actinopteri > Lampriformes > Lampridae > Lampris > Lampris incognitus. The sequence goes on from NC_079227.1 coordinate 15,106,109, forward strand.
TATTTTGCACATCTTTATGACAAATGACGCACCAACATTATGTCATGTGGTTAGCAAGAAGCTACCCATTATGTAAAATTACCTTGCACAATTGAGAGCTACACCCTAACCGAAGCAGCAGGCCTTACCGGTTTGGATGCGAAAATGTAGGCAGACGAGCAAGGAAAATGTAAAACGGCGTCTCTGCCAACAAAATTTCAAGTGGCAGCAGAAAGAACGATGCCCCAAGGGTCGAGGCCTTAGCTCATATGAGGAGCGGTGAAAGGTTGCTCAGCTTGACGGAAACACTTCGACTACTCAGGAGTCACACAGAAATGTTTGTCTTTAACTGTTGTCAAAAAATGTGCGGCAGCGAAGACAGGAAACACTGTTCCATCTGAACCCCTTTTCGTTATTTGAAAACAGTTGCATTCAATGTCTGGGACAGGAAAAATAATAACAACTGCCATCTCCGACACATGCATCCAACCAGATCAGTGAAGCTGTCAGTGCAGTGAGCGATTGTACCCACTTGCAAAACAAGTTTCAAGTATATGCGTCACATATGACAGCAAGTTTACACTTATTCTCATACTGGAATGCATGTTTTGCTACAGGCATTTCAAGCATACTTGAAACTTTGATTTGCATGTGGGTACAATCGCTCACTGCACTGACAAGCTCACTGATTCTGGTTGGTTGCATATGCATGTGTTGGAGATGGCGGTGGTTTTTGTTTCTGTCACCGTGTCCTATGCTGAAAAAAAGCCACAAGGACACACCACATTATAAAATATATTGCGCAAATACTTAAAAAAAATGTGAGAACTATTTGAAGAATTCAAAGAATCTGAATTTGATGAATTGGACGGCACAGTGGCCCAGTGGTTAGCACTGCCGCCTCACAGCAAGAAGGTCCTGGGTTCGAACCCCGGGGTTGTCCAACCTTGGGGGTCATCCTAGGTCATCCTCTGTGTGGCATTTGCATGTTCTCCCTGTGTCTGCGGTGGGTTTTCTCCGGGTGCTCCGGTTTCCCCCACCATCAAAAAGACATACATGTTAGGGTTAATACTCCTGTCTGTGCCCCTGACTGAGGCATGGCAAGACCAACTGGAGTTGGTCCCCAGGCGCTGCACGACGGCTGCCCACTGCTCCTCGCTACACAGCTAGGATGAGTTAAATGCAGAGAAGAATTTCCCCATGGGGTTTAAAAGTCAAAAATGTTTTTAAAAAAAATCATTTTTATTACTACAACGGCCCTTCAACATGGTCGAAATTACATTTAAAACGATGTCTTCCTCCAATCCAAAAGTTGAGCTGCAATGTGACCTAAAGAGGACCTTGTCTTCGTTATGTCTGCTTTGTACACGGCACGGAGACACTCGGGCAAAAGAAAACTTGTCTCTAATAAAGAGACGTGGGGAGTTGGAGTTCCACTTTTGGAGTTCCTGCTTTCTAACTTTAATCTTATTCCTGTTTCTTTTCCATCTCTCTGGCCTCACATACCTCGAAAACCATCGTCTCAAAAGTAGATAGAGGCGCCAGACAGTTTATTAAAAGGATGCTCCTTACTTATTGACAAAGAGGACTACGGGTCCCAGGTGGCTATGAGTGGTGGACCACACATTGATTATTTAGAAATGTAGTTTTTTGGGCCTCACGTCATCATGGCTTAGGTCTATATGCCAGTATCTTTTACATGCACTGCAGAAACATGAATAAAATGCGATAATTAGATACGGAAGCCTTTGCCAAAATGAGTTTTGTGGAGGGACAGGTTTGACCCGCTGGCTGTAGGCCCGCAAAAAGATCCCGAAAGCATCTGGAGACTAAACTAATCTTTCGCTGTACATGTACAGCTGGAGCGAGGACAAACTTGAAGTGTCCCAGCTCCACAATACAGTTCTGTCTGTATCTGTAAAGTAACTGATTGACCAGGCGGCTGAGCGCGATGACTCATCCAGCTAAAATCCAACTGGACCTGAAAGCAGTTCATGATTTATGGGAGACAATCAATTCCACGGCTCAGCAGAACAGTGAGGTTTTTGATAAGGTCAGATCTCATGAGCGTACAACGTACCAGTAGAGCCATTCCAAATGACAGGAGACACGGTCCCTTCCCCTCCCCCTGCATCATCAGGCGAAAAACACATAAAGCACGGCAGATTTCCTCCCGATGATCGCTTTTGACTTGAAAAGGTGGCGAAGTGACCGTGTCTCTCTCGTTATTTGCAGTAACTCAGCTCTTACATGGCGTGAAGACCGCTGTCCCTCCTGGTGTACGTGCCCAGGGTTTGCGTACGTGGGTAGGAAGAAATGTCGGATGGGGAAAATTATCTGATGTTTCTGAAAACTGCTTTCAAAACTCGTAGACAGGGAAGGTTAAATTCAACGAGGGAGACAAAACCGGCAAACGAAGTCACATACAAGTTAATCACAATTTCATGAACCATTATTTTCATGTGGTTTATTGGGTTGGGGTTTCCTTTTCCATCTTAATGTGGCCTTTCTTAACTTTGTGTCTTATCTTATCCATTCTCTCATCTATTTACCATTGTTGCACCTGGAGATTTGCTTGAAATAAAAAGTATTACACACAAAATGTGTTATTATCGTTATCATAAATTGAGAAAGCATGAGATTAGAGAGACTTTAAGGACGGTGAGATCTCTGGAGAACTCGGTCTTGTTTTACTCACCCACTTTATCCACCCCGTACTTGTGACCCGCCACCTGGTGCGACAGCGGCACGCAGCCGTTCAGGTGCGCCGGGGGTTGGGCCTCCGGGGGCGGCTGGCCGCTCTTCTCTTTGGCCGGGGGGCCGCCGGAGAGTCGCGGGGTCAGGTTGACCCCCACGGCGGCCGGGCTCGGGGTCAATTCCAGTCTGCCCAGGGCCAGAGAAGGCTCCATGATCACTTGGTGCTGGGCGGTCGACATTCGTTACAAACGAGACAAAAAGCGGTCTGTCGTCCGACAAAACAAAAGTGAATCTACAAAGGGATGCGGCTTCATAGATTCACACATTGACATTACGTAAGTGAACGCGGACCCGCACAAATCGGGAAACTGTTGTGACGCGGGGTTGGGGCGCCTTCATGGAAATGGTCCAAAGCCGCCGCCGCCGCCGACCGAGCCCAGCTTTCCTGTGGTCCTCTACATGAAACGGTGAAGCGGGGCCCCCAAAGCAACGCTGATTCAATGATTTTCATATCTTTCTATGGCTGCATAAATATCCCGGCCACATCCCACGTCCTCCTCCCGCACACAGACGTAAACACTCCTCTCTCTCTACCCCCCCCCGACCTCTCTCTCTCTCTCTCTCTCTCTCTCTCTCTCTCCTCCCGTCTCTCACTGTTGTGTGTTTCGATAATGATGATGATGGTGGTGGCGGTGGAGGTGGTGATGATGACGCGGAAGCGATATCCAGCAGTCAGTCAGCAGTCACGGCAGCCGCGGGGAGGCAAAGTGGGGGCTTATCCTCGAAATCTGCAGAAATTGAAAAGAAACTGTTCGACTCAGCCTCCGCATGCGATCTCGATGGCCATGCGTGATGAGGAAATACGCCTGGCCGTGTTGCTCTCTCCCATTACACACGTCCGAACGGGCAGGCGTGCGTGACATCACATCTGACGTGCAGCTGAACCTCTAACGGCATTCAAAACATAATTTCAAAAAAGAGCACCAAATTATTCCTTATCGGTTCAAACTCATTATGTCGGAAGACGTCTGGATGGTGCGCTCCTGTGCGATATGTATTTAGGTCAGTGTGGGCGGCGGGCGACGTAACGAGAAACTACACCGATGTTAAGTTCGTGGGAATGATGCTGCCGATTTCCGGACGCAGATTTCAAAATAAAACCTGAGCCTGGAACGTGAGGTAACCAAAACCGGGATCCGCCGACCTGTCAGGCGCAACGAACGATCGCGCTCGCGCGCGCGCGTACACGCGCATACAAACCCATGTGCACGTCCAGCGATGAACTGATAACTAAAATGATGGGTTAACCTGGTTAACGCTGATCTTCAACCAGTACACATCATTAGGTAACCCGAACATGTGGAGAATATTTTCTGAAAAGCATTGATTTATTTGGTTTGATTTATTGACTGATTTCCCCCCCCAATTGAAACACAATATTCTATGTAATTTACATTAGTCTGACACTGTTTGACGTATACTTTGAATTTGCGTCAGGAGGACTAATGTCACCCCTAAAAAAATGTTTTTTAAAAAAGGTGAGTAAACTATAGTCTGCCAATAAAAAGTCTGGGAAATTGCCTTTATGCATGCTCAGTAATCCGGGTAGGAAAATCAAAGAAAGCTGAATCAGTTCATCTGGACACAACGTTTATTGACAGAAACGTTTCATGAGGGGAAATTGCATTTAGATGCATTTGTACATCACTACACTACAGTACACATGGCAATGACATACATGCAGCAATGTGGTTTAATCCCCCACTTATCAGCTGTGACTGGTTTATATGGACTGTTGTACGAGTGCACAGCAGCCAGACCGAGCCATTACAGAATTACCTATGTTTACCATTGGCACCCTAAAAGTGTACAGACGGTCACAGAGTTTTTGTACATTATGGCAACTATGGATACACCCTGGAAAGGAATCGGATTTTGCTCACCAAATACAAACTGTTAACACTTTACTTTACTCAGTCACATAATAACACCAGACAATCTGGGACTGGATCACTACATAGGTGCAAAGTTGATAAAAAAAAGGTCCTAGTTAAAATAGGGTGGCTCATTTGTTTCCCTCAATTTTAACGTGAACATTCAATATCTCCTCTGACCACCTACAGAATCAAAAATGTCATTTTAGTCTCGCAACATAGGATGCAAAAACTTCATATCCCAAAACTTCTGATTAGACTCAACTTCTTATTTTTGGTAAACTAATGAATTCCAGCAGACACAGGTCAAAATTGAATATTCGGCAGTAATTTTTTTGTATATACTTCAAATCTAGTTTTTGTGGATGGAGGTGGTTGAGGTACTGTACTTTGCATTACCTAACCTTTACCCTAGTTTAGAAGGGACAGCCGGGGAATGCAATAGGGTCTGGCTGCAGACCCGTTGAATTTGGATGCTCTCTCTCTCTCTCGCTCGCTCGCTCTCGCTCTCTCCATGCACGCAGGACGCGACATGTTTTCCAACAACCTCGCGGGGAACTCTGCGTCTGATTGGTTAAGGTTAGGGTTAGGGTGGGGTTAGGATTAAAAATTAGCCAATCAAAGGCATGCAAACGCGCTCGTCACACGGAAGTTGGATCTAAAGTAGGTTGGAAAAACGATAGACTCACACAGGATCTGATGACACTGAATGGGACTGTCATCGACAAGTGCGACTGTGAAGCTACGACAAATGTGGTTTTTACGACAGTAGTGTCAAGTGTCGCGAGTGTAGGTGGCTGCGATCACTGTCACCATCAAGTTAACCAGAGATAACGCAAATAATACCGGAAATTATGATATGCTCTATCAAATAAAAGCATGTATCTTGACGTCGTAGGAATTTTTTTTCTTCCATGTTTTCTGTAACGTATTTCTTGAATAAAAGTTGTGTTATGGACATGTAGAGGTAACACCGGGGCGTCATTTGCAGGTAAAGCAGGGTATGGGGGATATTTCTTTTCCCTCACAATAACCTTCACATTTTAATTATTGGTGACTATTGAGGGAACACTATACTATGATGCGGCATTGTGAAATTGAAAAAAAATGTATGGGACAAAAGTAGGCTAGGGACAATTGACAAGCAGCCTATACATTTAGGATAACATACTGCATATCATGAAACAAGGCGGCGCGGGGGCGCAATAGTTAGCGCGGTCGCCTCACGGTAAGAAGGTCCTGGGATCGAGCCCAGGGGTCCAACCTTGGGGGTCGTCCCAGGTCATTCTCTGTGTGGAGATTGCATATTCTCCCCGTGTCTGCGTGGGTTTTCTCCGGGTGCTCCGGTTTCCTCCCACAATCCGAAGACATGTAGGTCAGGTGAATCGGCCGTACTGAATTGTCCCTATAGTGTGTGTGTGTGTGTGTGTGTGTGTGTGTGTGTGTGTGTGTGTGTGTGTGTGTGTGTGTGTGTGTGTGCGCGCGCGCGCGCGCGCGCGCGTGTGACTTTGTTAAAATAAATACTCAGTGGTAGGGAAAGTGCTCAACAAATAAGGAGCAAAACAATCCAGTGAGTCAAGTAAATTCTTCATGAGACAGAACAAGCCTGTTTCATGTCATAAGCAATCATCAGCTGTCAAGCTTTGACAGCTGATGCAACAGGCAACAGGCTTCTACTGTCTCATAAAGAATTTATTTGACTCACTGGATTATATATATATATATAAGTGTGTGTGTGTGTGTGTGTGTGTGTGTGTGTGTGTGTGTGTGTGTGTGTGTGTGTGTGTGTGTGTGTGTGTGTGTGTGTGTGTGTGTATTGTAACGATCGCGGATGAATAGGCTCGGTAGCCCTTGGCGAGCGGGTCGGACCCTTTAGTCGGCTGGTTTAACGTTGTGCTTGCGGAGTGGGAGACACGGGTTCGCGTCCCGGCTGTGGCGGTTCCCGAGGCTGTTCCCCCCCCCCCCTTCCGAATTCGCTACATTGGTGTCAGAAGTGGAATACTGAATATGTTAAAAAGGGGCATATCTGTTACAGATAGCGGGGATGTTGTGGAAGGAAATGGGGACGTTATGAGAGAAGTTGTATTAGACAGCATGCTATTTCACACCATGAGTCTAAAGAGTAGGGGAATAGGTAAGGTCGTTTCTGTGGCCAAGAAAAGAAAAAAAGCTGAGACCAATACGAACTTGTGCCTGTTATCACTGGCTTGTCTCACGGTCATTAAAAGCTTGCTGGTTAACTCTGAAAGGTTGTCTGAGGAGTCCATTATTTGACCACGTCACAGTATGTATGTATATGAGGTGAGAGAGTCTATTGTCTCCAACTGAGGTCACTCTCCTTCACCTGATGGGATCATTTAAAGCATCTGTACTGGTGAATAATAGCTCTGATCATAATGTCCCAAGCCCAAAGACAGCTTAAACTGGTGGCCGATTTAACCAATGTAGTTGAAGTCGATTTTGTTATGAAATGGGAACTGTCAGTTGCTTATTATTGGCTTTACCATAACCAAATGATGCCCCTGGCTAACGCTGGATAGCATTAAAAAAATTGATTGCAGTTTAAAGAGCAGAAAAAATTACAATTTTGCTGCCAAATTTTTACATTTAAGAAAGGAAAACATACAAGGATGATGGTACATGATAGCCTCCCTCCAATTCAACACAGAAACAGAAACAATATCCCCTCTGGTTAAGATAATACAGCGTAGTTGTAAAAGTTAAATAGCCTCTTGTAGCCCTAAATCTACTTGTTTATCTTACCCGAGGTTTGCTATTCCTTTTGCAGATGCAGAAAAGAGAGTGTCAGAATATTTCTCAGAGGCTGAAGCACCACTACTTCAGTTGTTGTGGTTTTTTTCTTGCGAGTACGCGAAATGCTCACCAAAAAAACTTCAAGAACTGAGCTGCTTAAAAATAAATAAGTCTTTTGCACACTAAAAAAGAAAAACGAAACTAAAATATGACCCATCTCTGCATGGTTCTGTAAATGTTTCCATCATCAGCCCAATATCCAAAGATGGTTCCTTTACAAAGCAAAGGAGTTCTGCGACCTGGCTTAAAAGGCAGTTCGTACCACATTCATTCCTCATATGCCCATACATTTAAGTGAAAATAAGGGTAAATACTCAAATGGTTGAAAAAATAATAGTGCGGACTTTCAAAATTACTCTAACAAGTGCATACAATACTTTTTATTTGTCATTTGTACATACATACAATGAAATTCCCTCTCTGCATTTAACCCATCCTATTGTGTTGTATTGTATTGTATTGTATTGTATTGTATTGTATTGTATTGTGTTGTATTGTATTGTGTTGTATTGTGTAGGTGAATTGGCCATACTAAATTGTCCCTAGGTGTGAATGTGTTGGCCCTGTGATGGACTGGCGGCCTGTCCAGGGTGTCTCCCCACCTACCGGCCAATGACTGCTGGAATATGCTCCAGCATCCCGTGACCCCAATTGAGATAAGTTGCTTGGATAATGGATGGATGGATATTGTATAGGAGCAGTGGCCAGCTGTAGTGCCTGCCCGGGGACCAACTCCAGTTCTTCTTTCCATTGCCTTGGTCAGGGGCTAGACAGGAGTATTAACTATTAACTCTAACATACATTTCTTTTTGATGGTGGGAGGAAACCGGAGTGCCCTGAGGAAACCCACGCAAACACAGGGAGAACATGCAAACTCCACACAGAGGACAACCTGGGATGGCCTGGGGTTCGAACTCAGGACCTTCTTGCTGTGACACAATAGTGCTAACCATTGGGTCATGTTGGCCCTGTGATGGCCTGGCGGCCTGCCCAGGGTGTCTCCCTGCCTGCCGCCCACTGACTGCTGGAATAGTCTCCAGCATCCTCGCGATATATATATATGACTGCTGGGATAGGCTCCAGCGTCCCCGCAACCCTGAGAGCAGGATAAGCAGTTTGGATAATGGATGGATGGGTGTGTGTGTGTGTGTGTGTGTGTGTGTGTGTGTGTGTGTGTATACATACATACATACATACATATACATATACATATATATACACACACACATATATATATATATATGTGTGTGTGTGTGTGTATGTATATATATATGTGTGTGTGTGTATGTGTGTCTATGTATGTGTATATATATATATATATATATATATATATATATATATATATAATTGACAGCTGATGATTGCTTATGGCTTGAAACAGGCTTGTATTGTCTCATAAAGAATTTACTTGACTCACTGGATTATTTTGCTCCTTATTTGTTGAGTATTTTCCCTACCATTGAGTGTTTCTTTTAACCAAGTTTTTTATATATATATATATATATACACACACACACACACACACACACACACACACATACACTCACCGGCCACTTTATTAGGCACACCTGTCCAACTGCTCGTTAACGCAAATTTCTAATCAGCCAATCACATGGCAGCAATTCAATGCATTTAGGCATGTAGACATGGTCAAGACGATCTGCTGCAGTTCAAACCGAGCATCAGAATGGGGAAGAAAGGTGATTTAAGTGACTTTGAACGTGGCATGGTTGTTGGTGCCAGACGGGCTGGTCTGAATATTTCAGAAACTGCTGATCTACTGGGATTTTCACGCACAACCAACTCTAGGGTTTACAGAGAATGGTCCGAAAAAGAGAAAATATCCAGTGAGCGGCAGTTCTGTGGGCGAAAATGCCTTGTTGATGCCAGAGGTCAGAGGAGAATGGCCAGACTGGTTTGAGCTGATAGAAAGGCAACAGTAACTCAAATAACCACTCATTACAACCGAGGTATGCAGAAGAGCATCTCTGAACGCACAACACGTCGAACCTTGAGGCAGATGGGCTACAGCAGCAGAAGACCACACCGGGTGCCACTCCTGTCAGCTAAGAACAGGAAACTGAGGCTACAATTCGCACAGGCTCACCAAAATTGGACAATAGAAGATTGGAAAAACGTTGCCTGGTCTGATGAGTCTCGATTTCTGCTGCGACATTCGGATGGTAGGGTCAGAATTTGGCGTCAACAACATGAAAGCATGGATCCATCCTGCCTTGTATCAACGGTTCCGGCTGGTGGTGGTGGTGTAATGGTGTGGGGGATATTTTCTTGGCACACTTTGGGCCCCTTAGTACCAATTGAGCATCGTGTCAACGCCACAGCCTACCTGAGTATTGTTGCTGACCATGTCCATCCCTTTATGACCACCGTGTTCCCATCTTCTGATGGCTACTTCCAGCAGGATAACGCGCCATGTCATAAAGCTCGAATCATCTCAGACTGGTTTCTTGATCATGACAATGAGTTCACTGTACTCAAATGGCCTCCACAGTCACCAGATCTCAATCCAATAGAGCACCTTTGGGATGTGGTGGACCGGGAGATTCGCATCATGGATGTGCAGCCGACAAATCTGCAGCAACTGCGTGATGCTATCATGTCAATATGGACCAAACTCTCTGAGGAATGTTTCCAGTACCTTGTTGAATCTATGCCACGAAGGATTAAGGCAGTTCTGAAGGCAAAAGGGGGTCCAACCCGGTACTAGCAAGGTGTACCTATCAAAGTGGCCAGTGAGTTTATATATATATATATATATATATATATATATATATATATATATATATATAGTTAGCTAGTTAGTTAAAGTAATATATTGCCATCCTACCTCATTTTGATTGAGTGAATGACCCCCCAACTATAGCCAGTTGACAACTTATTCAGATTTAATCGGTGGTGACAGAGTGGTATAGCAAGCTGCAGACTGTGTGGCAGCCAAAAGACTGCGGATTCCACACATTCCCTTGCTCATCTACCTAGATAAGTGTCCTATTGAAGTGTACTTAAGCAAGACATTAAATGCCGACGTTCCGGCTGCTCAGCATTTGCTTTTATGAATAATACCATCACTGCTGAATTCCTGAAAAAGTCCCTGATAAACATAAGTACAGCTTTTCTTGCTTGCAGGATCATTTTCCACCAAAATCAGCAGTGGGGCAAAAGATAAAGGAAATGGGCTGTCGTGACGGTTGGTGCTTTGAATTTTGTGACAGGCTGGAGAAAATCTGGGTAAGGGAAATGAATGAATAGAGCTCTCCCCTCTGTCAACAGAAACTGCTGGACTGAGTAAGGTGCTTACTTTCAAAAGCTCCTCTGGAGGTTTTAAGCAAGTCAACAGGAGTGGGCTGCTGTGGGGTGCCTGACGTTGTCTTGGATGGTCACAGATTCACTAAATATGCCTTACACTCGCTCCACAATTTTATTACCCATTATCCATCCATCCATTATCCAAGCTGCTTATCCCAATTGGGGTGGTGGGATGCTGGAGCCTATCCGAGCAGTCATTGGGCAGCAGGTGGGGAGACACTCTGGACAGGCTGCCAGTCCATCACAGGGCTTACACGTCCACACCTAGGGACAAAGGACATAGGGATTTTATTACCCAGCACATTTAAATATGCTAAATTTCATGCATTAACTGTATATATTCTACATTACCTTGCTCTATGCGATCTATGATGTTGCATTATAATTCTGTTACTTTTGTGTATTTTGTGCATGCAACACCTATTGCACGTCTGTCTGTCCCGGAAGAGGGCTCCCTCCTCTGTTGCTCTTCCTGAGGTTTCTCCCTTTTTTTTCCCTGATAAGGTTTTTCTTGTGGAGTTTTTCCTCATTCGAGTCAAGGATCCAATGATAGAGGGTTTCATATGTCGTATACTGTCGTATATTGTTGTATATTGTGCTGATTGCAAAGCCCTTCGGGACTACCTTGGGATTTTGGGATAAAGGTTCTTTGATACACCATGTTTTGCAACCTGGACACATGGTCAGGAATGAACCTGGGGTCATCAGGTGTTTCGGGTCTTGGGCAGCACGGTGGCCCAGTGGTTAGCGCTGTCGCCTCATAGCAAGAAGGTCCTGGGTTTGAACCCCAGGGTTGTCCAACCTTTGTTGTCCTCTATGTGGAGATGGCATGTTCTCCTAGTGTCTGCAGCGGGTTTTCTCCGGGTGCTCCGGTTTCCCCCCACCATCAAAAAGACATGCATGTTAGGGTTAATACTCTTGTCTGTTCCCCCGACCAAGGCATGGCAAGACATGCATGTTAGGGTTAATACTCCTGTCTGTGCCCCTGACCAAGGCATGGCAAGGCGAACTGTACTTGGTCCCCGGGCGCTGCATGACGGATGCCCACTGCACAGCTAGGATGGGTTAAATGCAGAGCACAATTTCCCCACAGGGATTAATAAAATATATCAAAATCAATAATAATAATTAAAAAAACCATCAGACACCCTCACCCAAGTGACCCAGCCAAGGGTGATCAAGCCCTTGTATACAGGTAGCACATTACACCACGTGTCACCACTCTTCACCCAGAGCCAATGTTCCAAGATGTTCTTAATGGCTCTTCTTTGCAGCCTAAGTATCTCTAAGAGTCCCTTAGAGACTGGCCTACAAAGCTCCTGCAGCCCACTTAAACAGGCTCACACATGGGCCTTCCACCCATTCCTTCGACACTCACGATACCAAATCTGCATGTCTGGTTCGCTTCCTTTCTCGCGCCTCCTCCATGCAATCTTCCCAGGGGACAGTTAGCTCTAGCAGAACCACTTCCTCGGTTGCCACAGCCCTCAGGACCATGTCTGGCTTGAGTGTGGTAGCTGCGATGGTGTCCGGAAACCTCAGTTGTCGACCAGGATCTGCCAGTCTCTTGCGGTGGTGAGCAGCCCACCCTGGGCCTCTGGCTGGGTCTGAGACGTCTCCCCTGCTCGAACAAAGGTGGTGGTGTATAATCTTTATTTTTTTTGCTTTTTTGCTTTGTTTTGTTTTGGGGTTTTTTTGTTGCTTTTTCCCCTCTTTTTCTCCCCAGTTGTACCTGGTCAATTACCCCACTCTTCCGAGCCGTCCCGGTCGATGCTCCACCACCTCTGCCAATCCGGGTAAGGCTGCAGACTACCACATGCCTCCTCCAATACACGTGGAGTCGCCAGTCGCTTCTTTTCACCTGACAGTGAGGAGTTTCCCCAGGGGGACGTAGTGCATGGGAAGATCACGCTATTCCCCCCAGTCCCCCCCCCCGAACAGGCGCCCTGACCAACCAGAGGAGGCGTGAGTGCAGCAACCAGGATACATACCCACATCTGGCTTCCCACCCGCACACACGGCCAGTTGTGTCTGTAGGGACGCCCGACCAAGCTGGAGGTAACACAGGGATCCGAACCAATGATTCCCATGTTGGTAGGCAACGGAATAGATCGCTACACCACCCAGACGCCCCCTGATGGTGTATAACCTTGACTTGACTTGATTAACTTGGCTTGTTTTATTAGGTAGCTTCAATGTATGGGTGTCTATAAAAGGGCATACTGTTAATAAAGTTAATAAGTTGGAATCTGGAAGTGGGATGATGGCGGCGCGAACTCACATTTACAGCGGCCTCACCCAGTACCAGTGTGGGAAGATGGCAGTGTTGCGGCAGCCTCACCCAGTACCGTCCATGCAGTGTCTTTGTCCACATCTGTGTCTGGGATTGTGTCTTCGTCTGATGGCTGGGAGAGCTGGCGTTGGATCAGCTGAGGGAGCCTGGTCTGCTGTATCCGGTGGGCCCAAGGACCACGGCTCTGCCCGTAGCTGCACCCGAAGAGGAAACACCGAAGGCGATCTGACAGGACGTGGAAGCGGGACAGACTAAGCTAACTGCTAGTCCATGCAGACCGGCAGTTCCGACAGTCATCCTGGCGGGCCTTCGCTCTCCTGGACAGTGATATGTTGGATATATGTATTTTTGTAGTTCTGTAATTTTGGTGTTTTTTTTTTTTTTGTAGTTTGGATATGTGTTCTTGTAGGTTTTGGATATGTTTTTGTCTTTGTGTTGCACTGCTGTGGGCTGGGGGAAACGAAAAACATCATTTGGCAAAAAGCCTACCCACCCACCTTGTAGCCTTCCTCAACACACCCCACACCCCCCCCAGTGAAAAACTGGGGGGGGGGGTTTCCACTGTTTATGGGTTTTATCAGTTTTATTTTCACATGGAGACTCCTCTACCCATGATTAATATATGTTTATATCAGCAATTGCAGAGACAATTAAAGTTATCTGACGGAAAAATCAAGCAATCATCTTAAGTGGGGCAAGTTTCCATAAACAAAAATACTGGGAATCAGTTAACAAAATGAAGTTCCCTTCTTGGAGCTGCCCATAACAATATGATTACAATGTTTATGCTGTAGACCGGTGTCCACCTTACATAATATAGACATGCAACACTCCTGGGCTCCCTTCACATTCAATTTCTGTCTATATAATGGAAGACGCACTTGAAGGGAACGGTCCTGGTGTATTCTGTTCCACCTAATTTGTGCTGGCACACACTTGATCCCATTTAGAGACGCAAACGGAAAAGAAGTAGTCGTTCTTCTGCTTTGAAAGAAGCTGAGAACCTCCTACTGCTTGTAACCAATACACCTCAGTTATGCGCTACCATCCATCATCAGAGTCTTCAGTTGAATTAACCAAGAGCCAAGATGAATTCTCGATTGGAGATAATGCAAGCTCCAAATATTTACATGGCACCTTTAATAAACACCCCAATCACAATGTTATGCTTTACAGAGAAAAAGAATGACAGGTGGACGAGTCACGATAAAAACAACAGCAAAATAAGAACGAACAAGCACATCATAATCTTCAAGATACGTTACATGGTGTACAAAAGCTCCCCCCCACCCCCTTCTTCTTCTTCTTCTTCTTCTTCCTTCTCCATTGAATACATTATTTTACTATGGACTTTAGGGGAATTCTCAGAGGAATCAACAGTATACCCATCCACAATCTTGTTTGATTTGATAATTTCACTACTAATCGGTCCATCTTGGGGCTTAAGGACTTATCTACATCTTTATACTCTAATTCTACTCTCACATATGAATGTCAACTATAACTGAGAACTTTATCAATATGTTTTATTAATAAGACTATCATAATAATACAATCACAATATACTATAATATAATATAATTTAATATATAATTTAATTTGATAGTGTGGGATGGTTTAGTAGTTGGTACTGTTTACTCACCTCAAGTGGGTCCTGGATTCAAATCCAACCCTTCCATACAGTGTTTGCATGTTCTTTATGTGTTTTGGGTTTCTACTGGACACCCGTATTTCCTCCATCAGTCCAAACAATTGAAGGTGCCCCCCCCCCCCAGTATCATATCTCAAAACATCTGCAGTTTCTCTGCAGGCATTTGACCAGTTCATTGCAGGGCCCCCACATACAGTCACTCACATCACATTCACACCTATGGGCAAAAGATGACTCCTTTGGGCAATAGAGACTCCAATTTACATAAAAAGCATGTCTTTGGACTGAGGAAACCAGATTACCTGGAGGAAACCCAAACGCAAACATGCTAACTCCACACAGGTGGGCTCGGCTCGAACCCAGGAAGTCAAGGTCAGAGATTACTCATCTTATTACTTAATTATTATCAATGCACAACAATAGTAGTATAACACTAGCTGGCAATGAAATACTTTTGCTTAAACTGTCCTCTCAGCAACGCTTAAATAGAAATAGAACAAAATGAAAACGTGTCCTTCGAGTGCATAGTCAGGGTAAAACGCCAATGCAGAATCATTACAGCACAAAGCGTCATAATAGCATTTAAGAGTTAAGTGATATCAGTATGTAGAGTAGACATACTATATACAATAGCACAATATGTGCAAAAGCAACATGAATGTGTGTATCAAAAGGTGCGTGGGGGTTTGCAGTTTTTAGTTAGACCCTCTTGCCTTGAGGCAACGAAGACGCAGCAGCGACGACCCCCCACCAGACACCTGTAAATACCGCCACCTGCTGCAAGACGAGCGGAAATGCGCGAGTTGTGAAAACTACATTTCCCGGCATTCCGTCGTCTCTTCAGAGGACCGACAGTAAACAGACGAGAGGAGGAAACAAAGAGGTTTTAATGGAAACATAAACACACCCTAGACCGAGCGCTTTAGTTTCTCAGGGAATAAATGTGACTACATCCATTACTTCCCCGGCAATAATAAAGCGGTTGAACTGAAAGAACGAGGGTGTGTTGGATAGTGTCAAGGCACAACTGAGAGTCAGTCAGTATGGCACTGAAAAGAATACAAAAGGTAAGTTAACCTAGGAGTTAGCTAGCTAGCTCTGGTCGTCAGCCAGCGGCGGCTAACCTAATTAGCCGCTTAGCCCGTTTAAAAAACTAGTTTCTCTTCAAGAATAAGCTTATTATATCAAGCTTTCCGTGTTTTCCCCCGGCGTTGTAAGAATTTTCCATGTCCTCCGAGTACGGTATGTCTGTTGACACGGCCAAGAAAATACATGCTGGTCTTTTAGGCTAACACCTCAAAGTTTCAAGTTAGCCTAGTGAGCTACCACTTTGGACAGCTTTGTTTTACTGCCCCATCACGTCAACATGTCACTGTTGCCCAGGCTGTCTCTGTTTGTGTTTCCCGACACATCCAGCCAGCGTTTCTGTCCTCATCCTCTCGACCAGCAGCACTGCAGAGACCAGGGGTATTACTTCAAAGGGCCCTTTTTAGGAGTTTAGATTTTGAAAACAGGACTATCGTTTGTTTTAAGATGCAAACGCCCTATTGTCTCGCCTTTTTGCCATTATTCCTTTCTGTCTCGTACTCTCGTTACTTATAGATGTGGCTTAGTGAGTATACCAACCTGTTTTCTAGCCGTAATCCACATTCATGGAGTTATTTATCCCTGTTAACGCATAGAGATTCCCCCAGCACAACCTCAGTCTTCTTCCTCGTAGCTGTCGAGCAGTTGTACTACAAACTCGAAACAACTCGAGTGTAGTATGGAGAGGTGCGTCACTTGTTCTCACAGATTTCGTGTGTACTTTCTGGGATTTGAACTAGTGAACATCTGATCATAGACCAACCTTACTAACTTTAAAGCTGCTACATCTTTAGCTACATGCTATATGTGGAGTAAGCGGCATCGCAGTTCCTCTTTTTTTTCCTCAATGAAAAGAATAGCTGGTTTGGCCATAAGATGTGTAGGTAAACTGTTTCTTTGGATTGATATTATGGAGACAACACCAGCTAGTTTAAACCTAAATTAGATCTTTGTTTGACTCAGAATGACTGCTGTCGTGTGTGTGTGCGTGCGCGCGCGCGCATGCGTGTGTTTCTCAGGAACTCCAAGACCTGCAGAGAGACCCTCCAGCACAGTGCTCTGCTGGACCAGTGGGGGAGGACAGTGAGTGCACAGATTTCACTCATGCTGCAGTTTGCTAATGCTTATCTGAAAGGAGAGGCTTCTCATATTGCTTGGAAAGTGTAGTGGAAGCAGTAAGAAGTAGTTGTTATAATGGGGATCACCGGTTCGAATCCCCGTGTTACCCCCGGCTCACGCAGACACAATTGGCTGTGTCTGCAGGTGGGAAGCCAGCTGTGAGCATGTATCCTGGTTGCTGCACTAGTGCCTCCTCTGGTCACTCGGGGTGCCTGTTCAGAGGGGAGGGGGAACTGGGGGGAATAGCGTGATCCTCCCAACGCACTACGTGCCCCTGGCGAAACTCCTCACTGTCAGGTGAAAAGAAGCGGCTGGCAACTCCCCATGTATCCGAGGAAGCATGTGGTAGTCTGCAGCTCTCCCCGGCTCGGCAGAGGGGGTGGCGTAGTGACTGGGACGGCTCAGAAGAGTGGGATAATTGGCCGGGTACAATTGGGGAGAAAAAGGGGGGGGGTAGTTATGTATAACTGTGAGATTAAAGGAACGGGTCACATTTGGAGCCAGGTCTGCATCATATCTTAAACAAGGCACTAGCTTCAGGGCAAAAATGTGAGAAATTGATGTTATTTGGTTGAGTATTGTTGTGACTGAATGAATTATTGATGTTTATCTTGTGGTGACTTATGTTTGCCTGTCTCTGTCTCTTCCTCTCCTTCCTAGTGTTTCATTGGCAGGCAACCATAATGGGTCCGGTAGGTATTATGTCATCAGTGTAGGCTCTTCTGTTGTCATCAAGGATCATATAATGTATTAGAAATTGTCAAAGGCCTATTTGCAATTATGAGTTGATCATTTTAATCAGTTCATACATGAATTATGCATCTGATGATAAGCTATATTTTTATCTTTGCGCTCTGTGGTGACTACTAAATGCCAAGACTCATTTTGTTCTTTCATAATTTAACTGCTAACATATATATGTGTGTGTGTGTATATATACAAGTGAATGAAACTTAAAATGATGGTTGTTTATCTCTCAAAGTGGGTTAGAGTGGGTTACACTGGTAGAGACGTAAACCGAACCTGCTGCAAAACATTTCCGACCCTCATAAAAAGAACATGTATTTATGAGGTTCATTTGTTTATTAGCGTAAGAATATTTCATGAATGAGGCCCAATTTTGGTGCAACTAAAAGAATATTTTTACATTCATAGATTATAAACAGCAATACATTATACTCTCTTCATGGAATTATCATAGGAAAGAGCTCACACAAGGTGCCAGTGCTTTGTAAATAGAGACCTTTTATAAATACTTCACCTATATGTGAAACAGTGCTTCACAAATTTGCAGTGTTGGTGTAACTAAAATAAATTTTTCATGCATAGATAATCAGCTGCGGTACATTATACTCTTTACAGCATTTCTATGGATCTTGGGTACAGATGGACAAACTAAGTGCCAGTGCTCTGGAAATAGCGATCTTTATCTTTATAAATACTTTGCCTATTAGTACTAAAGTGTTTCACAACAACAACGTGGGTCTAACAAAGAGATTCCTCAGTAAAAATATTTCTTAAATGCATAGATCATCAACTACGATACGAGTTTTGCCAGTTATGATGGGCAACCTCATGCATGCACATGAAGCTGGTTTCGAGGGAGGTGTTATGCGAGCGAACAAGGAAACGGAGCGAGAGGAAGTGGATTATTTGATTACATTGTAGCTTTAATCAAGCAAAAGTGTGTATATTTCTGCATTGAAAATGTTCCCCCAGTTGCAGGCTACATACCTTTCGTGTCACCTCCATGTAAGGTTGGCACCACTGTAAAAAAAAAAATCAGTCTTTATTTAGGAAGAGCACAAGAAGAGGAGTGACTTGGTTTACAGTCTACATAGTCATCAGGCACCAAATGGAATAACACAAAATATGCCCTCCTTCCCCAGTCTTCATAAATAAAACCTACCTTTTCATGGCTGACCAATCCAAACACACAGCTTTTTGAGACTTCCAGGTGCCGGGTGTGGAATTGAGTCTTTGTATTGAGTATGAGTGCTTTTCTCTGAGCACCTCATGAGACAGAAATAAAGAGAGAGGTCAGTTTGGCTGAGGTGTGCCCTGGTGGCTAGCTGGTCTACTCTGGGTCTCTCTGCCTCTTAACCAATATTTATTCCCTGTCCCATGTGGCAAAAAGACTTTTCAAACTGGCTATGGATCAACACTGCAGATCTGCTCGTCATTGTTGCTTGTCTAGTTTCTGTCCCTTAGTTCTTTACTGTTTCCTTAATATATGATTATTCCAGGGGCATAGAAATATTTACTATAAATTTTGTTTGGAAAATGTGGCTCAGCTCCTTGTGTTCAAATTCTAATGGTCACTAAGTAAGCTTGCACGTACATGTAATTTGACATGGTATGATGCTCATGTACAAGAAGAAAAGGACACAACACTCTTAGAGCAGGATTACTAATCGTGTATGGGAATAATCCGAATACTAAGAATTTATTTGCATCTTTAGGAATATTGCCTTATAATTGGTTGCTTGCTAACTTCTTATGTGTGTCTTCCCACATCAGCCTGACAGTCCATACCAGGGAGGAGTCTTCTTTCTCACAATCCACTTCCCTACCGACTATCCCTTCAAGCCACCAAAGTTAAGAGCTGGTTTGGTTATTCAGCACTTCTCTGACTCCTGATGTATTTCGCACAATGTGAGGCTCAGGCCAAAGGCTTTAGAGGGCCTCATAAAATATACCGTCTGACTTCAGTAACTGTCTGGCCTTTGTGTCCATTCAATGCCATAGTAAACAAAAGACTGTTGGCAGTGTTTGAAAGGATAGTTTATTACTTAAGCATAAAGTTTTACCTCCGTACTCATTTAGTTGCAGGCCACCACTGCAAGAGCATTACTGCCAAAGTGAGAGATAACCTTGGGACTGAATCTGGAACAGATGTGGAATTCCTCTTATGAAGTTGTTGCTAATAATATATAATTGGGTGACACTGAAACTGGTTCATCATCTCTTCATGTCTTTTTTTTTTTGCGTGAAAATTACTTCATGAACGAAATTTAATCGTTTTTGGTTTTATTATTGGTTTTTTTTTTTACAGGTAGCGTTTACAACAAAAATTTATCACCCAAATATAAACAGCAATGGGAGTATCTGTTTGGACATTCTACGGTCACAGTGGTCTCCAGCACTAACAGTATCTAAAGGTATGTACAGCCCTAACAGCTGTTAAGGTGACTTCAGAAAGTAACTCTAATATTAGCAGTATCCTTAAAGTGTCTAAGCACTGAAATTAAACTTAACCTAAGTACACGTGGCAGAAATATGAAGATCATGTGATGTATCACGTGTTCGCTCTTTATAGCTGTTGAAGTTATTGCCAAGATAAATTAACTAAGTGGTCATACTGGAAACCTAATTTGATTACGCATCTCAATATGTAGGGCAGCACGGTGGTGCAATGGTTAGTGTGGTCGCCTTACAGCAAGAAGGTCCTTGGTTCGAACCCCGGGGTTGTCCAACCATGGGGGTCATCCCAGGTCGTCCTCTGTGTGGAGTTTGCATGGTCTTTCCGTGTCTGCGTGGGTTCTCTCTGGGTGCTCCGGTTTCCTCCCACAGTCCAAAGACATGTAGGTCAGGTGAATCGGCCATAGTAAATTGTCCTTAGGTGTGAATGTGTGTGTGTGTGTGTGTGTGTGTGTGTGTGTGTGTGTGTGTGTGTGTGTGTGTGTAGACGGACCCTGTGATGGACTGGTGGCCTGTCCAGGGTGTCTTCCCGCCTGCTGCCCGATGACTGCTGGGATAGGCTCCAGCATCCCGTGACCCTAGTTGGGATAAGCGGCTTGGATAATGGATGGATGGATCTCAATATGTCATTGATATTTAGAGGGTTTCATTTCAAAATGCTCTAAATCAGTTTTAAAAAGAGGCTATTTGAAATCAATTGCAAAAATGACAAATCAGATTGAAAGTTGATTTATTTTCCCCCTGAAAACATTGATGTCAGTAGTTACTTGATTAGATATTTAGATGGGTAACACTTGAAATTGTGGATGTTTCATTTTTGAATAAATCTCTTAGCCAGGTTACTGTCATTACTATTACATCAGGTTAGATTTTGTCGCAATAAATGCAGCATTTAGTTAATTTTAGTTCAGAGGGTCCTAAATCTTCTCAGCCCAAGACACATGGCTTGTGCAGAATTATGGTATGAAAAGTTTGGAAAATAAACCAAATAAATTTCAGATCCTAGTAAAAAAATAAAATAAAGTCAGGAATTTTAAATGGAAAAGAAGTAGGAACTTAGTCTCCCACCCTCAGACCAGGTTTCACAGAAACATTACTGCAACTCTTGTTATGTATGTTGGCCTCCTGCAGAAGGTCCACACTACATGTTTTGGGATGTGCTTATTTTCAGCATGTCGCTAATGTAATGATTTTGAAATTATCTGTGTTTCAGTTCTATTGTCCATATGTTCGTTGCTTTGTGACCCCAACCCAGATGACCCCTTAGTCCCAGATATAGCACACATCTACAAGAACGACAAAGAAAAGTGAGTATGCTGATGGCGGTGTATAGAAAAATGGTGTACTAGTCCCAGGTTTAGGTTAGCAGACAAATACAAGACCTTGACAGTTCTAGTTGGTATTTGTAAAGCCCACTGATACCAGACTTATAGTGGATATCAAAAATGTACTCACCCTCGCAAATTTCCTGCATTCATCGCCTCTAGATCTGAAGTGAAAACCTGTAAGATCAGATGTCTTTCTCGTTTGTTACCATATAGTAACTAGTAGGCTCTGAGGCAATTTAGTTGTTTCAGTGTGCAAAATGGTGAAAATCATCTTAAACTTCAGTTCGTTCACCTCAAAAAGTATTGCAAAGTTTGCACAGGACAAGTACAGAGGGGCAAATGCTGCTGCAGATTTCTGTCTTCTCATTCTGTTAACGTTAAGTTTCTCTAATCTTGGTCCCAAATAATCCTAATCGATAATCTTGATCACAGCATTAGACCTAAATATACAGACATTTACTATGGCTATAGTTTTACAGCCCTGCTAAAAAAGATTTAAAATGTAACGCAAGATTAGATGTAATGCAAGATTAGCCTGTTTTTTTTAATTTATATATATATATTTACTGCAGAACAGCCAGATTGGCTTATGTAAAATGCAGATACTTGGACTGGTTCTTTATAGTAGCAGGTATCCTAAGCTAAGAGATGAAACACAGTTGGGGAAAAAATGGTATTGGCACAACTCTCACGTGTGTCTTGTCATTAAACTGCCATGCAAAACCCCCAGCCATACCTGACCGCACCACACCCTGTCTTTTTAGGGACTGTGTTTACGTGTTCACCGGCTATTTTTCATTATGTGGGAGTACTACCTCTCAGTTCTTCATAACCCGCAGTGTTATGTTGTTGGATATAAACAAAAAAGAAGAAAGTCACAGTGTCTCTCTCTTTTCTGTCTCCCTCAGATACAACAAACAAGCAAAAGAATGGACCCAAAAGTATGCCATGTAGTATGAAAAACAGCAGAGTTGCTCTTTTTCCTCTCTTTTTTTTTCAAAGTCATAACACACTGTAATTATAGTATGGAATCATAAAGTAATAGGTAACATCAATTATATTGTGCTGTCATCAACATTCAACATTATTAATATTCTGAGACCATGACTTACAGAGTATTTCGTTTTTTGAAAGGACGCAGAGGACGTTTACTTTGCACAGCTGATGATTGTGTGTCATTGTTGGAGAGATACTTTGACATTTCAAAGTTTTAGTGTCATTTTTGTTTTGTCGAGTGATATATATTTATAAAGCACTTTTAACAGAAACATTCATCATAAAGTACATTACAGGGAACAAACAACTTAAATACAGAAAAAAAAGTCAACAAATTATAAGCACATCAACAATAAGTTGGTGTGTGTGTGTGTGTGTGTGTGCATGTGCGCGTGCGCATGCGTGTGTGTGTGTTTGGCTTCATAAAACACAGGTTGTCGGGTGCTTTCCATTTTCATCACTGTGTGGCATCGATGAATTTTAGGGGGAAAAAAGCAGCCTGTGTTTTTCCGCCATCTGAACAAATCTGTAGCAGACCTCATATGGAGGCCCATTAGGTATAAGCTAATATCTTGGTTTTCAGCAGTACCCATGGGCTTTTACTAATGATGCCGAAAAGCATTTGTAAGGGTATCTGAGAGGCATGGTGTCAGAGTAGCGTGGTGGTCTGATGGCTGAAAAAAAAAAACATTCCCGTAACTGTTAACGTCATGTGTTTAATCCCGGCAACATCCAAATGTGTCCATCCGTAACTAGTGAGTCACTGTGCAAGAAGCTAACTCGCCTCCCAGTTGAAGCCACTCCGGTAAGCACCAAGGCAGAAATGATGGACACATTAATGTGAAAATTGAAGGGCAATCTCCATTCAAATGTTTTGTGGGGGGGGGGGGGGGGGATGAACTAAAATTCAAAATGTCAAAATATCTCAAATATTGTAACACCTCGCCTTCATTTGCTCACGGGTGACAGAAGATGAATGAAATAACGTACTGTTACAGTTGCCCAGAAATTGTGAGCGATCACAAAATCAAATCACATTATTTCTCTTTAATCTCCTTTTATTTTCTCCATCTTTCTAGGTGCATAATTGTTATTTTCATTCAGTTATGTCTGCTGTGTTGAAGGCAGATTTTCTCTGGGCCCATTTTTTATTTTATTCTTTGTCACTTAGAAGGAAAATCATCCAAGCTCCATAATGTCAAGCTGTCATTAAAAGCTATTTATGTACCTGTTTACTCTGGGAATAGTGGCGTCGGCTCGTTGGTGTGATTTACACAGGCACACAGGATTTTGCACCTAATGTGACCTATATTTGAAAATTATGTCGTGTTTGACCGAAAATTTATTTGTGATGCAATCAATTTATCTATCTATCCTCTGTTAGATCAAAGAGTGTTTTTTTTTGGTTTTTTTTTTTTTTTGCAGATATGATTTGAGCCACGAAGGGACAAAAATCTAATTTGCTGTTTCTGTGTAAACAACCTCTTTCAGATGCTTTTAAGGTTTGTTTGGCACCTTTTGTACTGAATTAAAGAATGGTGCGGTTTTTATCTTTACTAAGCGGCCTAAGTTGGTTATTATTACACTGGCTTATGTTTATCTGGTAGAAGGCAGGTTTTTCAGAATCAGAATCAACTTTATTGGCCAAGCGTGCCTTTATGCACAGGAGGAATTTGACTCCGGTATGCAGCAGCTTGCAGCACTTGCAAACACCACTCACAGAAAAAAAAAAACAGAAGAAATAAATGGAGCAACAAACGGGACATTGGAGGCGAGCATGTATGCACAACAAGTCTGTCGCTACTATACAGAGTTTTGTTATGGTTGACTAATCAATGCCCATATTTTATACCATATTGCCCATACACTATACCATATATACCATACCACAACTCCACAACCCATCATGCCTATTTACAATACTGCATACACACACGATATTACACAATATTATCTTATGTACCAGACGTATACACTATATATTCACCTACCATCCACCACTACATACTATATTATATAACTATGTTACAACCACAACAACAGCAGTAATGTGTAACCAGTATACAGCAGTTGAATTTACAACTGAACATTTGTATTGCACATCATTAAGTTATGTGTACGTTAGCTTAATGTCGTCAAATTGAGTTTTAAATGTCCCAGCCATAGAGGCACCCATGGACTTCCATCGGTTGGCCGACTCACCTGTAGGCTGAGAGGGTACATGATGGGGTAAACTAAATGGCTAGACAACTACAAAGAGTAAGGAAAGAGAAAGAGATGCCACAGAAAAACAAAAAACACCTCGCCATTTTGGCAAAGAGGTTCATACTGACTTGCCCAAGCAGTACGGATTCATACTTAAAAAAAAAAAAAAGATAATGTCGAAAAAGCTCTTTGCTCACCATTCACTAGGCTGAATGTATGACAATAATTAGTGATCAGTTTTGCATAGAATGATTTGACTGATGAAGAAACATGATCTAGTTTCAGATTTGAATACAACTGAGCCAGATCACATTGTCACACGTTTTCTGGCTGTGAGACATGTTAGTTTAAGTCTACATATAAAAGTGGTGAATTTTTGTCCTTGGGAGAAAGACGGACGGGTAAACCTAACAGGGGAACAGTCCCTGGTAGTCTCCACATGGTAGTCTCCGCCATTGCTTATAACTGGGTAGTGTGTAACTTAGAAGTTGTGAGGAGCTTTTTCCCTAATATGCCCAGATGTTTTTTTTGGCGTAATCTCTACTGGACTAAAACTGGGTACGCGATCACATATATCAAGGGAGGGAATGGGTTTGTGGCCCTCCACAGCCAATATTAGTGGGTTTGAGTCCCACAACACAGAACTGGTTTAAGAGTCCTAGGGGCCGGGAGTTAGACTCCCACCGAAAATGAACTGGGTTTGAGTTTCAGAGGAAAGAAGACAGGTTATATTGTCATGTTAACAAGTGACTGAGTGGGTTCAAGGGCCACCACGGTTCAAGTCCCACTGAACAGAACTGGTTTCAAAGTCCCAGAACTGGAGGTATGATTTCCACCCAAACAGAACTAGGTTGGTGAACCAGAGGAAAGAAAATTTCACAAGTGTGTGAGTGGGTTTGAAGCCCATCACCACAGCAGCCGATGTGTGTGTGTGTGTGTGTGTGTGTCGGGGGTGGGGGTTTTGAGTCCCGCCTGAACACAACTGGGTTAGGAGGCCCAGGACCAGCTAGGGATTTAATTCCCACCAAAAACGGAACTGGGTTTATGTCTCAGACATAACAGGTTCTCTGACCTCAGATGAGCATGACATCAATCTACTGAGAACATCTGCTTGGCCAGATATTTTTCACTTTGTTTTCTTCTTTTATCATTAATTCTTTTGTCTTGGCACTTTCACTTAATGCAATGTGTGTTTGCATTTAATTTTAATGTCCAAAATGTGCTATATAATCTATGAAACTACCTTTGGCACCACTGTATAGAGAGCCATCTGTTTAATACTAATTGTCCTGGTGTCATGGACTCAAAGAGATAGGGATATCTGTTTGTCTCAGATGTCAGATGATCACATTTTTCAGATATGGGGAACATTGGTCTGAGTTGTTGGTTAATACAATGTATGTTAGACTTCAGTATACATCGGTCAGCCAAACCATCAAAACCACCTGAGGCCGCTAAATACCGTTGCCATGAAGGGGTGTACTTGGTCTGCAACAATATTTTAGGTAGGTGGTATATGTCAAAGTAACATCCACATGAATGCCAGGACCCAAGGTTTCCCCGCAGAACATTGCCTGGAGCTTCACACTGCCTCTGCCAGCTTGCCTTCCCATAGTGCATCCTGGTGCCACCTCTTCCCCAGGCAAATGATGCACACGCACCCAGCCGTTCACATGATGTAAAAGAAAACGTGATTGATCAGACCAGGCCACCTTCTTCCATTGCTCTGTAGTCCAGATTTGACGTTCCCGTGCCCATTGTAGGTGCTTTCATCAGTGGACAGGGGTCATCATGGGCAGTCTGACCAGCCTGCGGCTACGCAGCCCCATACACATCAAGCTGTGATGCACTGTGTGTTCTGATACCTGCCTATCGTAGCCAGCATTACAATTTTCAGCAATTTGAGCTACAGTAGCTCTTCTGTGGGATCAGACCAGATGGGTTAGCCTTCGTTTCCCCACACTCATCAATGAGCCTTGAGCGTCCATGACCCTGTCGCCAGTTTACTGGTTGTCTTTCCTTGGACCACTTTCGGTAGGTGCTGACCACTGCAGACCAGAACACCTCACAAGACCTGTCATTTTGGAGATGCTCTGATCCCAGTCATCTAGCCATCACAATTTTGCCTTGTCAAAGTCGCTCAGATCCTTACACTGGCCCATTTTTCCTAATATATCAACTTCAAGCACTGACTGTTCACTTGCTGCCTAATAGATCCCACCCCTTGACAGGTACCACTGTAACGAGATAATGTTATTCACTTCACCTGTCAGTGGTTTCAATATTTTGGCTGATCGGTGTAGTTAGTGGGGAAAATAATTATTTGACCCCCTGCTGATTTTGTAAGTTTGCCCACATACAAAGAGTGCAACAGTCTATAATTTTAAGCATAGGTTAATTTTAACAGTGAGAGACAGAATATGACCAACAAAAGTGGAATAAGACATTGTATGAATTTTATGAATTTATTTGCCACTGTTGGCCAGCACAGATGTCAAACGGTTTTTATAGTTTCTGACAAGGTTTGTGCACATTTCGGTAGGGATGTTGGCCCACTCCTCCCTGCAGACAGCCTCCAAATCATTCAGGTTTCGAGGCTGTCGCCTGGCAACCCGAATTTTAAGCTCCCTCCAAAGATTTTCGATTGGATTCAGGTCTGGAGACTGGCTAGGCCATTCCAGAACCTTGATGTGCTTCTTCTTCAGCCACTTTTTGGTTGCTTTGGCGGTGTGCTTTGGGTCGTTGTCGTGTTGGAACACCCATCCACGACCCATCTCCAGCGCTCTCACCGAGGGAAGGAGGTGTTGGTCCAGAATTCCACGGTACATGGCCCCGTCCATCCTCCCCTCAATGCGATGGAGTTGTCCTGTCCCCTTGGCTGAAAAGCACCCCCAAAGCATGATGTTGCCACCCCCATGCTTGACGGTGGGGATGGTGTTCTTTGGGTTGTACTCCGTGTTCTTCACCTCCCAAACACAGTGAGTTGAGTTGAGCCCGCAAAGTTCTATTTTGGTCTCATCCGACCACATCACCTTCTCCCAGGCCTCTTCTGAGTCGTCCAGGTGTTCATTGGCGAACTTCGGAAGGGCCTGTACATGTGCCTTCTTGAGCAGTGGGACCTCGCGTGCGCTGCAGGATTTTGATCCATGACGGCGTAGTGTGTTGCTAACCGTTTGCTTTGTAACTGTGGTCCCAGCTGCCTTCAGGTCGTTAACCAGTTCTCCCCTTGTGGTTCTGGGATGATTCCTCACCGTTCGCATGATCAGGGACACCCCACGAGGTGAGATCTTGCGTGGAGCCCCAGACCGAGGGAGGTTGGCGGTGGTGTGGCGTTCCTTCCATTTCCTGATAACTGCACCGACAGTTGTTACTTTCTCTCGAAGAGTCTTTCCAATTCTCTTGTAGCCCATTCCGGCCTTGTGCAGGTCTACAATCTTGTCCCTGGTGTCCTTAGACAGCTCTTTGGTCTTGCCCATGGTGGAGATGTTGAAATTTGATTGGGTGTGGAGAGGTGTCTTTTATACAGGTAATGAGGTGATGCAGATGTATTTTATGTGGGTAATTACTTGGGATTGGGGGTGCATCTTAAAGAAAAACTAACTGGTTTGTGGGAGCCAGAATACTTGTTGTTTGGTGGGGGATCAGATACTTATTTTTCTAAATCAGGTGGTTATTAATTTTTATAAATTCATATGATGTGATTTTCTGGAATTTTCTTTGGGATTCCGTCTCTCACTGTTAAAATTTACATATGATTAAAATTATAGACCGTTGCATTCTTTGTAAGTGGGCAAACCTACAAAATCAGCAAGGGGTCAAATAATTATTTTCCCCACTGTATTACAACCAGAGCGAGGGGAGTATAAATACATGCCATTTATTAATTCATTTCATTCTTGTCTTCCGTACTGGAGCAATTACAAACTAATTGTAGCTGCTAAATCTATTACTTTAAGCTTTAGATAGCTCACAGTAAACCGTTTATGTAACCTAGCATCTATTTGTCAAATTTTAAACAGAAATAAATCAGTTTGAGACCAGATTTAAATTGTACTGTAACGGCAAATTTATTCCAGGGTCTGGTAGTAGTAGTAGTATGCTTCTAAGTCCAAATAATTAACTAATGGGCTGGAACGTATCCTCCCTCAAATAAATGTCAATCCTTTGTTTTAAGTAAATGCACAAAAGAAATAAAATAAAATAAATTATCTTCTGCTGTAATTTGTAAGTTATGACTTATAAATCAAAGTGAATGAATGACATGAATGAATGACAATATAACAAACATGAATTCAAATTCTTGTTCAACATTTTTTTTTCTTTCAGTCTTAATCCAAAGTGAATTTTTTACTGCTGTGAACCAATGAACAGTTAAACCTCATAGAAAGGAATGTCTTTATCCTTGATCTGATAATCCTCGATCCACGCGAAAACACTCCCAATAAACAGTCGAAACAAAACAAAAATTGGGTACCCCCAAAAAAATATTATAGCGCTCGATATCGAAGAAATGTGTTCTGCGATACTCAAGTGAACCAAGAACAGACGTATGTGATGGTGGCCAACTCGTCTTCAGTGTCCAAGGAGAATGAGGTTATCTACCCGGCTCCCGTCCCATCCGTCAGCTGGCAGGAAAACATGCCAGAGAGCGGCGATTTGAAAATAAGAAAGGTTTAGACGCTGGCAACGCTTGGCTAAATCGTCTCACTTCTTCTTTCATTTAGTCAAGTGAACCCGGAAACTCTCGCTGTGAAATCCCCGCTCTACATCCGTAAAGCTGTGCTCACGGTCGGGACTCTTAAAGAGACAGTGTACCTATCAACGCTGAAGCCACCGACTAAGTCACTACTGGGTTACTTCTGCACAATTTTTGAGTCATAATTTGCTATGGGCGTGAGGAGCATTTTGTTAATGTACACATATGAGCTTGGTTTGAATGTGGCGAAACTGCCGATGGCAGTTTGTGTGGCGAAAGTACCATTTTGCGAGTCGCAAATGAAGGCACTATGACCTTTCCCCACAATGCAACTCGAGCTTCACAGAAGGCGCCTTCTGCTGTTTGTGTTTGCTTGTGTATGTTAAGTGTCGGAGGAAGGATTTCTGAGAAATCGGGTTATTTTGTCCACGAAAAAAAGTGTGACTTGACTTTCCACGGCTTGATAGCGATACTCCTGCTGGCATCGCGTAACGTTTCCACAGGCAGATTCGTGCAGACATGGCTCCTAATGGCTTTATGACGGCTGGCGTTAAAGTTTTGGCGAAGGCCTTCAGCGTCTTCTGCCCAAACACTCTCGCAAGGTAACTTGATCAGGACAGCTAAACATAAATTTTCCTGACAATCGAGCAGTATTTTGCATCAGCTAATATGTTTGCAGTATGAAATTAAATTGAAGTGAATGACTAAGATTTTATGGTCACTCAAAGTTGAATCAGTTCATCTGGGCGTTGTGTCCAGATGAACTGATTCAACTTTCTTTGATTTTCTTAGCTGGGTTATTGAGCATGCATAAAGACATTTTATGGTCACGTTTTATTAACATAAGGTTTTTATGCATGCTCAATAATCCAGGTTAGGAAATCACATAAAGTTGAATCATTTCATCTGGACACAACGTTTATTGAGAGAAACGTTTCATCACTCATCTAAGTGACCTCTTCAGGCTCAGCTGACTGCAGGTATTCCCATAATATGGGGATACCTGCTGGGCCACGGGGTATTCAGGGTATGGAGCCTATACCCGCCGGGTATGGAGATACCCGAGTCGCAAATGAAGGCAACTGTACTCGCAGTGACCTTTTCCCAAAATGCAACCTGAGCTGCACACAAGGTGCCTTCTACTGTTTGTACATCCTTCCAGTTAAGTGGCGAAGAAAATATTTCGGATAATTCAGATTATTCTATGCACTAACATGAACGGTCACGAAAGGTGCTATCGACAGTTTCTTGCCGCAAGCTCATAGGTGTACATACCTGCAGGGTATGGGGATAGTTGCAGTCAATTGAGACATGACACATGGCCATTACGATATATTGTTACTGTCTGACAAAACAACTGACCTGTACAATGATCCGCTATTACTATGAGCTAGACTTGTTTACACTGGCTGATATTGTAGCCATAGTTGTTACTGCTCTGCTTTACCCTCCACCTTATATGGTTAAGGAATAAGCACCTTTGCAAATAAATGGGAATTTGTAACACAACTCATCCCCTTAGTGGCAGTGTTATTGTGTGACAGGATGCAAAATTAGTTTCTTTTGGCTTTGCCGGAGAGTCTGTGCAGCACTGATTTGAAGGGATGAGGGGGGTAGGTATAAGTTTCTACTTTTTTTCAACTTTATTCTTTTATCTGTGGAGCAAAAAAAAATTAATCCAATTTTATGTTTTCCTGCGTGCGTGCGTGCGTGTGTGCGTGCGTGTGTGTGTTCGTATTGTCCAGATCCACCAGTGTACTACCTGCGCCCTACCTTGTTACATGGATGAATTTTACATCTCAAGTAGCCACTCCTCCAAAGAGACCCATGAATGCATACTTGAGGTATCTCAAGCAACAAAGGCCAGTATTCAATAAACAACAACCTGGTAAGCCCTAAATACATATTCAAGTGAGGTACCTGACATTTAATGAATTACACATTTGTATCAGTCACATGTGATTCTTTTTTTCCAGCAATATCTTTATTAATATTTTTCAATTATTTCCAACAACAAAGAAACAATTGAGTTCTCATCCAGCAAGAGGGATATCAAAAGGCAAATAGCTTATTGTCCAACATTAAAATTAGGCCTTCCCTTACATGTCAGACATTTGGACGATAATAACAATGCAAGGAACAATAAAAAAAACATAGATAAAAAAAGTTAAATATAAATATCCATCCATCCATCTATTCATTATCCAAACCACTTATCCTGCTCTCAGGGTCGCGGGGATGCTGGAGCCTATCTCAGCAGTCATTGGGCGGCAGGCAGGGAGACACCCTGGAGAGGTCGCCAGTCCATCACAGGGCCGACACACACACAAACACTTAACACCCTAGGGACAATTTAGTATGGCCGAGTCACCTGACCTACATGTCTTTGGACTGTGGGAGGAAACCAGAGCACCCGGAGGAAACCCCCGCAGACACGGGGGGAACATGCAAACTTCACACAGAGGACGATCCGGGACAACCCCCAAGGTTGGACTACCCCGGGGCTCGAACCCAGGACCTTCTTGCTGTGAGGCGACCGCACTAACCACTCTGCCACAAACTTTATACTATACTACAGTGTAGTATACTGTAAAGGCGTGTAAGTCACAACTGACATGAGCAAGTGGTTAGATAAAAGGAAAGACATTTTCCTATACAGTGTTCTTGATGATTTCAGAGTGGATGTGGGCCACTCCACTGACAGCGTGAGATCCTACAATGCACAGGTGCGCATGTTGATTTTCTTGCCATCTCCCTCCTCGATGAGGGACATGCGGTGTAGACAATTATGGTCTCCAGGATAGAGAGTAGCAATGCGCTGGGGAGGTTACAGAAAAACATCTCATACAGCAGGGTTGTTTGTTGTAATGTAAAGAGTTAGGACTCAGGTGATGAGTATTTCATTTTTAGACGCATGTTTTTGATATCAATGCCTCATTCACACCAAAGGTACAAGACAGCCTGAATTAATGAAACATCAATGGAAGGTTTCAACTTGTGGCTTTGTTGCTCTGGGGTACTTTGTCATGCCGGGCAACTTGGTGGCTTGAGTGTAGAAAAATGTTCAACTCGCACCACAGTCACTTGAGCAACAAAGTGACAGCCAATCATTTTTGTTTGGGATCACAAGCGGAAATGAAAGATACATTTATTAGTATCGTTTCTGCATGTCCCGAATTGTATGATACCACTTTGGTATCATACATAAAATGAAATAAGAAGTTGGTTGTCACTATTATGCTGCATTCATATAAAAAGATAAATGTTGCTTTATTCACACTACAAACTAAGTAGTGCTACCAAGTAGTTACGAGTAGTGCCACAGTTTCATACCAACAAGTTCGTTTGACGACAATATTAGCACTAACATCAATAACAGAGAACCCACAAACGTTGCTGACCTTTCACCATGCTAATTCCTTATTTTTTCATTTTATGTATGATATCAAAGTGGTATCATACAATTTGGGACATGCTAAAATAAAAATAATTAAAATAAAAAGCAAATGAGTTTCTCTGCTTTTCATGAGGGTTCCCCTATTGTTATATTCATGTCTTCCTTTCATTGTTTGCACATCATTATCAAGCTCAGAGACACATTTCACATGGAAGAGAACAATCAAGTACTTAAAGGAGTTAGTTCAAGGAACTGCAGAGGACCACTTACATTTATAACTCGTCTGCCACATCCATCACATCACTTAGATCCACCTTCTCCATATATTGTATAAAAGGACCCCAAATATTTTCAAAGAGTGATTGTTTACCTTTAATAATGTAAGTAGTTGTTTGCTTTTAATAATGTAAGTAATCTTTTCCAGGGGTAAAGTTATGGACAGTTCTTTAATCCAATTAATGAATTTTAGTTTACTGGTCTTCTTCCAAGAGAGTGAAATAACTCTTTTTGCAGGCAGTAAACAAAGATCCAAGGCAGCAATAGCTTTCCTGGGTGTATGATGTTTATCAGGGTGTAAACCTAAAATGAAAAACTTAGGGTCAAGTGTTAAGT
Organism: Lampris incognitus; assembly: GCF_029633865.1. Classification (NCBI taxonomy): domain Eukaryota; kingdom Metazoa; phylum Chordata; class Actinopteri; order Lampriformes; family Lampridae; genus Lampris; species Lampris incognitus. Next base: position 15,139,444 of record NC_079227.1, read on the forward strand.
GTACGCCCAATATACTCTCCAGAGCTTGTTTAATCTCCCTCCAGAACTGTTTAACTTTATCGCATCCCCAAACACAGTGTAAAGATGTCCCTTTCTCCTGTCCACACCTGATACACAAGTCCGGGATAGCACTATTATACTTATTTAGCTTTTCTGGTGTCACATATGTCCTCATCAGCCAGTTATATTGCAGCAATTTGAGCCGAGTATTCACAGTTTGTGTTTATGCGTCAGCACATGCTGCTACCTGTCCCCGGAAGGGAAATTCTCTTAAGTCTTCTCTCCGGGCATTAAGTTTTAGTGAAGAACATGGGTTTCTTAATGTGTAATAACTTTAAAACATGCACAGTGAATAACCTGAAATAGGTCTGGGAACTCATGGATCAACAACGATTCTAATATATTGTTTATAACATTGCATTTTATTGATTTCAGATCTCAAACATAAGGATGTCCTAAAGAAGGTTGCTGAAGAGTGGAAAATAATGACCACAGAACAAAAAAAGGTAATTACATCCTCTGGTTCTTAACATTTATATATGCTATTTGATGGATCTTTAAATCCCACGTATTTTATAGTGCCATGAGTGCATACTTTCTTGATATTGATGGTGCCAGTTGGAATTGAGCCCCTTAACCGCAGTCCTACACTGTACAGTGAATGGCATGGTCCACCTTCCGAGTCATACACAGAATAGAACTGTTGTAGTCTGACCTCCGTTTTACTCGTCTGTTACTTGTCCACCAGGAAAAATGGGATTTGTAATTGCTGGCATGTTCCTCTGTGGCACTTATTGTAAGTCTCTATAGATTAGTCATGTTAATACTTACATTGTCACAAATAGCTTGGTAGGTTACAATGCTGTTGAAAATGGACATTTTAATTAGGGATGTACAGATATCACTTTTTATTGCTGATTGCCTATTCTAAGTACAAAGTATCAACTGATACTGAGTACCGATCTGTTACTTTTGCTGAGCAGTGCAGACTGGGATCATTTGTTTGTCAGTCGGCAAAGTAATTGAGATAGGATCAGTTTTTTTTTTTTTTTCCCCACCATTAAAGAAATACAGGCTTCAATCTGCAACAAGGTGCAGGAAAATCAGGCCATTTTGCTTTCACTCATGACATGTTAATCGTGGCTTTTGGAATTGGATTTTAGTCTTGGATGAGATCTCCTATACCAATACTCTCAATGTAGCCTGGTATTTGCCCGATATTCAGTGTCAGTACTGGTATCGGTGCATCCTTAATTTTAGCTGCTTTACACAGCTAGTTACTTCTACTTTGCAAAGAATGGGATTGTTGCAGTCTCTTGTCACATAAAATGTAGTGAAGTAATCAGTTCTGTCTGTATCCCTCGTATCTCACTTTCCCCTGTAGCCATTTGAAGACGTGAGTCAGCGTGAATGGGAGCAGTTTAAAGTAGATTTTCAGCAGTATCGGGCCCGTCTCACCCCAGCCCAGTCTGAAGAACTGGCTCTGATGAGGAAACAAAGGCTAGCCAAGAAGAAGGCTATCATTAAAAAAAGGGTGAGTGAGTAAGGGAGGGGTTGAGGGGGAGGAAGTGAAGGATGGGCGATGGAGGGATTTAGAGGAGGTGGGGGTTGATTGATATATAATAAGTGGTGGACATAGAAACTTACGTACATTTACAGGAAAAAGTGGAGAAAAGGAGACAGATATTCAATTAAAGGATAGAGAAACGGGGCGTTTGGGTAGCGTAGTGGTTGCCTACAAACACCTGGATCGCTGGTTCGGATCCCCGAGTTACCTCCGGCTTGGTCAGGTGTCCCTGTGGACACAAATTGCCGTGTCTGCAGGTGGGAAGCCGGATGTGGGTATGTGTCCTGGTCACTGCGCTAGTGCCTCCTCTGGTCGGTCGGGCGCCTGTTCAGGGGGGAGGGGGAACTGGGGGGAATAGTGTGATCCTCCCACGCGCTACGTTCCCCTGGCGAAACTCCTCACTGTCAGGTGAGAAGAAGCGGCTGGCGACTGCATATGTATCGGAGGAGACGTGGTTGTCTGCAGCCCTCCCCGCCTTGGCAGAGGGGGTGGAGCAGTGACCGGGACGACTCAGAAGAGTGGGGTAATTGGCCACGTACAATTGGGGAGAAAAGGGGGGGGATAGAGAAATAGAGAAAAGAATGAACCGAGAGGTGGCTGTCGGGTTAAATTAAGAGATGGATCTGAGCGCAGTGATTAAACACTTAAGATTCAGTTGCAGCAGGGTCCGCGGTGGCGTAGCGGTCTAAGCATCGGCTTGGTGTCGATGCAGTTGCCCACTGGGGACTGGGGTTCGCGCCCCGGTCTCGTCAGATCCGACTATGGCCGGACTCGATGAAGCAGCAATCATTGGCAACGCTGTCTTCGGGAGGGGGGCGGAGTCGGCTTGTGTTCGTCATGTGAATGCGTCTCTGTGTGTGTCGGGAAAACAGTGGTTCGGCTTGGATTCGCCTTGTCACGAAAGTGGGGAGGCGTCTCCTTCGAGACTGCCGGCCGGAGAGATGCAGTTGGCGAACGCATGCAATACGAGGGTGGGTGTTTGAATTAAAATAGGGATCAATTGGCCACTAAATTGGGAGAAAAAAGGGAAAAATCAGAAATAATTAATAAAAAAAAAAAGATTCAGTTGCAGGCAAGTTGTTAATCTTCATCTCATTTTCTTACTTCCAGGAGTTAAACATGTTTGGGAAGCCCAAACGTGCACGCTCTGCGTTCAACATCTTCATGTCAGAGCAGTTTGAGGAGGCCAAAGGAGTCACTGCTGGGGTAAATAACAATGGCTCCATCAAATATCATTTAAAGTTACAATCCTGGAGATAGTCTGTCTTTGGTTTAACTTACTAACACTATAACCTCAACTGTGATATGTGGTAATTGCTGTGGTGTTTGAGCGGTACAAGTCCAACAGCTTCACTTGAAATGAAACTGAGATGGCAGTGGTATTGCCACTGGCTCAGCACCTTCCCTGTCGCTCAAAAAAACCCAACAAAACAAAACTGTAGTTGAACCTGAGTGAAGCTATTGATGTTGCTGTAGCTTAATATTAGTTAAGATAATGTAACTTTTGCATCGGTATTCTTGTCAACGCTAGTCAATCTGCTGTACAGATCGTGAATGCTACAAATTGTGCATAAGTTGAAGTTGTGAAACTTATGATGGTGCTTAAAAAACATTCTAACCCTATCAAAAATGTATTTGTATTGATGCAAAAAATAAGTTTGCTGGCCTTACAAAAGACATTTTCAAAGCTTATAACAAAGAGACTATTTCAACGGGAATAATATTGGTTATTAGTGTCATTGTTGTTTTCTTTAAGGCAAAGTTGAAGTCAGTGGTGGAGGGCTGGAATAATCTGTTCGGTCAGCAGAAACAGGTTGGACACAAAAACTTGATTCTTTATTTTTTATTTTGTTTACATATTAATGATTTGGTTTTCTCCGGGTGCTCTGGTTTCCTCCCACAGTCCAAAGACATGCAGGTCAGGTGAATCGGCTGCACTAAATTGTCCCTAGGGGTGTGTGTGTGTGTGTGTGTGTGTGTGTGTGTGTGTGTGTGTGTGTGTGTGGGTGGGTGGGGGGGTGGGAGGGCCCTGTGATGGCCTGGTGGCCTGTCCAGGGTGTCTCCCCGCCTGCTGCCCAATGACTGCTGGGATAGGCTCCAGCATCCCCGCGACCCTGAGTAGGATAAGCAGTTTGGATAATGGATGGATATTAATTAATTATCGTATATGCCTGTGTTTGTATATGTGTATGCCTACACACACACACACACACACACACATTTTTCAAGAGGTCAGATGAATTAAATCCCTGTAGGAAAATTAAATGTATTGCCGTTGCATGTAAATAAAGCTAGAAATTGTATAGACATTATATTCAACTCCATTTTGCTTTGTATCACTTTGTAAGGCATTCCTGTCTTTCTGTGTTCCAGGTGTACAAGCAGCTGGCGGAGGACGATAAAATTCGTTATAAGAACGAGATGCAGTCTTGGGAGGTGCAAATGAGAGAAATCGGACGAGAAGACCTCATCCAGGAGAAAAGCCAGAATGCCCCGAGAGCGAAGGCAGCAAAGGGGGCTAAGTCTGAAGTTCAGGGTGTGAAGAAGAAGACTGCGTCAGGGAAGTCAAAAACAGCAGGGGGGAAAAAGCCTGGCTCGTCAAAAACTGTCCGGAAAACAGACTAGATAAAACGTGCCTGTCTACTGAACTGAGAGCGGCTTCAGTGTCCATGACAACTTGACACCGAGAAGTGTCAGACCCTAACACTTCTTTCTGCTCTTTTTTTTGTTGTTGTGTTGTTTTAGGTTTTCCCAGTTGTCAGGAATGCTTGATTGGTTTCAACAGGACGAAGCTTTTGTGAACATTCAGATGGAAATCTGTTCAGAATTTGAATGACTTCAAGACATGGTGATGAATGTTTTCCCTTCAGTGATTCACAAACGACAATCAATTAGTCGAATCCACTAAGGATGCAAAGTACAAGTGACAACCAATGCCTGTCTTTTGTAAAAAAAAACCCCAAAACAACAACAACAAAAAACACACATCTGTATTGTCCAGTATGTACCACCCGAAGAAATTAACCTTTTGAAATTCAGAAACACAAATTCCAGGGCAGGGTGACCGGATGAGGCCTCAAAAAACATGCACAGGTTGTGCTCGACAAATTTCCATCTGTAATGTTCCCAAAAGTTTCACTGACCTGAATGTAACCACAGGGTACTTAAACGGATGTTAAGAGTTTCCGTCCCGAAAGCAAAAAAAAAAAAACGGTTCCACTTTTTCGTGTTTTGTGACAAAGCCCTGATTAAAGAAATTTCGGATTGCTGTGGTTTTCACCGGCTAACGCTGCACCTCCATTGTCTTGTTTGTTTTCGCTGTTTCTGTGAAACTATTTTCATGCCAGACGGTCTTGAAAATAGAAACTTGAAACTTCTGAGACAACAGGCAACAGTGTTGTCCAAATATGAACTGACCAAATTTTTTTTCCCCAGTGCATCTAAAGTTATGAGTCCATTTGCAATTTAGAGCCACATGGAAGCAGTAATTCTTTATTCCAACCAAAAACAAAACAAGAGGTTATTTCTCACTTTTGCTGGTTAATGGTCAAATCAGGTGTAGCAGTTGGTTGGAATGAAAACCTGCGTGCACATGGCCTTCGATGGCACTGGGTTGGAGACATCATCTGTGTATAACACATGTCCATCGCTGTATTGTTTGACGTAGCAACCTCAAACGGCGACATATTTGTCATTCATCACGGCCCCAAGCATGGGCTGAGTGAACTGCAGTACTTCTTGACTGACAGTTTTTCAATGGAGGAGCCACAGCATGACGGATTTCCTCAATCAGGCTTTGGGGCACAAGACATTTTCTCCTCTGTGGCTTCAACACAGCCCTTGTGTTGCGTTGGTTAGAGCGTTAAGTGGTGTTTTTCTGCCACATCGATGTAACAGAGGATGATGTAAAAACCTTGTTCCTTCAAATTGTCGTTTGTTGTAGCCCGGCAACATTAGTTGTAGTTCACGTTTTAGTTCATGTTGTAGTTCATGTTTGGTTTTACTGTTCTTTTCAGAATAAACATGCCTTTTTTCTACAAAACTACATCATCCATCCATCCATTATCCAAACCGCTTATCCTGCTCTCAGGGTCGCGGGAATGCTGGAGCCTGTCCCAGCAGTTGCTGGCACTTTTTTTTTCCTTTTTAAAAAAATAACCAATATAACATCTAAGGCTTTAAGAAAAAGCACAACCAGGGGGCGTCCGGGTAGCGTGGCAGTCTATTCCGTTGCTTAACAACACGGGGATTGCTGGTTCGAATCCCCGTGTTACCTCCGGCTTGGTCGGGCGTCCCTACAGACACAATTGGCCATGTCTGCGGGTGGGAAGCTGGATGTGGGTATGTGTCCTGGTCGCTGCACTAGCTCCTCTTCTGGTCAGTCAGGGCACCTGTTTGGGGGGGAGGGGGAACTTGGGGGAGTAGTGTGATCCTCCCACGCGCTACGTCCTCCTGGTGAAACTCTTCACTGTCGGGTGAAAAGAAGCAGCTGGCGACTCCGCATGTATCGGAGGAGGCATGTGGTAGTCTGCAGCCCTCCCTGGATCAGCAGAGAGGGTGGAGCAGCGACCGGGATGGCTCAAAAGAGAGGGGTAATTGGCCGGGTACAATTGGGGAGGAAAATGGGGGGGGATCCACAAAAAAAGAAGCACAACCCACACAAATGGTCAAACGCCAAGTCCAGACACTGAAATAAAAGTCGTTTAGCTTTTGATATGAAATACTTGGCAGCAAATGTAGTTAAAAGTAAAAAAAGAGCACTTATGTTTTGTCAGCCTGAGTAGACAGCATGGCTTAAGACCAAGAATACAACTTAGCGATACCCAACGTTCAGAAACACAGCCATTGACTCAGGGCCACACCACACCTCCTACATTTCTTAGCTACATGGGAAGTGGTTTTGCATTGTTCTCAGCACTGATCAGAAGAATTTGCTTCCTGTCTTTGAGTTTAGACTGGAAAAATCAAGATGATTAAACAAGCATTCCTAAATACCTTGAGAACCACATTAAAAACCTGTTGGGACGGTTTGGAGACAAAGCAAGATGGGCGAGATTGATACGGCTTGGACATGTGTGGAGGAGAGATGCTGGGTATACTGGGAGAAGGGTGCTGAATATGGAGCTGCCAGGCAAGTGGAAAAGAGCGAGGCCAAAGAGGAGGTTTATGGTTGTGGTGAGAGAGGACATGCAGGTGGCTGGCGTGACAGAAGAAGATGCGGAGGACAGGAAGAGATGGAAACGGATGATCTGTTGTGGTGACGTCTAACAGGAGCAGCCGAAACTGGTAGTAGTAGTTGTTTAGGGTATAAATTTTTCACTTCACACAGTGACTTGATGGGCAAGCACACAGTTCGAAGTAGAGTTTAAAAAAAAATTGACTAAAACATGCTTGACTCATTGGCAATACATTAAGATATACTAAATAACCCAGTAATAAAACAGTAAAATGGAAATTTATTTTAAGACAAGGCTTTATCAATACTTTGTCAGTCTCTGCTGATATTACACATATGAGATATATGCTGTACCTACATGATTTAAAAAACGTGAACATGTTCAAATTTACAAATATGAATAACAATGTTTGTGTAGTAGGGCAGACTTTAAAAGTGCCTCAGGACAGGAAGGCCATTTTATGGCAGGAAACACACTGTAGAGACTATATTTCATGCCATTTTATGGCAGGAAACACACCGTAGAGGCTATATTTCATGCCATTTTACGTTTTGGTTGCTGCTGTGTAGGAGGCTGTTAGACGTACACTACCGTTCAAAAGTTTGGGATCACATTGAAATGTCCATATTTTTGAAGGAAAAGCACTGTACTTTTCAATGAAGATAACTTTAAACTAGTCTTAACTTTAAAGAAATACACTCTATACATTGCTAATGTGGTAAATGACTATTCTAGCTGCAAATGTCTGGTTTTTGGTGCAATATCTACATAGGTGTATAGAGGCCCATTTCAAGCAACTATCACTCCAGTGTTCTAATGGTACAATGTGTTTGCTCATTGGCTCAGAAGGCTAATTGATGATTAGAAAACCCTTATGCAATCATGTTCACACATCTGAAAACAGTTTAGCTCGTTACAGAAGCTACAAAACTGACCTTCCTTTGAGCAGATTGAGTTTCTGGAGCATCACATTTGTGGGGTCAATTAAACGCTCAAAATGGCCAGAAAAAGAGAACTTTCATCTGAAACTCGACTGTCTATTCTTGTTCTTAGAAATGAAGGCTATTCCATGCGAGAAATTGCTAAGAAATTGAAGATTTCCTACACCGGTGTGTACTACTCCCTTCAGAGGACAGCACAAACAGGCTCTAACCAGAGTAGAAAAAGAAGTGGGAGGCCGCGTTGCACAACCGAGCAAGAAGATAAGTACATTAGAGTCTCTAGTTTGAGAAACAGATGCCTCACAGGTCCCCAACTGGCATCTTCATTAAATAGTACCCGCAAAACACCAGTGTCAACATCTACAGTGAAGAGGCGGCTGCGGGATTCTGGGCTTCAGAGCAGAGTGGCAAAGAAAAAGCCATATCTGAGACTGACCAATAAAAGAAAAAGATTAAGATGGGCAAAAGAACACAGACATTGGACAGAGGAAGACTGGAAAAAAGTGTTGTGGACGGATGAATCCAAGTTTGAGGTGTTTGGATCACAAAGAAGAACGTTTGTGAGACACAGAACAAATGAAAAGATGCTGGAAGAATGCCTGACGCCATCTGTTAAGCATGGTGGAGGTAATGTGATGGTCTGGGGTTGCTTTGGTGCTGGTAAGGTGGGAGATTTGTACAGGGTAAAAGGGATTCTGAATAAGGAAGGCTATCACTCCATTTTGCAACGCCATGCCATACCCAGTGGACAGCGCTTGATTGGAGCCAATTTCATCCTACAACAGGACAATGACCCTAAACACACCTCCAAATTGTGCAAGAACTATTTAGAGCAGAAGCAGGCAGCTGGTATTCTATCGGTAATGGAGTGGCCAGCGCAGTCACCAGATCTGAACCCCATTGAGCTGTTGTGGGAGCAGCTTGACCGTATGGTACGCAAGAAGTGCCCATCCAACCAATCCAACTTGTGGGAGCTGCTTCTGGAAGCGTGGGGTGCAATTTCTCCAGATTACCTCAACAAATTAACAGCTAGAATGCCAAAGGTCTGCAATGCTGTAATTGCTGCAAATGGAGGATTCTTTGACGAAAGCAAAGTTTGATGTAAAAAAAATCTTATTTCAAATACAAATCATTATTTCTAACCTTGTCAATGTCTTGACTCTATTTTCTATTCATTTCACAACATATGGTGGTGAATAAGTGTGACTTTTCATGGAAAACACAAAATTGTTTGGGTGATCACAAACTTTTGAACGGTAGTGTATATCTTAACAGTCAGCAGTTCAAACTGTCTTGTATTGGAAAAACTCAGGGTACAGTCTCTTTTCCAAAGCCGGTTTAATCTTTACGGGTGCTATGCTGAATTGTGTAGCACTTGGGTATAATCCCAATTCAGTGAGAAGTTTCCTTGTAACAGTGTCCTGAGTTTAGGGCAAATGAAAGTGTAAAACATGCACGATCAATAGAAGAAAGCCAATTTACTTAGTCATTGTACAGGTTACAATGAAATGTGCTCTCTGCATTTAACCCATCCTGTTGTATAGGAGCAGTGGGCAGCTGCAGCACCTGGGGACCAACTCCAGTTCTTCTTTCCTTTGCCTTGCTCAGGGGCACAGACATGAGTATTAACCCTAATATACATGTCTTTTTGATGGTGGGAGGAAACTGGAGCACCCGGAGGAAACCCACGCAGACACGGGGAGAAGGACCTGGGACGGCCTAGGTTTCGAACCCAGGACTTTCTTGCTGTGAGGCAACAGGATTAACCACTGGACCACCGTGCCTCAGATATCCAATATCCAATTATAAATAGCATTTGTTGTTGTCATCCTTGATGGTTTGTGCCTCTATTGTCTCTTTCCAATGTAACATTTTCTCACAAATATAATGGAAATAAAATAGCAAAAATTAAAATAAACATGTCCTTCCAAATTAACAGTCAGGAATAGGATGACAGATGAGCTCCGTGCCACAGTCAAGTTTGCAAGTAAAAATATTTGGATCATCTGTGTCCTGCTGGTGGCTGGGCTGGAGTGTGTTGGAGTAGCGTTTGGAAGTCAGGTGAGAAGACCAGTTTGTGATTGACGTTCCCCAACACTGTCATGTCTCCTGTCTGACTGTCATTCAGACGCACAGACACTAGTTCCTGCAAAAGGAGAGAGAAGAGTTTGTTACCATAGTTGAGGCTTATCTAGCCAGTTTCAGGGGCAGGACCACACCTCAACCATGCCACTTCCAGCATTCCTATAAATACCCAACTAACCCTCCCCTCCGCTTCTGCTCCAGAACCGAGATCACACACCATTGCCTCGAGCACACAAACAACTGAGCTACTGCCCTAACACACGAGCAACATCATCCATTCAGATTCACAATCGGTGCATCCCTAGTAATAAGACGTTACACATAGTGAAGACAAGACGAAGTATTTGACAGTAGATGAAAAACATAAATCCTGACATTGTTGCAGGTTGGGATTCTGAATAATTTGAAATTGGACTAGTGTGTGTGTGTGGCAGTAGTGAGTCCACTATTGCAGTTGTGCAGTTGGTCATAGTAATAAGTTATAATAAGTAGGTTGGACAGCACAACAACGTCTTTAGACCTGATTCACACTTTCAGTAAATATGTAACAGATGCCTTAAAATTCCTGTAGTTAGGTGGTACTGTAGGGAAACTAAACAACTCAAATAATAACTCTTATCCCAACAACAACAAAACACCAGGTCAACAAGTGGTTTCTGTTCTGTCAATTACAAAATCACTGTGGCCATTTCCTGCTGAGCTACAATGGATGGATGCTGAGGAGGAACAGCTTTGTATAATAATGTCAAGTCAAGTCTAGTTTATTTAGCGAGACCTACATTACAGTCATAATCTCAGAGGCTTAACATTCACACAGTGAAAAACAGATAGTAGGCGTCCTGGTGGCATGGCGGTCTATTCTGTTGCCTACCAACACGGGGATCGCCGGTTCAAATCCGTGTTAACTCCAGCTTGGTCGGGCGTCCCTACAGACATAATTGGCCGTGTCTGTGGGTGGGAAGCCGGATGTGGGTATGTGTCCTGGTCGCTGCACTAGCGCCTCCTCTGGTCGGTTGGGGTGCCTGTTCGGGGGGAGGAGGAACTAGGGGGGACAAGCGTGATCCTCCCATGCGCTACGTCCCCCTGCCGAAACTCCTCACTGTCAGGTGAACAGAAGCGGCTGGCAACTCCACATGTATCGGAGGAAGCATGTGGTAGTCCTCCCCGGATCAGCAGAGGGGGTGGAGCAACAACCGGGACAGCTTGGAAAAGTGGGGTAATTGGCCAAATACAATTGAGGTGGGGGGGAAAAAACAACAGTGTGGCGAATCAAGTGGCCTACACCAGCATAGAGGCAGTAACACCTTCTTTATTGGCGCCAGCTCGATACAGTGATCAACGAGCAGCATTACCACTGCCAGCTTTCTAAACCTGGAGAGAGCAAAGCCACAGCCCATCATCACCAATAAGCTGCTTGCAACCTGCCTAGAGTTGACACAGTGGCAGTGAACACTGGAAAGGAAGACGATGAGTACTGAATTGAGGATTAGCTGGCTTTATGCAAATTATGCAGAATTCAACTAACTGGACTGTTTCTGGCTGTTTTTGATACTGAGTAAAAACCTTGGGAGAACTGACTGTGGACTGCCAAGGGCAAATAAGCTGGACATTAGATAAATCGACTAAGTTAAAAATTCCCCCTCCTCAAATGTCACTTACCCTCCTCTTTGTTGCCCCAGCACGACAGTCACTGACCTCCTCAAAACAATATCTCTGTTCTGGGGAGACTTGGAAGTTCTTTCATCCCCAATCCTGGCCCCTACACTTTTAAATAAATGCTGTTGCATTTGCTTTAAACCCTGTCTTACATGTCAGTTGCCACAGTAAATAACTATGGATGACACCCTCTATTTCTAGACTCCTGTATGTGAGAGGCTTTAATACATCTTGCAGTGAGATATGAAGATTATACCAACAATTCACATTTGAGGAGTGAATCTAATTAAACGTAGATGGTCTAAGCCCCCTAAGAGCCAATGTGAGCCTATCGACAGCTATGTATTGTCTATATCAAACTCTTACTGGCTTATTCACTGTGTGTTGCACTAAATAAGCATGATCTACATGCCTAAAACATAGAAACTTAAGGCATTATATCATACTACATAAACATGGGCAAATACACGCAGACACACCTGTAGGAATGAGAACGCGGCTCCCTCAGACACGTCCATGACGATGTGTCCCAGCTTCAGCTGAACCTTACCCGACTTCCTGATGTGTAGTTTACCCAGCAGGCCCTCGGAGAAGTAAGAAAGGACAGGACAGCTCTCCTTAACCACCGCCTCCTGGAAAGAGGTAAATGAAGAAGTAAACATCAATGTAAATTCTCAAGCTTATGATAACCCGTGGGACATAACTCATCTTTTTTTTTCTTTCCAAAGTATTTTTATTGAAAACTAACAGATCATATAAGAGTGAGCATGCGGATGTACATTTTTTTAAAAATTAACAAAGAAAAGAAAAATGAAAGCGAATAACACTCAAATAGTACATAAAAAGGAAGAAAATACAAAACCCGAGGAACCCAACCACACCAACATTCACACACCCCACCCTGGCTCATTTAGAGTGAAGAGCACAATTGTATCTGGCCAATTACCCCTATCTTCTGAGCCGTCCTGGTCGCTGCTCCACCCCCTCCGCTGATCTGATCCGGGGAGGGCTGCAGACTACCACATGCCTCCTCTGATACATGTGGAGTCGCCAGCTGCTTCTTTTCACCTGACAGTGAGGAGTTTGGCCAGGGGGGCGTAGTGCGTCGGAGGATCATGCTATTCCCCCGCAGTTCCCCCTCCCCCCCGAACAGGTGCCCCGACTGACCAGAGGAGCTGCTAGTGCAATGACCAGGACACATACCCACATCCGGCTTCCCACCTGCAGACACGGCTAATTGTATCTGTAGGGACGCTTGACCAAGCTGGAGGTAACTCGGGGATTCTAACAAGCGATCCCCGTGTTGGCAGGCAATGGAATAGACTGCTATGCTACCCGGACACCCCACATAACAAAATTTAACAAACCAGCCCTTAGTCCGGCAGGACCTGAAAGTCTGTAAAGCAAGATAAAAAAGGTTGCCGTTTGTGAAAAAACTTATCAGCGTGTCCACTCACTGTATATTTAATTTTCCCACATTTGAGAAAAAACAGTGTCTCTGAGCCACTGTAAAACACAGGGAGGGTTAGATTTCTACTGTATAGGAGTAGACAACATCTAGCAAGTAAAGATGTGAAATTAATAATTTATTTTCGCATAGAATTCAATCGAGCTGACTTATCCGGGGTCCCAAAGATGGCAATCAATGGACTGGGTTGTAGATGTATTCCCATTAAAGTTAGGGATGGGTATTGTTAAAATTTCAACAGTGCTACTACTCTTACCGATGCTGCTTATCGATCTGGTACTTTAAAGGTACTCTTATCTGTTCTTTTTGTTGTTGTTTTTTTTAAGGGAAAAAGACAAAACAAATTAAGAACAGAATTAACGTTGCTTTATTTTCTCATGTCTGGACAGAGCGTTACTTTTATTAATCCTTGTTTGTATAATTTAGTCAACTCCGTGTAGGCTCCAGGCTGCTAGCATGCATAACACACCTGAGGTGGATGGGACAAGAGATGAACTATGAGCTAGGCAGCTGAAAACTGCATTTCGCTGCCGGCATTTGATGCACTTTTGCTAAACATTTCAAAAGATTGCTTGTGTTTCCACCCTTACATGCGAAAGACGTGTTGCACTTGTGACAACGAGCATTGTCAGCATCGACTCTAGTGAAGTATAACCAGACTTTTGACCGTTTAGTTCTCTCTGCCATTGTCACCAGGGGTGCCGCCAGGGATTTTGCGCCCTCATAAAGAATATGACTGTGCGCCCTTTATTTATTTGATTAATCAAATAATTATTTTATTATTTTCCTGAATTCTCTAAACATTAAACCCCTTCCTCTACCTTCATCCCATGCTACCAGCTTGCCCAACAATCCCCTCATCAACAGCTTCTCCAATAAGGGACCCATCTTCTTAGTTTGACAAATTTACATATAAAATGCTCTTAACAAAAAGGAATGTGATACTACCATAGCCCAGATTGAACCTGTGGGCTCTTTCCTGTGGATCTCTCCTTCCTGTGGATCGCGAATCAGAGAGGTCTTCGACAAGATCGGCCATATGCCATTGGGTGGGATAAGGGGAAAAACTAGGAATAAATTTATAAAAAACAATTTGAGCACCGTTGTGGCGCCCCCTCTAGTCTGGCGCCCTTAGAATCTTCATAACATTATACCCACTTAACGGCGCCACTGATTGTCACTAAGAGCAGGCTCTGAGCATCTGAGAGAGAGAAAGTGAGAGAGAGCGAGAGAGAGAGCGAGAGCGAGAGAGAGAGAGAGCTGGCCCTGCCTCTTGGCTCACACGTACGACAGGCTCTGAGAGACAGATCTCTTTTCTGGATTGAGAATAGTGAAAACGCATCACTGACAAATGTCTTAATCTTATTGCAAATTAGAAATGGAGCTGGTGAGATAAAAGGTACAAGATAACGATTATGCAGCCTAAATAAATAGGACATTTAATTTCTTAATTTCTCCAGTACCTCTAGCAGAACTGTTAACGTCGGTGCTTATCAATACTACAGTCTTTAATAATTTAGCACCGGTGCCTATTTAATATCAGGTTTCGGTACCCATCCCTACCAAGCAGCCCTTATTTTAGCGTTGGACTGTTCACAAAGATCCAGAATGCGATTATACACCTTTGAAACAATCCCTATTCATAGCGTCTTGAAAGTAAGCAAACCATCCCATGACTGTTGAAGAGGGGAAGAGGGAAAATTAGAAAAACATTTAGAAACTAAGTGTCTAACATGGAAGTACCCAAGCAATTCATACAGTGATGACAAGTTAGTGAAGCTTTTAAAAATACCATCTGAATACAAATCAAGGAAACACTGTATACCTTTGTTATGCCATACTGAAAAAGTCGACTCTAAATATGAGGGAGGAAACAGGTGATTGTTACATGATGGACGTAAAGGAGATGCAGCTACAAATTTGAAATGTTTCCTAAATTGATACCAAATCTTTCAAGTATTTAGCACAAAAAGACTTTTGATATACATTGAAATCTTGGTTGGAAGAGAGGAGTATATAACAGCAGATATAGAGGATGGAGGACAGCAAGACTGGGCTTCCAGTTTGTACAAAGTTAAATAAGGAAAATCGACCCAACAATGTATTTTATGAGAAAGAACTCATCTTAAGCATGTTATGTTGAGAAACAACACTTACGTTGCCCTTAATGACTTTCACAAATGTGTTGAAGAATGGGCCCATCCTTTTCAAATGTGATTGTGTTCCTTTTTCTTTTGTTTTTTAAACTCACTTGAACTTTTAGATGAGCAGTCCTCTTGTCTTGTGCCTTGCCTTCTTTCTTGCCAGGTTTCTCTGGCATGGGGCAAATACCAGCATCGCCCTTTGAGACGGGGGGGCTGCCAGGCATACAGTCAGGCAGTTGGATGAAGAACAGCTCCTCTCTGCCAGACAAGCTGAGCTCCTGGAAGACTTCCGCCAGTGATGGGTGCTCTGGTCTGGGGAGCTCTGTCCTGTTCTGGGTGGCTGTTCTGAAGAGAGGAAGGCCTGGTGAGCTGGATGGTAGCGCCTCTTTACCTGTCAGAATGAGCATCAGAACCACAGTTTAGCCCAGTATATGAAGTCATGGAGTAGAATGGAGGAAATATAGTTGCCACACAACATTTAGTATCCACAAAATACCAGGGAACATATAATAAATATCTATCCAAGCCACAGATATTGGCTACGTATGACCGGACATGCCTATAAGTATAATTGGTATTAGTATAAATCATTTAGTAAGGAAGTAGTATAAGCAGTATATATTTTTTAAGTAATCAAGCACAATTGGCATGTGATAAGGACAGCTTATTTTTTCCACAATGCACCCTACAAACTAACATTCAACAAGAACGATGGCTAGGTGTTGAATGATTGCTCATGTGATAAACAAGTGAGTCCACACAGTCTAAAGTTTTCTAAATCAAAAGATGAGTACAAAGGAAAAGACTGATGATGGTTCTCTTGGCCTCCATGTTAAGACAATGACAATCAAAAATATCAATTTTGGCAGGTTGAGTTTCTTACATTCTGTGGTGCCTGCTGGTGTTTCTGTCTTAAAGAAGTTACTGGACTGGTACAGAGGTAGCTGGATGGGTTTGAGTTTTGAATCATTCCTTAAACCTGGGTCATCTATAAACTGAATTTGGGAACAAAAATATATAAAAAATATTAAATTAACTGAAGAGCATTCATTAATGTTAACTAGTGATAAAATCAAGAACTGGATATAAAACAACAGTGATACCCAATTTAACACAAATCGCATCTTACTCCATATGATGTCATAGCTATGCCAGTAGACATTAAAAAAAATTAAACATCATTCTTGAATCTTGTTATGACTGTCTACAATTATTATATGATTTGCTGATACATTCTGACCTGTGAATGGCTTAGCAGGCCATTTCGAATAGCAGGTTCAGTTTGTATAGTTAAAGTTCACTCAACATTTGGATGCAAACATGGCTGTCATCCCCTTTTCATAACTGAATTGAGCAGATGAACTCCAATAGAGATCACAGCAGTGTGCTGGGCTTGTGTCTAAGATTTTGTACACACAGTGTGTAAGAATGTGGATATAGCAGGAAGCAGGAAGTACTCACATCGTCTCGCTGCAGTTTACTGAGTATTGTATCCTCATCTTCCTCTGAGTCTGCCCCCTCCTTCTTTATCAGTTTACAAACAGAAGCGGTTGAGGTGTCACACAGATCAGTACCACCATGCCAGGCTACGAGGGAAAGAGAGGAGAGGACAATTCTTGGTGGATTGTTTATTTGATTATTATTACTGCCTTTATTTAAACTCGAAAAATCTGGCTGGCCCTCATTTACAATGATGTTGAGTAGCAGTTTAAAATGACTCAGAAAGATAGAAAATAATAAAATATACAAGATAAAAGAAAGCAATCAATCAATCGATTGATTGGTTAATCAAAGGAAATTTGAAGGGAGGAAAGAGGACATGATGTAGATGGTTGCTGTACTCACACTTTACCCTTTCAAATGTGAAATTAACCATAATAGTAGATTGTTGCTCTCCTATAGAGGACAGTGTGTGTGGTGCAGTGTGTGTGGTGTGGACCTAATAACAAAGTCCTTAGTTGTCGACCCCACACTCTTCCCCACTTCCTGTAACAAAGCAACAAGAAAATAATCTTTTGTGTGAACCTGTTTTGCGCACGGTATCGGCAGGACCCTGCTCAAAGATGGAGTGAGACTGGATGGTCTGAGGTCTCTCTCTCCTCCTCCCTCTCCTCTCTCTATTCCTCTCCTCCCTCTCTCTTCGGTCCTTCTTATGTGTTATATTAATCTCCTCTTTTAAACTGGAAAAGAAAAAAAAACCCACTGATTATGAAATCATATCTCATGGGGAGGTCACAACATACAGTACTTAAAAAACAAGCATTACAAAACACTACAGTATTTTTACTAACAATCACTCACTCATCTTTGCTTTTCCTCACAGCGTTGATATTCGGCTCAAAGGTTTTCTGGTCGAAGGAAAGGGAGGTGAAATGGGAAGACAGTAGGCAGGAGCATGGCGATTCAAATCCAAAACAATCCTTTCAGTTCAGTGAGATGCTATGTATTGCTACTTCACTTATGCATCTGATTGGTTCAAATTATAGGGCTAAACAACATAGCGTTTCAGAGTCGATATTGCAGTTAGACACAGTGCAAAAGTCACATTGTAAAATATATAATGTAAAGCAAATTGGGCACATCAATCATTTTAGGCTTAAACTCTGCTTGATAGAAAATGAAATCAAGCAAGGTTCACTTTTTTAAAACTACTCTGGAAGAAAAACATTCTAGCATATCTGACAAATATAATTTAGTCTGATTTAATGACTGCTTGGACAACTGCCTTATTTTCCCTCTAAAATCCCCTTTGTCATTTTTAGAATGATAAATTCTTTGCAAATGGAGCTTTATTGAAATTATGCAACTTTTTATCCTTTAAAAATGTCACACATACCACGAAAATTGCCAAGTGTTTTTATTCCGATACCACTCAGCCCTGTCAAATCATATCAAAATGTCTATATGTTGTTAACTCAGTTAACACATTACTATTATTCCCTTACAACACGTTACATTATACGTTTTCACTGTGCCCAAAAATGTTTTTTTGTTCCGTTTTCAGCTATGGAATTACCTTTGGCTTTTTGAAGCCACCCAGAGTCAGGTCCCTGGATCTCAGGGAGGACAGCCTTCCAGGTGGAGGAGGGGGAGAGGAAAGCCCCGTCACCCGTCCCGCGAGCCCTCTGCCAGAGGTAAAACTCATCCCGGTCCTGCTGAGGCTGGAGGGTCCTGGCACACTATCAGCATCCCCCGGGTCAGTCATTTTGTGAAGTAAGATGACCTAAACAATAACAACAACAACAACAACAACAACAACAACAACAACAAACTTCAATAATGTAGCACCTTTCTTTACCATTTTACAAAGCACTTTACAAAACACTGTGAGTTCCAATAAAAGACAAAATAAAGCAAAGGTGGAAACAGCAGGTCTCATCCCACCAAGATCTTTTTTTTAGAGATATCTGCTCATTGAAAACAGCAAACCTGATCATGAACTAGTTCCTATCTTATACGCTCCTGGGTCTAAGACACGTGCAACAGTACCAAACGTATTTAGAAAGTATCAGCGGCAAAAGTTGAAGCCCCGCTGTACTTTTCTGAAGTGTACGTCTGGTAAGTATTGTGACGTGCATGGATAAGTAGAGCACGTCACAGTATACTGTCTTATCTGAACTCCTACAGCAGCGTACCAACGGCACACTTGTTGTTTTGTAAGGGCAGCAACAAAAGCAACGTAAAAAGGAGCTAAAAAAAATCACATAAACAGCAAAAACACACGACAGTGTAGATGTTTACAACGCTTTGTGTGTGTGTGTGTGTTAAAAATACGTTTTAAAAGCGACTGATAATCCTGGGCTGTTTTTGCCTGCTGTCCGTTTTATTAAGGCACCCCCGGGCCCGGTGTGAGGGGGGAGTGTCCGGACTCGGTCCCGTCCTCTACCGGGGTCTATCGAGCAGAACCTACGGCCACAGATCGTTTTCCTCCCTCCATAAAATACCAACTAACGGTACATCTCAACACTTCGGACTAATAAAACTTGACACCTGAGCCGATTTGCCTCCATTTTGTCCGTAATGTCACAACACGTAAAGAGCCGCGAACGAAATTACGCGGCCGATGCAAACGTGCGCGATTGTTGGAGAGGCCGCGAAAACCAGCCGACCGTTTAACGCGACTCGGCGCCGGGTGTTCGCCTTTCAAGTTGGAAAAAAGAAAAGAGGAACACAGTTGTGTTTCTTACTGGTGAAAATGTTGAAGGCCGCCGAAAAGAAACTCCACTGACGCCTACCGGCTACATCCACGACGGATCTTGTGGAAGGCTTCTTCTTTAGCGAACACCTTCTTGCGTTCATCTATTATGATTTTCACTGATATCGTTTTTCGCCGGAGTTGCGGGTTCGGGGCATATTCTGCGTGTTTCCGTCCTCGTCCCGCTTTGCCGTGCAGGAGGTTTTTTGTTATTGTTCATGAAGCTGAACGCACCGTTTACGGCCGCTGGGTGGCGGTGTTTCACTGGTTACCTACGTGCGTATTAACTAGCGCTCGATACGGACGGACGGACGGACCCACAGACCGACAGATTAGATAGAAGTTGGCGAGAGAGGCAGCTAGGGCTCCCCATTTGTACGCCATTTCACATTAGCATTCGGTTAAATTAAGAGTTAGGGTTGGGATATTACAGCCACTTGAAACTCAAACCCACAATAGCCTTCTGTAAACTAGTAATAACACACGTTAGTCCCAAGCTAACGTGTCCGCCCCTTTAGCCGAGCGATTAGTGTCGTCGCCTTGTGGTGCAGTACACCCGTATCGAATCCCGCACCGGGCAAAAAATAACCGATTACACTTATAACTATATAATTTCAGGTTTTATGTACATAATAGTAAGCATCTAAAAGTGTTAGAAATTAGTTACAATCCAAATGATAAATATTGTCATTTAAGTTTTTGTAAACTTTCCTGATATTGGGTTGGAATTGGGCATGGTTATGCTCGGGCATTTTTACAAAAATGACGCAATTAATTCCGCGAACCAATCGTAGCTGTTTGGGCGGGACAGCTGACGTGGAGACGTCTCATCCCTTCGTAGCTTTTGGATAGCCTGAGTGCATAAGATGGCGTCGTTCTTCCTTCAGCCGAACGCGTACTTGCACAAGAACCTCCGGTCTGATTTGTTGAGAGAAGAGATGGCTTTGTCTTACACTCGCTATTTGCAGGACCTCCCTAAAATCACGGTCAACGATGTACATCGCACCGTGAGTGCTTCTTTGGTAGCTCAGACGAGCGAAAAAAGAAAAGGGGTTTAAGATGTATATTTCCAGCGACCATGACAGCGGGTAAGCGGTTTGGATAATGGCTGGATGGATTTCGAGCTACGTCGACAACTACGAGGGTGAGTAACGGCGTCATTAGAACTATGCTAGCTCTAGCTAGCTAGCTAGCTAATGTTAGCTGGCTGCCCTGCAACAAACGTTACCTTGCTACTTTGTTTTTATTGTCAGCTAATGTTGCTAACTTACATGTACATTCAAAATCACAAAATCAGCAACGTTAGATTCTTGACTGTGTGTTCTATACTTGGCCATATTACATTTTGAACTTTTTACAGAGGTGCATTGCTAAATATTTTTGACTTCAAAATGTTCTGTTAAGATGGGTGAAATCTTTGACCTACTTGAGTGGCATAGACGAGTCTTACTTTGTATTGCTCTAATATCACAAATTACACATTTGCCTCAGTGGGCTTTACAGCAGCACAACATCCTGTCCTTAGACCCTCGCAACGGATAAGGAACAACTCCCTGAAAAAAAAAAACTTTAACAGGGGCAAAAAATAGGAAGAAACCTCAGGGAGAGCAACAGAGGAGGGATCTCTCTCTCCCCCAAGACGGACAACGTGCAATGGATGTTGTGTTTGCACAATTTACAGATTACAACATTGAAAGAGGATAACAGAATTATAATGGAATTATAAAATATATGAAAAATATGGTGAGGAGGATGCCAAGCAGTGTGCAGACGCCACTAGAACAGCCCAGGACCTGAGTCACGCGACCACCATCACCATGGAGACCTGACAGGACAGACTACACATGCACACAGGGGAGACACATAACACCGTTCACATACACGGGAGAAGAGACAAGAAAAAAACAGTAGTCACACATTGGAGAGAGAGAAGGATATAACATTGAAACGGGATAAAATCATATGGATTTATAACATATATATATATATATATATATATATATAAATAATGTGATGAGGAGAATGCCAAGAAGTGTGTGGTGGCCACCATCATCATCATGGATACCAGGGAGGACAGACTGCACGTGTACACAAGGGAGACTCGCGTCACACCATTCACACACACAAGAAGAGAAAGGAGGAGACATTATTCAGACAGAGAAAAGACACGTGAGAGAAGAGAATAGTTTGCGATAGTCAATCTATACTCTATAATCTCCTTGTCAGAACAGTGCTTGGTAAATTCACTGAGCCAGAAAATTAAGATTTCTTCAACTTGGCGTGGACGATGAGAGAGATTTTATTGACGGTATCACGGCTGAAGATTTAGACAATTTAGGAAAGATTTTTTTCAAGTTTGATAAAGATAAGGTAGTTCTGCATTCACCTGCTTTTAACTTTTGACTTATTCAGTTCATAGCAACACATCGATTAAAATTCCTGATATGTGAAAATGTGCTCAGCAAATGAAACAGACTGGCTGTTTCTGAATACCTTAAAATAAATGTGTTACATTAAAAATCTTACAGTAAGACGTTATAAAACTTTTCAACTTAAATACTTAAGACATGCTTCATAGCGATAAACACAAATACAATTCCATTTGAATGAATGAATCATATTAATACCACTTACTGCCACTAGGTGGAAGTAATGGTCACAATATGCACGTTTTATTGGAGCAAATGGTCCCCATCTGCACTTAGATATGCACTTTTTAATGATACAGCACAATTTTATGATTGATAGCGGAGCTCACTTTGAGAACTACTGCACTAAATGATAGAAAACAGCTGAGAAAATAAAAAGAAAGGACCGAGCAACTGGAAACAAAACAGTACATGAAAGAATTTTGATATTAAACCAGTCTAACCAGGGGATTCCCTGACCTTGTTTGTCTGAGTCTGGTTTCATAATAGTTTTTTTTTTTGCTGCCACCCAGTGGAAGGTCACCTATTCAAATAATATTGAAATACAATAGTCGCTATACCTGCCAAAAACAACTTTTATCCAGTTTCTTTAATAGATATGGGATGTTTACTGGTGCTTTCACTGGGGTACACATCTAATTGAGAATATCAATATCTATCTTATTTAACCACAGCAAAGCAATTCCAATTTATCAATTCCTACTAATATTCACATTAAATGGAATCAAATGTCTAGACTGTTATTGGTAAGTCAAATTATTTGCAATGACTTAACAGCACAATGCATACATCGATTAATATGAAAGCAAGCTCAAAACACCCCCGAAATATACATTTTCACATAATAAGTATTTACTTTTGGGTGTAATTGAATTATTTTTTCCCCACAAAGGTCGAGACCATGACACCTCTTAAAAAAAAAAAATTCTGGGAACTAACCATGCATGTTCCACTCCCATTATTTCCAAACAGGTTTAAGTCACCCGGAAAATAATCGTTTTGCTGCAATGAAAATCGAAATACAAAGATTCAGAACCCCAAATGCGTGCCGTAATGCCTGTCCACAAATCAATGGAGTCATTTTGTCTACAGTACACATACCTCACATGTCCTGAACCAATATACATCAGAGGTAAGAGACCTGCAGCTGTAAAAGCTTATGTTTTATCGACAGCTGAAATTAGATTTGACAAGTTTCTTAATTGGTTTAAGAACAGATGCAGTAATTAACAGAGCCATATGTAAGCAATCTGCCAAAGACCTTAGACTAATGTGACTATACAGTTACTGTATGTTGTGGCAGGACAGGGACAACCAGCATACAGCCAAAGCAGTTCAGAATAAGTGTGTGAAAGTATGTGAAAATCCTTGATTGGCCTGGGCAAAGTCAAAAAAAAAAATGGGACGAACTCTAGAAAGCCACTTTATTTTTGTCATTTTACAGGTTACAATGAAATGTGTTCTCTGCATTTAACCGATCCTATTGTATAGGAGCAGTGGGCAGCTGCAGCGTCCAGGGACCAACACCAGTTCTTCTTTCCATTGCCTTGGTCAGGGGTGCAGACAGGCGTATTAACCCTAACATGCATGTCTTTTTGATGGTGGGAGGAAATCGGAGCCCCCGGAGGAAACCCACGCAGACACAGGGAGAACATGCAAACTCCACACAGAAAGGACCTGGAATGGCCTGGGATTCAAACCCAGAAGCCTTGCTGTGAGGCAACAGTGCTGACCACTGGGTCACCATGCTGCCCTAGATGTGCCAAGTTGATTCAGAATCACTCAAGAAAAAAAGTCACAGATGTGTTTCATAGATATACTAGTTATACCAGTTTTTTTTGGGGGGGGGGGGGTTTCCCCCCCTTTTTCTCCCCAATTGTATCCAGCCAATTACCCTACTCTTCCGAGCTGTCCTGATCACTGCTGCACCCCCTCTGCCGATCTGGGGAGGGCTGCAGACTACCACATGTCTCCTCCAATACATGTGGAGTCGCCAGCTGCTTCTTTTCACCTGACAACGATGAGTTTCACCGGGGGGACGTAGCACACGAGAGGTTCACACTATTCCCCCAGTTCCCCCTCTCCCCTGAACAGGCTCCCTGACCGAGCAGAGGAGGCGCTAGTGCAGTGACCAGGACACATACCCACATCCAGCTTCCCATCTGCAGACATGGCCAATTGTGTCTGTGGGGACGTCCTACCAAGCCAGAGGTAACACAGGCTTCAAACCGGCGATCCCCGTGTTGGTAGGCAACGGAATAGACCACCATGCTACCTGGGTGCCCCGGTAGATATACCAGTTTGTCAGTGAGGAAGGAAACTCCCCTCCCTTTAGAGTTGGGGGATTTTTTACCCTGCATTGGTCGCCGTGTTGAGCCAGACATTGTTATTTTGTCCCCCAAAGTTCTACCAAAAAGCTAATGGTGTCTGAGATATCCCACAAGACTGACAGATGGACGGACAGACACGCTGATATCATTCCCCAGTTGTAGGGGACTGTTAGTCATATGACGCAGCCACATTGCACAACATGCAAGGATGTGCTGTTATAGCAGCAACATGCAAGGATGTGCTGTTATAGCAGCTGTTATAATGGAAATCTCTACGCATTGTAATATTTAAGGCTTTTCTGCTGTCATTGCTGTTTGAATTTATGCTGGGTCACATCTTAACTAAGCCCCCTTGGATCAGTCTCCAAAGCTGTGATTGGATTAGTCTCTACATTTTACATTGCCTATAGTAACCCATTGTACAATACTCTAACCATGTGTATTCATCAGATTTCTTGTAGTACATTTCCAGTCATATTTGCATCATCAAGTAATGAAAACCAAAAATGCCTTCAGGTTTGGGAGCTTTGTATTACAATAATCATTGCCTCCTACATAAATAAAACCCACTTTAGCTTTATCAAGGTTATTTTTAACTTACGGATACGGATCCTGCACAAAACTCAGTTGAAGAGCTGATGTTGATGTATGGCCTTTAAATTACTGGCTATTCTAAAGATGTCTGTCTCCACACAAAAGATAGAACGCCCTTGACAGATGATCCCTTCTTCAACTCCCGAGAGAACAGAACGATGTCAGAGCTGAAAATCATTAGATTGAACACTAGCAACAAAGCAGCAATTAAGAGCTCGTCCAGCATGATGCTTGTTATTTATTATTGGTTAGAATAATTGCTAGGTACTATATATAGCAAAGAGGTATCAATAATAATGATAATGCTATAGCACACTGACATCTGTTGATCCATTTACGAGAGTTCTGTTGTAGAGTCACTGTTGGACTGATCAAAAAAGGCAATACTACTACGTGTAGCATTTACAAGTCCTGTGGTGAACTAGATTCTACCTGATTTTGGTTCTATGATGTTAAGGGTCTTTAAAATAATAATAGATTACATTTATGTAGCTCTTTATCTAGACACCCAAAGCACTTCACATTGAAGGGGGAGAAACTCACCTCAACCACCACCAACGTGTAGCACCCACCTTGGTGATGCACGGCAGCCATTTTGCACCAGAATGCTCACCACACATCAGTTTGAGGTGAAGAGGGAGGAATCATTGAACCAATTTACACTGAGGGATGACTAGGTGGCCAGATGGATAGAACCAGGGTGGGAATTTTGCCAGGACACCGGGGAACCCCCTACTTTGTGATAAGTGCCATGGGATCTTTAATGACCACAGTGAGTCAGGACCCACCAACACCACTTCCAGCAGCAACTCAGTTTTCGCGGGTCTTCCATCCAAGTACTAGCCAAGCCCACACCCGCTGATGGCATAAAAGGCACTGAAAATGGAGATGCACTCTATGCCATATTTACACCAAAAGAAAACTTAAAAGATGCCAAAGCAAAAGATTATTGAAACCTTAGCAGAGGATACTATCGATGTAACATCATGGTCAGGGTAAATTCACCGATGTAGTCTGCCTTTGATGAGCAGACTCCAGACATCAAGATTTTCCCATCTGCTGACGTTGTGTCCTCTGTACAACAAAGTGAAAACGGACTCAGTGTGTACCACTCTTCACTTTTTGCAATTGTAAGCATTTCTTACAGCAACATTGTTAAGAGTGCCATACTTTATTCATTTTTACAGTATTATTAGTCTTCACTTCTCACCTTGTAATGTCCCACTTCCTTCTGGCTAAACAAATGTCATGTTCAAACACATCAGGAACCAAAGTAGAAAAACTTCAAACTTCGTTTTGCATTGGGAGTCAAGCTACAAAAAGAATATGGATCTAAATGAATGCACAGCAGTTGGTGTTGGATTAAGACCTTCAAATTCAAAGTACATATATCTATTCAATATAGCTTACAAATAGTGTGGTTTGATTTTTCTCTACATTCTGGAAAGGTAATTTGGTATTTTAAAAAGGAATAGGAAATAGAAAATTCTGTAAATGATGTATCTAAAGGTACACTTTCAAATCAAGCTGTCTTAATATGGAAGAGCTTTCAGTTTTTTAAAAGGCAAACGATTCTGATGTAGCTTTTAGTATTCATTCCTAATGTTTAAAATGATTTGCACAATTGATTTTGGAATCAGTGATTTTGGAGATGAAGAAAAATCTGGGGAGCAATGCTTTTTACTGCACAGCACAGAACCTTTGCATTATTTATTTTGTAACTGAGGTGTCTAAACATTTTTCAAAGGTTTACATTATGTGTGACTACTGATTATATTTCTTCAACCAGTGTTTTACATATCCTTTGAAGGAGTAATTTTAAGCTAGTCCTTTACTTCAAATAGTTTTAGTAGCCAATAGTAATAGTACCTGTAATAGCTTAGTTTCTTTTTTTTTCAAGTCTCAAAGAGATTCAGAGGAAGGATTCAAGCAAGTGATTGCATACATAAGGAAAATTATGGCGCCCCCAAAAGAACGTGCGAAATTTTATTTTTCCCCATGTTTTGCGTGCGCACCTGAAACTTTCTCGTGCACACCTGAAACTATATTGTGCGCACTTGAAACTTTCTCGTGAGCACCAGAAACTTGCTTGAGCACTAGAAAGTTTCAGATGTGCACGAGAAAGTTTCAGAAGCGGCTGGTGACTCCACATCTATCAGAGGAAGCATGTGGTAGTCTGCAGCCCTCCCCGGCTTGGCAGAGGCAGTGGAGCAGAGACCGGGACAGCTCGGAAGAGCGGGGTAATTGGCCAGATACAACTGGGGAGAAAAAGAAAAAGTTTCAGGTGCGCACGAGAAAGTTTCAGGTGCGCACGCGAAACTCTGGGGGAAAATAAAATTTTGCTCATGTCCCATTAGGGGCTTCATAGTAAATAACTGAACGCAGCCCTCTGGCACAAAGTTTGTACCAGTTACTCTGCAGATATGGATCCAGAACCAGGAATCAGAGGGTATAGTGTATGGCGTGCTATAATCTTGCAGTGTTGAACTATTGCATTGCTCTCTGCTTTGGGAGAGTGCCCCCGGCTATTACATCACATAATATATGACTATTGACCAAATTCTGCACTGAGGCTGGTTGACAGATATTTCTTCAACTATATCATAATTAATTTGCAGTGATTTTCCACTGTGGCCTTTAAACAAAAATATTTTATGCTTTTCCTGTAGATAGCAGTTGTTGAAGGCTTGTACATGCTCTTCAGAGAGCTTTTGAAGACACTTGGAAAACAAAGAAATGGAAAAATCATTTAGGACCTTGATGTCTGAGTATTCAACACACTGCTGGGCATATCTTATATCTGAATCACAGGTATGTTAAGATTTAATGGTATTGTTTCAAAGCTTTTTCTATGTAAACTGTTACTTCCAGAATAAACCTAATGTATCGGGGTCAAATATTGGTCATTAGAACAATCTTTCTTTCTCCTTCACTTACTTTGTATTTTGAAAGTTACAAGAGGATAAAAATAATTGGAGTCATACCACATTATCATACTGCATGTGTTTTTGAGTAACTGTTATGACAAACGGGGCGGCACGGTGGCGTAGTGGTTGGCACGGTCACCTCACAGCAAGAGGGTCCTTGGGTTCGAACCCCGGGGTTGTCCAACCTTGAGGGTCATCCCAGGTCGTCTTCTGTGTGGAGTTTGCATGTTCTCCCTGTGTCTGCGTGGGTTTCCTCCGGGTGCTCCGGGTTCCTCCCACAGTCCAAAGACATGTATGTCAGGTGAATCGGCCGTACTAAATTGTCCCTGGGTGTGAATGTGTCTGCCCTGTGATGGACTGGCGGCCTGTCCAGGGTGTCTCCCCCGCCTGCTGCCCAATAACTGCTGGGATAGGCTCCAGCATCCCGCAACCCTAGTTAGGATAAGAGGCTTGGATAATGGATGGATGGATGGATGGAGTTACAAGAGATATTGCACATAGTAGCTGAATTAACTTAAGAGTAGGTGAGAAGGGGTAGAAAAAAGTGCCTACTTCCTTCTACGCCTTTTCCAACATGTAACAAATAATCTGATGGATATGGAGATTTGTTCTCTTAGTTTGATGTGTGGATTTGTTGATCACTTCAGATTATTGGCAATGGATGATCTGTATGTTATATCCTGCTTGTTTACATGTTGGAAATAAATCATCATTCATTCATTCAACATTTTGTAGCATGGTGTACTAACACGAGATCTAGCAGGCGTCGTACGTGATGTTCCAGGACGCTCTGAAAATCGACATTAAAAGAAGCTTATAATGGTAAAATCATAAACAGATTAAATTTATTAGATTAATTCCTCCTCATTTTTGATTTGTCAAACGTGTGTACGTTATTAAATGTACACACGTTACCTTTCAAATACCTTTTCTAGTGTAATTATAATCTCATGTTGACATCAAAAGTATAGATCACTATATGATGTATACATAACTGGTTGTATTTATACCAAACTCAGAAAAGAGGTGCAGTGAAATTCGACCGCCCATGTGCTTAGACACAGAGAAACACGTCATTATTAACATGTTTTGATTTTGCATATAGCAGCAGCTATCTGGTCAGCTGCCATACGTATTCAGAATACTTAACCTGCTTACATTTACAGTCATTCCTTTAGCAGACACTTTTGTCCAAAGCAACTTACATGAGAGGCTGGAAACAATCAAAGCATATTTCAACCACTGGAGCAACCTCGAGCTAAAATGCCTGAGCACCCTGTTTCTAAATGTAATCAGATATAAGTGTAAGATAGCTGCTAAGATTTTCATTGGGAGTGACAAAGAAGGACAGGATTAGGAACAAGTATATTCGGGGACAGCTCAGGTTGAACGGTTTGAAGACAAAATGAGAGGCAAGATTGAGATGGTTTTGACATGTGTGGAGGAGAGATGCTGGGTATATTGGGAGAAGGATGCTGACTATGGAGCTGCCAGGGAAGAGGAGAAGAGGAAGGCCAAAGAGGAGGTTTATGGATGTGGTGAAAGAGGACATGCAGGTGGCTGGTGTGACAGAGGAAGATGCAGAGGACAGGAAGAGATGGAAACGGATGGTCCGCTGTGGCGGGTTTCTCATGGCAACTTGACCAGTCAAAAGTATGTACACAAACACGTGAATCTTTTTTTAAAGGTTGATGAAACAGTTCTTTGATACACCACGTGGAGCAACCTGGACACATCGTCAGTAATGAACCCAGGGTCATCAGATGTTTCGGGTCTTAACATCAGATACCCTCATCCATGCGAACCAGCCGGGGATGATCAAGCCCCAACTTGTGTCCATTACACCATGCATCACCCCTTTTCAACCAGAGCCAATGGGAAGCCTTTAAAGCAGCTTCCAAGATGTTCCTAATGGCTCTTCTTTGCAGCCCACAAATCCCCAAGAGTCCCAGAACCCAGTGTAGAGTCTGGCCTGCAAAGCCCCTGCAGCCCACTTCAACCGCCTCATAGTGGGCCTTCCAACCATTCCTTCAACACTCAGCTACCAGATCTGCACATCTGGCTGTTGTCCTTTTTTGCACCTCATCCATCCGATCTTCCCCGGGGACAGTTGGCTCTAGCAAAACCACTTGCTTGGTTGCCATGAACATCCGGACCATGTCTGGCCTGAGCGGAGGTGCTGCGATGGTGTCCGGGAACCTGAGTTGTCTCCCTATAGGTCAACCGGGAACTACCAGTGCCTTGCTGAAGCGAGCAGCCCATTCTACATACAAACATAGCTATAATAAGATGGCAAACATGTTTGTGCACAGTCGACACATAGCTTTAAATATGTGGGGTGATAGGTGCTGCGGAAATAAAAAGTATCCCCTGGCCAGGAAATCATAAAAAAAAATTTAAAAAAACAAAACATTAACATTCTTATTGAACAGTAAATTAGTGCCTACTCATGGAGTTAAAATCTTTTCAGTATCTTATATCTGAGACACACCTATCTGTATAAAATGCCCAATATTCCGGGTTATTAAAAAGAAATACCCTTATTGCTTTTTTTGCTTGCACACTTACTGTAAATAGATGAGATTTTGGCGCATGGATTTCCATGTGAAATTCGCGCACATGTGGTGTTGCGGGAGCTGTAAATCCAGTGACATTTGCAAGACTTCATAGTTTATTGTCGAATCTATTTTAATGCTTTAAATCAATTCAGGAGGACTCAAAGTTTACACACCATATACTATATTCTTCGGTAATACAGAATGAAATGCTTCTTGCAATGAAGCATGCTGTTTATGGGCAACCAGATATACATGTATGCTATTTTTACATCATTGGCATATCTGGATTATCGTTTCTTTTAATTGCTTGTTTTTGTGTTTGGTGTGCTGACAGGCATAGCTGGTAGTCACTGCTTAATACTGACCACAAAACTGTGGATGCAACAGAGTAATCAAATCAGTCTCATAAATTTATTAACCATTAATTTTTGTGTTTATTATTTTATAATTAAACTAACATTGATGGAATAATCAAATCAGTCTCATAAAATCAGTCTCATGAATCACTCCCATGAAATTATTAACCATTACATTTGGTGTTCAATAGTTATAATTGAACCATTCAAGTTGATGGAATAATCAATGTTGCACCATTTGGAGTCCTTTACTTGGCATAGGATGGCTTCAGTGAGTACTGTCACAAAACAGGCAGGACAATGATTTACTTCAATGGAAACAATTTATTAGAACAATCAATAATAAAATCGACTAATAGTAAACAGTTACAAGCAATAACTGAGCAGCAATGTAATGATCATGGCACGAAAGGTGATATGAGGTAGCGAGGCTGTGCAGATATTGTGTGTGTGTGTGTGTGGGTGTGTGTGCATGCGCACACACTGAAAGAAGGAGGTGTTTGTGAGAGAAAGGCTGCATGCAGCCGCGAAGGATAGGAGTGTGATAAGGTTAATGAGAGCGAGAGAGAGAGAGAGAGAGAGAGAGAAGCGTGCGCGCAATCTGCCTGAAATAATAAAACAAAATGAAAGTAGAAAATGAACAAAAGATAAGACGGTCTGTCTAGCAAACTCTATGAGGATCAGTGTGCGCAACTGAATAGCAAATGAATTCAATCAATAGCCCTTTTCTCAAGTAAAAAGGGAAGATTAAAACAAAAAGAGAAAAATTAAAAGCTAACAATGGGCCTTTGTAACATCCCCTTTGTGAATAACAGTGTGTATCACGGATGATTTAATAAGATAGGATGTACTTTATTAATCCCCGTGGGGAAATTCATTCTCTGCAACCCATCCCACCACACACTACACTGGAAGCAGTGGGCAGCCGTGTAGTTTAGCAGTGAGCAGCCACCGTGCAGCACCCGGGGACCAACTCCAATTCTTCTTGCCATGCCTCCGGCAGGGGTATTAACCCTAACATGCATGTCTTTTGATGGGGGAACCCAGGCAGACATGAGGAGAACATGCACAGAAAGAACCTGGGATGGCCTGGGGTTCGAACCCAGCACCTTCTTAATGTGAGGCAACAGTGCTAACCACTGGGCCACCATGCTGCCCTGCCATGCTTCAACTAACAACACTTATCACGTGAGATAATTAGACCAACATCTAAAACTAACTCTGCCACTACACCACTAAGGCTAACTCTTGCCCAAATTCCAGCCCTACTTGAGATCGCTATTCCGAGTCCTTGTTGTCTGACGAACAACGCGGGGTGCAGGTTCGGAAAAATCAGAATCAGAACCAGAATACACAGTTTTTTTCCTGATTAACCGGCGTTGAAATGTGGCTCCACTGGAAAACAGCCTCTGTTCTTTTCACACAGCTTGTTAGCTGAAAGACCTTCGATGCTCCATCGGTCGTCACATAATCTCGAAGGACTCTAATGCCGGGATCAGACTGCACGATTTTTTGTCTTTCACGATGGTCACTGTAACCGAGCATATTTCCGCCTGCTGCAGGATTCGATCCGGATTGTACTGCTCCACGAGGCGACATTGTGGTGCAGTCTGCAAACGTTGCATCGGTCACTCGCTACTGCAGATTTCTCCTCTATAACATCAGGAGGATTCGCCCATTCCTCACCGACAAGATGGCACAGGTGCTCATCCAGGCTCTAGTCATCTCCTGGCTGGACTATGGCAACTCCCTCCTTGCTAGCGCCCCGGCATCGGCCATCAGACCTCTGGAACTTGTTCAGAAAGCTGCAGCTCGTCTGGTGTTCAACCGCCCTAAATTCTCCCATACAACTCCCCTTCTCATGTCCCTACACTGGCTCCCAGTAGCTGCTCGCATCCAGTTTAATTTTAAGACTCTTGTACTAGCCTACAGTAGTAGTCGCTCAGAGGCCCCTGCTGTCGATCGACCCGGTCACGGCTCTTTTCTGTCCTGGCCCCACAGTGGTGGAATGAACTCCCCACTGATGTCAGGACAGCAGAGTCGCTGCCCACCTTTCGGCACAGGTTGAAAACACACCTCTTCAAGAACTACTACCATTACTTGCTCTTAGCATTTATTGTATTCACTCATTTAAAAAAATAATCTCTTTCTTGCGTTTTTACTTTAGCACTGGTTTTGCTCTTAGATGCTTGTTTAGAGAGATGTGCTTAAGACCTCTGATGACTAGTAGTTCTCCTGATTTCCTACGTTAAATTCACTTATTGTAAGTCGCTTTGGATAAAAGCATCAGCTAAATAACTGTAATGTAATGTCAGGTGAATTGGAAATACTAAATTGTCCCTAGGAATGAATGGGTGCCTGTGTGTGTGTTGGCCCTGTGATGGCCTGGCGGCCTGTCTGGGGTGTCTCCCCGCCTGCCACCCAATGACTGCTGGTATAGGCTCCAGCATCCCCGTGACCCTGAGAGCAGGATAAGCGGTTAAGATAATGGATGGATGGATGGATATATATAATACTACTACTACTTTTGGCTGCTCCCGTTAGGGGTCACCACAGCGGATCATCTGTTTCCATCGCTTCCTGTCCTCTGCATCTTCCTCTGTCACACCAGCCACCTGCATGTCCTCTCTCACCACATCCATAAACCTCCTCTTTGGCCTGCCTCTTTTCCTCCTCCCTGGCAGCTCCATATTCAGTATCCTTCTCCCGATATACCCAGCATCTCTCCTCCACACATGTCCAAACCATCTCAGTCTTGCCTCTCTTTCTTTGTCTCCAAACCGTACAATGCACTGCCCCTGTAATATACTCGTTCCTAATCCTGTCCTTTGTCACGCCCGATGAAAATCTTAGCATCTTAACTCCGCCACCTCCAGCTCCGCCTCCTGTCTTTTCGTCAGTGCCACTGTCTCCAAACCATATAACCAGGGACGGCTGGTATAAATGGGCTAACGGGGCTAAATCCTCCCTATCTTTCACAATAAAGATGAGAATATTATTGTTTAAAAAAATCCTTAGAACAGATTGTTTTAAATGTTGGTGGAACCTAGAGCAGCAACAGCACCAAATAGACACAAGAAAAGCATGGGCTATATCTAAATGGGCTTATTTTTTACAGCCCAAACACAGTAGCATCAGCTTCCATTCATCGTCGTAGTGAGTGAGTGACTGGCATCGTGGCACACTGCCTTGATTTGCTGATCATTTGGGCTACTGCTGACATTTGACCAATGACAGCGGATGTACAGAGTGACAGTACAGCGAGGTGCTACTTGTGTGAGAGTGGGGAGGGGAAGTGGGGAAATTCTGTCTTTGATCAGCTGGAAGCAATTGAGGTCCTTCAAGAGCAACAAAAATCAAAGGTCATTCATTATTTGGTATATTGCCTCACCACGTCCTTTGCAATTAATTAAAATGTCTTGTATATATAATACAATGTCTGAACTATCTGTAAAGGATTTTAGTACTGAAAATAGGGCTGTCGTTACTTAATCTTGAGAAGTCGAAAGTTTGGCAATGCTGTAATGTTTTCCACCTGCAGCAATTTCTTCAGTTAATGTATGCTTCCATGTATTTCATATCAAATGCTGACTGAATTGCCACTATGCCTTTATGATTGTCCGTGTTCAACTCAATGAGTTATAGTTCTCTCTTTAACAATTTTTATTGGTTTTCACAATACATTTTTATGCACACACATGAATATATATGGAACTACATAACCATAAATGCATTATGCCTAATCCATATACATAGATTAGTACACAGATTGCACATGTATCTTGCCATATATATTATTCATAATACACATACATATAGTAAAAAGAAAAAGGAAAATAAACACAACAAACAAACAAAAAAGAAAGAAAAGGGGGGGGGGTTCTCTGCTGCCTCAATCTAACTCTAATCTTCCTTATTGAGTGGGATTTGTAAGCTCTTGTAATAGTCGAAAAAGGGGGTCCAAATCTTCATAAACGTTTGTATAGAGCCTTGACGGGTGTATCTGATTTTCTCAAGTTTGAAAAACTGCATAATGTCTTTAATCCATCTGGAAAAATTAGGTGGTGCTTGTCGCTTCTATGAGAGAACAATGAGACTTCTAGCAAGCAAGGAGCTAAATGCTATGATTACATGTGCTTTGCCTTTAAGGGTACGAGTTTCTGGAGCAAAACCAAATAGAGCACACATGGGGTTAGGAGGAATGTCTTTTTGAAACATCTTGCTAGAGGCGTTAAAAATACTGGTCCAAAATGTGTTAAGGTTAGGGCATAACCAGAACTTATGTGTGTGATCTGCTGGTTGACTTTTACATCGAGAACAGGAAGGGTCTGCATTAGGGATCATTTTGGCCAGTCTAGCATTGGTCAAATGTGCTCTCAAAACAACCTTTAGTTGTATTAAGCTGTGTCTTGCACATGGTGAGGAGGTATGTATTAGGCCAAGTGCAGCCTGCCAGTCATCATCCACCATTTCCCCTCCAAGGTCCTCTTCCCAAAGTCTCCAAACAACTTTCAATGAATGAGGGCAGATATGACCTATTCTGTCATAAAGAATTGATATCAAGCCTTTGCAGTCTGGGGATAAAGAAAGAATGTGATTGATTGTATTGTCTGTTGGCAAATTTGGAAAAGAAGTAATGTTTTTCTGGGCAAAGTGTCAGATTTGGAGATATCTGAAAAAGTGAGACTTTGGCAGATCATACATTTGGGAAAGTTGTGTAAATGAACTGAATTTTCCATCAACGTATAAATTAGAAAGTGACTTGATTCCCTTTGAGAACCAAACTCCAAAGGTAGAATCAGAGAGACAAGGCGGGAAGTTGTAA
This sequence comes from Lampris incognitus, assembly GCF_029633865.1. Lineage (NCBI taxonomy): Eukaryota > Metazoa > Chordata > Actinopteri > Lampriformes > Lampridae > Lampris > Lampris incognitus. The sequence continues at coordinate 15,174,696 of NC_079227.1, forward strand.
TTATTGTATTGTTGTAATAATGAGTTACATTTAATCTCTCTAGGAGACCTCATACAACACAATTTAACTGAAGTCAATTTCAATTCCAGCGTTAACAAAGCCGAAAATTGCAGATTGTAATATTGTTATGTGTCACCCCCCCACTTTCAGCACTGATACAGGTGCCTCTTATTATACTTCCCAGTCAAAGATGTGAGACGCATTCAAGTTGTATTTCTTGACTAAAACATATCTGATGGAGCGGTGAGAACAGAGAGCGTACAAAGTAATGTGACACGTGATACAATGACACCTATCAATGCACTGACAAACCACTTATGGTGGAGTACTCAACTCTTCATTCACAAGTAGCTTCACTGGTTTTTTCTACTTGTCATGTACAAAGTTACTCTAATGGCTGCTTACAAACAGACATGACACAGCTGCTTTGACTTTCTGCGATGCGGAGTGGCAATCAGATAATTTTCATCTGAAACCTGCTGGACTACAGCGTATGGCCCAACACATTTTGCTTCAAGAGGTGACCCTACTATAGGTCTAAGAGCGAGAACCTGGTCTCTCTCTGAAAAGTGACGTTTCTTGATCCTGCGGTCATGCAGATGCTTCATCTTATCCTGGAAGGTTGCTAATTTCTGTTTAGCCAATTCCCCAGCTGCATAGAGTCGGTGTCTAAAACTGTGGACATAACTGATAAGGTTGGTAGGAGGGTCCTCCTCAACCCTCCAGTCATCCTGCAGGACAGCCAGTGGCCCTCGCACAGTATGACCAAAGATGAGGTCGTTTGGACTGAACCCATTGCTCTCCTGTACCACTTACTTGGCTGCTAGGAGTAACCAAGGCAACCCCTCTTCCCAGTCTCGATCCAACTCCACACAGTATGCGTGCATTAGTGACTTTACTGACTGGTGGAATCTTTCCAAAGCGCCTTGGCTCTGCGCATGATAAGCTGTGGACTGCTTATGCTTAACATGAAGCTGTTTCAAAATCTGGGCAAATGTAAGAAGAAAAATTACTGCCCTGATCACTTTGAATAGTCTTGGGGATACCAAAAACTGAAATGAATTGTGACAATGGCTTTACTACAGCCCGAGTGGTAAATGTTGTGCAATGGGTTCACAGCGGGATAGCGGTGATGACTGTAAGTAAATAACTACTGCCTGACTTAGAACACAGGAGGGGACCAACACAATCAATGATAAGATTTTCAAATGGTTTACCAATTACTGAGATGGGATACAGGGGTGCTGGTTTGATGCTTTCATTTGGTTTCCCCATCAATTGACAAGTGTGACATTTTTTGACATGAGCGGCAACAGCCTTCTTCACACGAGGCCAAAAAAATATATCTCAGGATATGGTCGTACGTTTTTCTCACCCCCAAATGTCCCGACCTATCATGAGAGAGTTCCAACACCAATTTGTGAAAATTCTCGGGGATTTCAATCTGCACAATAGCATCACCAACAAAACTCTCCCCATGAGGCACCCATTTTTTCACCAACAGCCCATTCTGGATGAAATATCCATGCGCAAGGCTGGACCCCTCACCCACAGGACAGACACCGTCAAGGAGCTCCTTCAAGGTGGGATCCACCTGCTGTGCACTAGCCACGTCCTCTAAGGAAACAGAAAAAGGCAAGTCAGACAGATCTGGCAAGGATAACAATGGCATTATGCGGTCCTCTTTTTTACCACTTAGCTCAAGCTGTGGATCAGGTATAGTGCGGCTCATAGCATGCGTCACAGCGCAGGCAGTGAAAACCTCTGGCAAACTTCATGCACTTTCATCTACCTCTCTTACAAGTGTCGTGAAGGGGTAACTACTGGAGGTGGTGGCACATTACCCAAACACATCCCCCAGCCAGACCATTACTTAGAATGAGGTGAATCCCCTCAACTGGTAGCGCTGGGCAGACACCAACCACCACTTCCCCCTGCACCAGGTCAGACATGAGCATCATCTGATGAAGTGGGACAGACAACATGGTTAAGCCCATGCTCCGTACCTTGGTACACTATCACCGGTGTCAGACTTAGCAGAAAAAGGAGTACTGATTCTAAAATGAAAGAATCTACAGCTCCAGTGTCCCGCAGGATTTTCACTGGGACTTTCACATTACTTTCCACGAGTGAGACATGACCCTCTGTAATAAATAGTGAGAAATCAGGATGATCAGGACCGGCACAGCGACATGAGGATGCTGGTGGCTGCACGTGCTCCGGAAACTGTGCGAAAGGATTATCAATTTGGATAGAGGTGGCCAACGCTACAGCCTTTCCCTGCCCCCTACCTCCTGATAACTTACTCCTACCTCTAAGAACAGGACACTCTGCCTTCCAATGGCCCCTCCCCTGACAGTAATTACAAACTCCGTTGGGATCAAACTTCCCACCTGACCCACGATAATTTTTGCATGTACTCAACTCCCGTCTCCACCCAGCCTACCTCATGGAATGTGAACCACCTGCCATACACTGCCTGCGAGTGTGCACATCTCCATGTGTTTTTGTGCATTAAAACATACTTGTTGGTTAGGAGAGCAGCCTCCGCAGCAGTCTTAACTTTATGCTCATTAATGTGGGTGGCTATGTAGCCAGGGACTGAGTCTTGGAACTGTTCTAACACAGTAAGATCGGCCAGGCCCTCAAACATTTCCACTTCCAAAACGGCGCACCACTGGTGAAAATGAGTGGCTAGATCCCTAGCAAACGCACCATGCATCTGTTTATCTCCCTTTCTCCGTGACCTAAACCGTTGCCGGTAAGCCTCGGGCACCAGTTGATATGCCCTTAACACAGCAGACTTCACTTTATCATAGCTATGACTATCGACTGAACTGAGAGCAGCATATGCCTCTTGTGCCTACCCAGTTATGATGCACTGCAATAACAAAGTGCACTCCGCATCAGGCCTCTGCCTAGCATCAGCAATATGCTCAAACAGAGAAAAAAAGGTGTCTGGGTCCTGTTCACTGAACGGTGGGACAAGACGCAAATTGCTGGCATCAAACCAGTCTCAAGAATCACCAGGATATATATGAAAGTCCATACTTGAATCACCTGTCATTCTGCCTGTCTTAATTAAATCCAGCTTAGCGTGTTGCAGCTCTAACTTTGCTAGCTCCAATTTCTGTTCCTAGCTACACAGCTAGGATGGGTTAAACGCAGAGTGAATTTCATTGTATGTATGTACAAATGACAAAGTGTATTCTATTCTATTCTATTTCAACTCAGCTTCATGTTTTTTACTATCATACTTTAGCTGCAATGTGTAGACAAGTAATAACAGATTGCAGGTACCCTAACACTACTACTACTACTACTACTACTACTACTACTACTACTAGTGACCGCTCCCGTTAGGGGTTGTGGTGGCCGGTGATACAGAGAACTTGCAAAAAAAACTCAATGAGACGAGGATCCTTCAAAATAAGACTTTTATTGACGAATCAACAAAGTCTGAGTCAGGTCTGGAGAGTGACTGTAAATCAGACAAAAGCCTCCCTGTCTTTATACCATTTACAAATCTAGTGAACAATCTACTTGTGTCAGTCAATGTCCTGCTGTTAATCAGGGTTCTTGTTGATCAGGACATGTTGGCGGAGCAGGAGCCTCTCTATCGATGTAAGGATGACGTTAGGATGTCTTCAGTCAGCGCCCTTTGACAGTCTAATGGTTGTCTTGATATGCTACTACTACTGCTGCTACTGTTTTCTGCATAATAATGGCTACACTTACATAATGGAATGTCACTTATCATACTTTTGGGTATAAACAAGTTTATCTTCTACTGATGTTATGTCCTGGTTATATGGCCTTGTGCTACTTGCCACACTTGTTTGTCACTCTAGTCACATGAAATGAGGGATACCCACATGTGCCCTTACGTACTACCATAGGGTCGCCACAGCTGATCGTCCATTTCCATCTCTTCCTTTCTTCTGCATCTTCCTCTGTCATGCCAGCCACCCGCATGTCCTCCCTCACCACATCCATAAACCTCCTCTTTGGCCTTCCTCTTTTCCTCTTCCTTGGCAGCTCCATATTCAGCATCCTTATCCCAATATACTCAGCATCTCTCCTCCACACATGTCCAAGCCATCTCAATCTTGCTTCTCTTGCTTTGTCTCCAAACCGTCCAACCTGAGCTGTCCCTCTAATATAATCCGTTCCTAATCCTGTCCTTCTTCGTCACTCCCAATGAAAATCTTTGCATCTTCAACTCTGGCACCTCCAGCTCCGGCTCCTATCTTTTCACTATTATGTTATGAGACCAGCTATGTTGTCTCCAAACCATATAGCTGGTCTCCCAACCATCTTGTAAACCTTTCCTTTAACTCTTGCTGGTACCCTTCTGTCACAAATCACTCCTGACACTCTTCTCCACCCACTCCATCCTGCCTGCACTCTCTTCTTCACCTCTCTTCTGCACGCCCCGTAATTTTGGACAATACGCCTTCGTCACTTATACTCCTTGCATCCTCACCATTACACTCTCCTCCCTCTCATTCACCCATAGGCATTCCGTCTTGCTCCTACTGACTTCCATTCCTCTTCTCTCCAGTGCATACCTCCACCCCTCCTCAACCTGCGCCCTACTCTTGCTACAGATCACAATGTCATCTGCACTCACCCCTATCTTTATCTTTGAGTTGTCCCATGTTTTAGTTTAACTGAGCTATAACAATTAACACAGAGAATTTTCGTAGCATTACAAAAATATGTCCCAAAACTAAAGTGTTCTAGAGAATAAAAAATAAAAGGATGTTTTATGGAGTCAAAAGCTTTGCATAAGTTCTGGAAAAATATGAAACTTTTGTCTAGAATTAGATCAGAATAATCTATGAGATCTAAGACCAATCTAATAATATTGTTAATGTCTACTGCTCATAAATCCAGATTGATTTCCATCAATTATTGAGTTTGAGACCTGCATTATTTTTTAGCTAAAATGATAGCAAACACTATAGTCATTATTGAGTAAAGTTACTGGTCTCCAATTGTCCAGCAGAAGCAGATCTTTCTTTTGGTTTGGGGATTAAGCATATCACTCCTTGTGTCATTGTAGTAGGAAGAGAGGAATTTTGGATACTTTCTGAATAGAACTTATAAAGAAATGGTGTGAGTAAATCAGAGAATAATTGGAAAAATTCAGCTGTGATACCATCATTACCAGGTGATTTATTGTTTTTGAGTGAATGGATGCCCTCCTTAATTTCACCTTCTGATATTGGAGCTTCACATGATAAACAGTCTTCCTTACTTATGGGATCAAATTCATCGAGATGTTAGCTAAACAAAGTGAATTTACTTTCATTGAACTTTGATCTTTATAGATTAGAATAGTAATTATAACAAAATTTAGATATAGCATCTGCATTATCAGTAAAAGACCCATTAATATTCAGCTGTGACAAAATATTATATTTTGCTCTTTGCTTTTCTAATTAAAAAAAAAAATCTGACATTTGCTCTCCATGTTCCCACCATTTTCAACCTGGATCTTAGAAAGGCTTCCTCAGCCCTCTCTATACAAGTCATCATTCTGGTGGCAAATTAGTGAGGGAAGTAATTTCAGAAACCACCTTCTCTTCCATGGCGTATCAGCCTTTGGCATAATCACTTCCATACTGCCTTAAATATTTACCACTTTCATATTTTAGGAGCGCCTAATTACAATCAAACAATCCCTCAGCTTGTGCTTTATTCCAATGAAAGGTAATAATTCGTTCCAATTCCATTTTAACAATAGCATGTTTTAGCAGAGTTATTAATTTTCCAGAAAGAGCAACCTCTTATACTACCATAATCAGACACAAGTCTGACATTAATGTAGATGGCTTTGTGGTCTGTAAGTGGAGTTGCCATCACCTTGACTGTACACAAATCCTTAGGCAAGTTTTTAAAAACAAGCCAGTAATCTAAACGTGATAGATCCGCCCTTGTTGCTTGAAGTATAAACTCTTGTCAGTTTTAAATTCCTCTCTCCACTACCCATGAACAGCTTTAAAGAGGAATTTTGATTAGATCTTTGACATGGGGGTCACCTGTCAACAGCTTCATCTAAAACAACATTAAAGTCTCCTCCTATTAGCAAGTAAGCACCTGGATAATTAGATAGCCACTGTTTAACCTTGCATTCTAGGTCCATTAGTAGGACATCATTACTAGACCTTGAATTGTACCCATAGGTATTTGTTATGATCAGGGTAGTGTGACAACCCCAGGGTCAGCCCGGCTTCAGCACCATGGCCAGTGACCCAGCACAGCCCAGAAACGCACCTGGCTCCAATCGTGAGAGGGAGACTGAGCGACACACCTGGCCCCAATCGGAGGCTGATGAGCCCCAGGATAAAAAGGAGCCAGAGACAGCCGCCCAGGGGGGAGAGAGAGGTAGCGATAGTTGTGTTGGCTGCCCAGCATAGGAGCCAAGGAAGACGGGAGCCTGAGATGAGGAGCAGTAGTCGTGTTGAGCGTTTTTTGATTTGTCTTGTGAATAAATGCCCACAGCGGGCCAACCTGCCGACGGTCTCTGTTTCGTTGTTGGGTCGGGTGCTAAAGTTCCCCCGTGGTTGTCACAGTTGGTGGAGAATGTGGGCATGGATGCTTCGCCTCCGCCGGGGCACTGGCGAGCTAGATGTCCCTTCTGTCCACAGGAATAGCAGTGCCAGTCCTTTCGGGGCGATGGTGCTTGGGTTCTTCTCTGGGAGGTGGTGGGCGGGGCTGGCGTGCCCCGCTCCCCACCCCCCACCTGTCTCTTGGGCCGCGCCTCCCTTGGGCGAGCACTTTGGGTGGCCGCGCCCTTCATCTGCTGGGCTACCTGGTATGCTTCCAGCACTTGAGCTAGTTCATCAATTGAGGTCGGGGATTTCTGGGTGGCCCACCTTTGGGCCTCCGGCGGCAGGGAGTGTACACATTTATCAAGTACGACCCTGTCAACCACGTCTGGGCCATCCCCCTCTGTCAACCAATTACGTGTCAGCCTTCGCAATTGAGCCAACTGGCTGCGCACCGGCTCGGTGCCATTATATTCCCACAAAAAAACCCGTTGGGCCCTAGTAGCCAAATTGTGTCCATGAATGTTCAGAATCTCTTTCTTAACAGTTTTATAATCGGCTGAACTTACAGTGTCCAAGTCCTGGTACGCTTGCTGCGCGTCTCCCGTCAGGAACGGGGTGACGATATTCGCCCATTGTGCCTCGGGCCAGTCCTCTCGCGTTGCCAGCCGCTCGAAGACCTCCAGGTACGCCGTCACGTCGTCCTCCGGTGTTTGTTTGGTGAGATGGCTGGCTGGTGTCCCTCCGGGCAGCGCCACGGTGTGTCGGGTGCCCAGCTGCGCCACCATCGTCTGGAGAGTGTGTGGGGGATCTCAGAGCTGCGCACGCAGCGGGACGACGGTCCCTGCGCCTCCGGGTGGTGCGTGGCTGGCCTCGGCCTCTGTCGTGGCATTCACCCCAGTACGTCTCCAGCAGGGGGCAGTCTCGGCCCAGGAGGAGGGGAACCGGCAGCTCTGGGACCACCCCCGCCTGGACCGCATACGTACCCTTTGGGTAGCTGCGGACGTTGCCATGTATGCAGGTCACTTCCACCATCTCCCCTGGGGGGCCATCGACGAGGTTGGGTCGGACCAGGGACAGGTGACTGCCCGTGTCGAGAAGAGCCCACGTATCCTGACACCCCACTCTTACTGGTAGGCAGGGCACTTCGGACCCCTCGGAGGTCAGGCAGTCGGAGAATAAACAGCGTTCGACTGATGAAGGGTCTGGAGGAGAGGATGACATAGCCCAGCGTGAGCAACAGGCCTTCCTGGAGACACCGGAGACCGCAACCGCCCGCCATGGACAGCCCTGACACCGCCGCGGCCTTGCCAGCCCCAGCTCAGCAGACAGGCCTGGACCCGGACAGCTCCCCCCTCACCACGCTGTCAGACTTCCCATTTGCTGCTGGGGCACAGCTGGAGGACGAGGTCCTGAGGAATGCCTGGGCGCAGGTGCAAGTCCACGATGGGAAGCCCCTAGATCCGGCGAGTCCCCTTGCTTATCTTCACTTCACCACTCGGGGCAATCTACTGTATAGAGTAGTGAAAAGCAATGGGGACGTGGTAGAGCAGCTGGTCGTACCCCGGCCATATGTAACCAAAGTACTGTACATGGCCCACACCCACCTATTAGGGGCGCACCTAGGAATGGAGAAGACCTGGGAGAGAATTGAGGCAAGGTTTTATTGGCCTGGATTGAAGAAGGAAGTCTGTGATTATTGTAGGGAATGCCCCGATTGTCAGAAAAATGGACCCAGGCCTACCGTGCGCAACCCCCTAGTCCCATTGCCGATAATTGAAACCCCATTTGAGAGACTGGCTATGGACATAGTGGGGCCCCTCCCCAAGACCAGCAGAGGCCACAGATATCTACCGGTGATGGGGGACTACGCCACTCGGTATCCTGGAGCTGTGCCACTGCGTGCCGCCTCTTCCAAGTCTGTAGCCAGGGAGCTGATGCTGCTGTTTAGCCGGGTGGGGATTGCCAGGGAAATCTTAACAGACCAGGGCTCCTGCTTTATGTCCAGGGTCTTAAAGGATCTCCTGAGTCTCTTATAGGTGAAGCAGCTGAGGACGTCTGTGTACCACCCCCAGACAGACGGGCTGGTGGAGAGATTTAACAAGACCCTCAAGAGCATGTTGAAGAAGGTAATCGACCTTGATGGGAAGAAGTGGGACCAGCTCCTGCCACATGTGCTGTTCGCCATCCGGGAGGTACCCCAGGCCTCCACTGGGTTCTCCCTGTTCGAGCTGCTGTATGGGAGGAGACCTAGGGGGCTGCTCGACCTGGCCAAGGAAGTCTGGGAGAGCCGTCCCTCCCCCCACCACTCCGTCATCGAACACGTGGAGGGGATGAAGAAGAGGCTGGCCCAGATCTGGCCGGTGGTGCGGACGCACCTGGAACAGGCCCAGCAAGCCCAGGCCCGGGTGTACAACAGAGGGGCACAGGTGCGTACCTTCCACCCAGGTGAGAAGGTAGTGGTCCTAATCCCCTCATCTGAATGTAAGTTCCTGGCCAAGTGGCAGGAGCCTTACGAGGTGGTTGAGCAGGTGGGGAAGGTGAACTATGTGGTAAGACAGCCGGGGAGACGGAAACCTACGCAGCTCTACCATGTCAATCTGCCTAAAAAGTGGCACTCTCACCCTGTCCCACAGGCCGGTCCAGTGTTTCTAACCCACTCCCCCCCCCCCCCCCCGAGGTTCCAATGGGAGCCATGTTGGGGCCCAGCCAGCAGCAGGATCTCCGTGAAGTGGTCCTGCAGCGCCAGGACGTCTTCTCAGAGCTGCCTGGGCGAACTACAGTGACGACTCACGACATCCACACCGAGCCAGGGGTGACCGTTCGGGTGAGGCCGTACCGGGTCCTAGAGGCGAGGCGGACAGCCATTCAGGAGGAGGTAGAAAAGATGCTGAAGTTGGGGGTGATAGAGGAGTCTCAGAGCCATTGGTCTAGCCCCATAGTCCTTGTACCTAAGCCAGATGGGACTTTTAGGTTTTGCAACGATTTCAGGCAGCTGAATGCAGTGTCCAGGTTTGACGCCTATCCCATGCCCCGGGTAGACAAGCTCATTGAGCAGCTAGGGCCAGCCCGTTTCATTACAAGCCTGGACTTAACTAAAGGCTATTGGCAGGTTCCCCTGACGCCGGCTGCAAGAGAGAGGACTGTGACAACCACGGGGGAACTTTAGCACCCGACCCAACAACGAAACAGAGACCGTCGGCAGGTTGGCCCGCTGTGGGCATTTCTTCACAAGACAAATCGAAAAACGTTCAACACGACTACTGCTCCTCGTCTCAGCCGGCTGGCTCCCATCTTCCTTGGCTCCTATGCTGGGCAGCCAACACAACTATCGCTACCTCCCTCTCCCCCCTGGGCGGCTGTCTCTGGCTCCCTTTTATCCTGGGGCTCATCAGCCTCCGATTGGGGCCAGGTGTGTCGCTCAGTCTCCCTCTCGCGATTGGGGCCAGGTGCGTTTCTGGGCTGTGCTGGGTCACTGGCCATGGTGCTGAAGCCGGGCTGACTCCGGGGTTGTCACAGTAGTATTAAAGCAGTTTAAGACTTGGCAGATGATCAACATAGATAAAACCCAATTACTTTCATATAACTATAGCCCACGAAGAAAAATTGAAAGTAGATAGCCTTTGACATGGCAAACGGAGTCTTTCAAATATTTGGGCATCAACATGCCCAAATATTTGAAAAATTATTAGAATACGATTTGGCAGAACTATCAGAATACAATTATTAGCCTATAACTAAAAAAATTAAGGAAGACATAAGATGGAACCTAATTCCTTTCCTTAGTCTCCGTTCAAGGATCGAATCCATTAAAATGAATTTATTGCCCAGTCTATTGTATCTCCAATAGAGATGAACCAAAACCAATTCAATGAATGGGCCAAAATGTTGTCAAGGTACATATGGCAAAGTAAAAGACCTAGGGTTTGTCTCAAAGCTTTGCAGTTGGCCAAAGAAAAGGGGGGGATGGGGATCCTTCTATTAGAGATTATTATTTTGCAGCACAGATGAGAGCTATGATATGCTGGTGTAACCCATCATGTGATGCTCAATGGAAAAATATTGAAGAGAGGATACCTTCCATCCCCATACAAGCAATCTTAGCTGATAACAATCTACAAAGTTATAAAGAATACTATGAATAACCCATGGGTGAAATGCACTCTCAAAATATGGAAAATTATTGTAAAATAATATAAACTAGAGGGAGTTACTGTAATTCTTAAATGGTGTGCATATGACTCAGATTTTACACCAAATAAGCTGGATACTAGATTTAAGGACTGGACAGCTAAAGAAATAACAGCTCTATGCAATATAATGAAAGAAGGAACACTGCTGAGTTTTGAAATGCTTAAAAAGAAACACTTACTTGAAAAACAAGACTTTTATAGGTATCTGCAGATGCGACATTATGTTAATATGAAGATGAAAAATGTAACTGAGGCAAGTACTAGTCCGATATAACTGTTTAGAAAAGCATATAATTCAGATACTGATAGCAGAATCATTTCATGCATATATTAAATATGCATGAAATTGTTAAATATTAAAATACATTCGACTTTATACATTCAAACAAAATGGGAGAAGGAAGGAGGGACAATTATATCTGAGGAAGAATAGACAATATGGAGGTGTACTAGTTCGCAGAAATGGAGGGAGTTTGGTTGGAAAAACTTGATAAGGTATTTTATTACACCCTCTCAGAAATCACATTATGATGGTAACCTCCCTGTTTGCTGGAGAAACTGTGGAAACCAAAATGCAAACCACTACCATATTTTCTGGGATTGTTATCAAAGACTATTGGAGAGTGATACACAATGCCCTACAAGACATTTTTAAATGTGAAATACTCCTAGATAGTAAGACCATATATTTTGGGTATATACCCCAAGAATGGTTGAAAGGAGATAAATATTTAATGAATATACTGCTGGTGACTAGTAAAAAGACTTAGCAGGAAATGGTTATCACGGGAGAGCCCAACTTTAAACACATGGATGGAAATTACAATGGACATTTATAAAATGGAGAGGATAACAGCATCTTCCAATCATAAATTGGAACAATTAACCCGGTACTGGAAAAATGGTTTGACTATGTAGCACCCCATAGGCCTGATTTTATTTTCACAAATCAATGATTATGTTGTAAAGAAAAAAATCACTCCCTACCTGTACACATTTTTCCCTGTGTTTTGTTCTTTCTTTTATATAAGTGGATAAAAAAATATATAAATATAAAAAAGCACCAGCATATACAGCAAAGACGTTCCCAAAAATGCTTTCCTAAATAAACCTGGTAAAGAATATTCACGTCTATTTAATCTGTAAGACCAGCCTGATTAAGCTATGTCATGGAATCTCTGGATGCATTGTTGTCTCAAAGCAAAACACCAAAATATGAAAGTCATTCTGGATTCTTTTAGCTGTTTGTACCAAGATAATTCATTTAGGGACATCTCTTTGGTTTCCAGGTTTGAGCTGTAAAATGGGTCACTTGCTGACTCCTTCAAGGACTGATGATGTGCTGACGGACTGTAGAATTATTAGTGTCACAAATGCCGCAGAGATGATGCTGTGCTTTTGTTAATTCATGTTTTAGGTCTAGTTTATGTTTGGGTTTTTTTCTCTTTTTGTTCTCTCTTTTTACTGAATATCCTTCTCCCAATATACCCAGCATCTCTCCTCCACACATGTCCAAGCCATCTCAATCTTGCCTCTCTTGCTTTGTCTCCAAACTGTCCAACTTGAGCTGTCCCTCTAATATACTTGTTCCTAATCCTGTCCTTCTTCGTCACTCCCAATAAAAATCTTAACATCTTCAGCTCTACCACTTCCAGCTCCGCCTCCTGTCTTTTCATCAGTGCCACTGTCTCCAAACCATAGAACATAGCTGGTCTCACAACTATCTTGTAAACCTTCCCTTTAACTCATGCTGGTACCCTTCTGTCACAAATCACTCCTGACACCCCTCACCCACAGGACAGGCACTGTCAAGGAGCTCCTTCAAGGTGGAATCTGCCTGCTGTGCACTAGACATGTCCTCTAAGGAAACAGAAAAAGGCAAGTCAGACAGATCTGGTAAGGATAACAATGGCATTGTGCAGTCCTCTTTTTTTACCACTTAGCTCAAGCTGTGGATCAGGTAAAGCGCGGCTCATAGTGCGCGCGTCACAGTGCAGCCTGTGAAAACCTCTGGCAAACTTCGTGCACTTTCTCTCTCATGAGTGTTGGTGAAGGGCTAACTACTAGAGGTGGTGGCAAATTAGCTCAAACACATCCCCCAGCTAGATAGACCATTACCTAGAATGAGGTGAATCTTCAAACACTAAGCCTATACCCCATGAAGGCAACCAGTATCTGGCGACCCCCCAAGCAGCTACAACTGCTACAAACCGCATCCACACCACACTACCATTTATATACATATATATATACACAGTGCATCCAGAAAATATTCACACCCCTTCACTTTCCCCACATTTTGTTATGTTACAGCCTTATTCCAAAATGGATTAAATTCCTTTTTTTCTCATCAATCTACATACAATACCCCATAATGACAAAGCGAAGAAGGTTTTGTAGACATTTTTGCAAATTTATTAAAAATAAAAAACTGAAATATTGCATGTACATATACACTACCGTTCAAAAGTTTGGGATCACATTGAAATGTCCATATTTTTGAAGGAAAAGCACTGTACTGTTCAATGAAGATAACTTTAAACTAGTCTTAACTTTAAAGAAATACACTCTATACATTGCTAATGTGGTAAATTACTATTCTAGCTGCAAATGTCTGGTTTTTGGTGCAATATCTACATAGGTGTATAGAGGCCCATTTCAAGCAACTATCACTCCAGTTTTCTAATGGTACAATGTGTTTGCTCATTGGCTTAGAAGGCTAATTGATGATTAGAAAACCCTTGTGCAATCATGTTCACACATCTGAAAACAGTTTAGCTCGTTACAGAAGCTACAAAACTGACCTTCCTTTGAGCAGATTGAGTTTCTGGAGCATCACATTTGTGGGGTCAATTAAACGCTCAAAATGGCCAGAAAAAGAGAACTTTCATCTGAAACTCGACAGTCTATTCTTGTTCTTAGAAATGAAGGCTATTCCATGCGAGAAATTGCTAAGAAATTGAAGATTTCCTACACCGGTGTGTACTACTCCCTTCAGAGGACAGCACAAACAGGCTCTAACCAGAGTAGAAAAAGAAGTGGGAGGCCGCGTTGCACAACTGAGCAAGAAGATAAGTACATTAGAGTCTCTAGTTTGAGAAACAGACGCCTCACAGGTCCCCAACTGGCATCTTCATTAAATAGTACCCGCAAAACACCAGTGTCAACATCTACAGTGAAGAGGCGGCTGCGGGATTCTGGGCTTCAGGGCAGAGTGGCAAAGAAAAAGCCATATCTGAGACTGACCAATAAAAGAAAAAGATTAAGATGGGCAAAAGAACACAGACATTGGACAGAGGAAGACTGGAAAAAAGTGTTGTGGACGGATGAATCCAAGTTTGAGGTGTTTGGATCACAAAGAAGAACGTTTGTGAGATGCAGAACAAATGAAAAGATGCTGGAAGAATGCCTGACGCCATCTGTTAAGCATGGTGGAGGTAATGTGATGGTCTGGGGTTGCTTTGGTGCTGGTAAGGTGGGAGATTTGTACAGGGTAAAAGGGATTCTGAATAAGGAAGGCTATCACTCCATTTTGCAACGCCATGCCATACCCAGTGGACAGCGCTTGATTGGAGCCAATTTCATCCTACAACAGGACAATGACCCTAAACACACCTCCAAATTGTGCAAGAACTATTTAGAGCAGAAGCAGGCAGCTGGTATTCTATCGGTAATGGAGTGGCCAGCGCAGTCACCAGATCTGAACCCCATTGAGCTGTTGTGGGAGCAGCTTGACCGTATGGTATGCAAGAAGTGCCCATCCAACCAATCCAACTTGTGGGAGCTGCTTCTGGAAGCGTGGGGTGCAATTTCTCCAGATTACCTCAACAAATTAACAGCTAGAATGCCAAAGGTCTGCAATGCTGTAATTGCTGCAAATGGAGGATTCTTTGACGAAAGCAAAGTTTGATGTAAAAAAAATCTTATTTCAAATACAAATCATTATTTCTAACCTTGTCAATGTCTTGACTCTATTTTCTATTCATTTCACAACATATGGTGGTGAATAAGTGTGACTTTTCATGGAAAACACAAAATTGTTTGGGTGATCCCAAACTTTTGAACGGTAGTGTAAGTATTCACACCCTTTACTCAGTACTTGGTTGAGGCACCCTTGGCAGTGATTACAGCCTCAAGTCTTGGGTATGAAGCTACAAGCTTGGCACACCTATATTTGGGTTATTTCTCCCATTCTTCTCTGCAGATTCTCTCGAGCTCTGTAACATTAGATGGGGAGTGTTGCTGCACAGCTATTTTCAGGTCTCTCCAGAGATGTTCAATGGGGTTCAAGTCTGGGCTCTGCCTGGGCCACTCAAGGACATTCACAGACTTGTCCCGAAGCCACTCCTTCGTTGTCTTGGCTGTGTGCTTAGGGTCGGTATCGTGTTGAAAAGTAAACCTTCGCCCCAGTCAGGTCCTGAGCGCTCTGGAGCAGGTTTTCATCAAGGATCTCTCTGTACTTTGCTCCATTCATCTTTCCCTCGATCCTGACTAGTCTCCCAGTTCCTGCTGCTGAAGAACATCCCCACAGCATGATGCTGCCACCACCATGCTTCACTGTAGGGATGGTATTAGCAAGGTGATGAGAGGTGCCTGGTTTCCTCCAGACGTGACGTTTGGCATTCAGGCCAAAGAGTTCAATCTTGGTTTCATCAGACCAGAGAATCTTGTTTCTCATGGTCTGAGAGTCCTTTAGGTGCTTTCTGGCAAACTCCAAGTGGGCTGTCATGTGCCTTTTACTGAGCAGAGGCTTCCGTCTGGCCACTCTACCATAAAGGCCGGATTGGTGGAGTGCTGCAGAGATGGTTGTCCTTCTGGAAGGTTCTCCCATCTCCACAGAGGAATGCTGGAGCTTTGTCAGAGTGACCATCGGGTTCTTGGTCACCTCCCTGACCAAGGCCCTTCTCCCCCGATTGCTCAGTTTGGCTGGGTGGCCAGCTCTAGGAAGAGTCCTGGTGGATCCAAACTTCTTCCATTTATGATTGATGGAGACCACTGTGCTCCTCAGGACCTTCAGAGCTGTAGAATTTTTTTTGTACCCTTCCCCAGATCTGTGCCTCGATACAATCCTGTCTCGGCGGTCCACAGACAATTCCTTTGACTTCATGGCTTGGTTTCTGCTCTGACATGCACTGTCAACAGTGGGACCTTATACAGACAGGTGTGTGCCTTTCCAAATCATGTCCAATCAATTGAATTTACTACAGGTGGACTCCAATCAAGATGTAGAAACATCTCAAGGATGATCAGTGGAAACAGGATGAACCTGAGCTCAATTCTGAGTGTCATAAGCAAAGGGTGTGAATACTTACGTACATGCAATATTTCAGTTTTTTATTTTGAATAAATTTGCAAAAATTTCTACAAAACCTTTTTCCCTTCGTCATTATGAGGTATTGTGTGTAGATTGATGAGGAAAAAAAGGAATTTAATAAATTTTGGAATAAGGCTGTAACATAACAAAATGTGGGGAAAGTGAAGGGGTGTGAATACTTTCCGTATGCACTGTATATATACATATCGACGCGCCCCAAAGGGGACACGCCAGGTGAGAGGTCCAAAATTTAATTAAACACAGGCGTACATCAAGACAGAAAGTTAATACAGTTAACTATATAACCTGGGTAATCAGGTATGGTGATGAGATAATGGCATATCACAATAGGACCTATATGGAGGTGTAGTACGAGATCTCAGGCCATGCTAGACCATAGACCACTTTGGAGGGCCTGGGCCCCGTCATCTCCAATATAGTCCAGAAAGGGATCCCAGATGTGAAAAAACTTGAATGGTTTGTCCTTGAACCTTTAGAAGCTATACAGCTTATAGCTTCTAAAGGGATAAGTTCCATAACACACTGAATCCAATGTGAAACTGTAGGGACAGAGTCCGAAATCCACTGAAGAAGCACACATCTCCTTGCACCGAAAAGAAGCACCTTAAGCAGCTTCAGTGAAGAAGGGCTAAGATTTAGTGCAGCTGAATGTATTCCCAGAATGCAATAGGTTCAAGGGGAAGTTTTTTTCTTGAATATAGTATCAATTTCTTTACATACTTTGACCTTGAAATCATTAATAAAAGGACACTAAAAAATACAGTGGAAATATGACCCTACAGTGATTTGACGTTTATTACAGTATTTTGAATGTAAAGGGTTAAACTTGTTAGGTTTCACCGGAGTGATTTGAAGCCTGTGTATGACCCTAAATTGCAACTCCCTGGCTTTGTTGGAAATAAGCAATCTGAAGAGCTTGACCAGACACTGTCCCACTCATCATCTGATATAGACTTTCCCAAGTCTACTTCCCAGAAAGACCTGACACGAGCTGTACAATCATTGTTTGGAGATTGACAGGGCCCTATAAAACCTGGTGACAGGTTTTCGGGTGTCAGAATTTTGAATAGCTTTCTCCACAGCTGAAAGAGAGAAACCATTAGAGTGTAACTTGATCACCAAGGTGATAAAACTGCGTATTTGCAAATATCTAAAAAAGTTATTCTGAGGAAGATCGTACTTCTTTTTGAGCTGATCAAAAGACATCATAGTGCCATCCATCATTAAGTCACCCACAGTCTTTATGCCCTTGTCAGACCACAGAGAGAAAGCTTGGTCTACCAGACCAGGGGGAAATTCTGGGTTTAAGTGGACAGGTATAAGGAGAGAGATACAGCCTTCTTGGTTTTCTAGTTTTCTTGTCAGTCTCCAAACTTTTAGAGTGTTCAGTAGGATAAAGTTGCCCTTAATATGAAGACTAACCCATTTCTTAGAGGCATATAAAATGTGACAGAGAGGAATAGGGCCGACTGGGGCAGCCTCCACAGCAAGCCAGGTAGATTTAAGGGTCGTCTCTAAACCAATACACCGGTAACTACAGAGAAAGGAGTGGATTTTCACATCCTGATGTCGTGGCTCATTGAAAAAAATTCTCTTGTCCCGTACTGCTCACAGAGTTGATAGAAGTGAGTCTCATTCCACAAGAATTCATGGGAATCCTGTGATCCACGTGACTTTTTTTTCTGATTAACTTAATATGAACGATGCATTCAGTAGTTGTTGCTATTGGTCTAATTAATTCAATGGGGTGAAATGCATAGCCTTACATCCAGGAAACCCCATTTGGATAGATGTTCCCGTTCATTCTTGACTAGTTTGTTTTACGAAAATAGCTTGCTGAACCTGTTTTTGAGCTTCGACTTGGACTGGGCCGGCGTAGTTGTGAGCACAATGGCAAACCAAAATTACACTGTGCCAGCTGATCAGCATTGAACACCCCCTCCCCCCAGCAGTGCCACCACACCCATCTTGGGTGGGTTCCTTTAAAGTGATTTAGTGATTTGCATTTAGCAAATAGCAGCCTCACTATGTTCCCTCATCCCTATGTTCCCTCACCCTAACCCTAACCTCGACTCATGAGCGAGCAGAGGGCTGCCCCCAGCCTAAAGGGTCCAGTTTGAATGCAATAAGGCTACTATTTTCGATGGGGACTCCATATTTGTATGCCATTTAACCTGGATTATGCCACTTTAACCATTTCTGACCTTATATCCCACCCTAATCATCGGCGTCGCCAGGTTATTTCGCTGGGGTTTAAGCCCCGAACATTTTGAGTGTAGCCCCGAATATAATTTTAAATTTAAGCCTATGTGAAGCTCGACAAAAAATGTAGCATGTGTGAATGACTGATAGTCTTCTTAACATAGCCTGTCAAAATAAATGCAGATCTCTAAACTAACTCCGTGTGGCATGCGTGGGAGGGTCTGATGGTTAGCGCTGAGTGACGTTGACACAAGTTAAAGCGGGAAGAGATGGAGAGGAGAAATGGCAGAACGTGCAGGAAAAAAAAACTACTCCCATGTCACCTCCCGGGCGCCATAGATTTTCCCAAAAGAGAAGGAAGGGTAAGAATTTAGCCCATGTAGTAACTTTTCAATAATGGTCGAAATTGCCTGGTGATTTATTATATCAATAGGATTCGGCACCTACAGTCATGATGAAGAGAAATTCCATGACTGTAGGTGCCGTTTAGCAAGTGGGCCATACTCGTCTGATCACACAGCATACTTGTATTATTCTTTAGCAGGGCTTTTCTTGTAAATAAATCAAATTTCCATAAAACGAATTAAAACGGTAACGACTCGTTCATTTTACTATAGGCACAAACAAAAGTTAACCAACATATTGATTGAACTCTAAATGAACTTCAAGTAAATGAACAATTAATGTTAAGCTGTTATGTTTGGGGGTATTGTACTTCTACAGTTAGATCATGTATTGTAATTAGAATGCAATCTAATCCAATTATGAGTTTCATTTAAGTTGATTTCATGGTTTTGCAGAGGGTAGCAAAGACGAGCTCCAGACTGAAGAGCCAGCAGCAGCAGCTGAGTCAGAATCAGGTGTGGAAACTGGTAACAACAACTTAGTGTTACTTTGTGTGTTTGTGTGTCAGAGAGAGTCAAAGAGTGAAATAATTTTGATTAGCTAAAATGCTAATGCTACTCATGCCTGTACATTGGAATGAATTTTGTCAATTGCAAATGTCAGTATAGATAGGTCAATGTCATGGTATCTTTTTAAAGTTACACTAAAATAACAACTGTTTTCATTTTAGCTTATTTCATCATGCCATATACCATGTTGACAATTTATGTCAAAAAAGTAAAAAACAATATATGGAAATTGCATTATTCTGACTTCCTGAAAAAATATATAAAAATATGACTCTTGTGGTGATTTCATTGGAATATGTATCACAAGGTACATGCAAATTCCTACCAGAGTAGGAGTGAACACCAGTCTTTGAGGTACACATTTCGATTTTTCAGTGATTAAGGCATGTACTTTTATAATGCTTTTTTCCTTATCTTTTGCCTGTAAAGCACTTTGAATGACCTCTGTGATGATAAGGTGCTGTACAAATGAACTTGCCTTGCCTTGCCTTACTTTGAATGTAAATAAGGTGCCAGAGTGCATAAAAAAGCATCAAAATGGAGCTTGTTTATCACAAAAATTTTACGGGGGAGGATCCCCCTGGACCCCCCCCCTACAGAAGTCCAGGCTAAGCCCCCAATGTCCCCAAATCCGGGAAACGCGCCTGGCCCTAATCATTATCTTCACCTAATGCAACCCCCAGGTGAAATGGTGTACAAATAGTGTGTCCCGTTTTCAATGAGTGGGAGGTCAGACCAATTATGTTTGACTTCCTGATGGGCTTGGAGGCAAAGCCAAAATGACATTATTGGTTGACTAGCTGCTAATGAGTTTTCTCACAGGCATAAGGAGGACAAGTTTTCTGAAAAGCAAATAAAGGATAAAACATTCTGAAAACCGCCTGGTAGCACCCTCCATTATACAAGCTAACATTTCATGTTCCCCCTTTTTACACTTTTGGCGCTGGGAAATATGAAGGTTCAACACTAGTACTTATGATGCAGTAAACGAACTACATTTCCCGGAGTAGGAATAACCCCAAAAAGTGCCCACAGACTTCCTCTTTGCTTGAAGTACGTATACTTGACGATTATATCTCGTTTTGCCCCTGATTTAAACCTTTTTAACAGAAAAGCAAGTGTGCCTCTTATCGATTTCCTAAGCACGATAAGGAGAGGAAGATGATCCGTTTGATAAGGTACTGTCATGACAAAAAAGTTTATTTCTGTGCTCAGTGGCTCCAGAGTTTTACGAAGGTAAATAACCTATGTCTTGATGCATGCTCAATAATCCAGGTAAGGAAATCACAGAAAGTTGAATCAGTTCATCTGGAAACAACGTTTATTGGGAGAAACGTTTCATCACTCATCTAAGTGATTTCTATAGTCTAAACTGACTGCAGGTATCCCCACCCTTATAAATAATACAGTGGCATAATGACTGAAAACAACGATCAGTTTCAAAGAAGCTTGAATCAGTTCATCTGGATACAAGGTTTATTGACATATGTTTCATCACTCAACTAAGTGTCATCTTCAGTCTCAAGATGTCTGAGACTGAAGATGACACTGATTTTCTTACCTGGATTATTGAGCATGCATCAAGACCACGATCGGTTTCATATGCAAATTGTCATGACCATTAACTAAGTTTTACAATGGCAGTGTGTATTATTCACAGAGGATTGGGGAATAGTTTGGGATACCTGCAGTCAGTTGCGACTGAAGAAGTCACTAGATGAGTGATGAAACATTTCTCCCAATAAACGTTGTGTCCAGATGAACTGATTCAACTCTCTGTAAATAACCTATGCTTATCTCTTCAACATGGATGGCAGTGTTAATTGTATATGGAGGTAGGTTCACACTTATAACGTATAAACTCCGACGTAGAACTTAATATGCCAGAGGAATGGAGAAGAAGTATACTGGTACCGATTTTCAAGAGTAAGGGTAATGTGCAGAGCTGTAGTAACTGCAGAAGTATAAAGTTGATCAGCCCCAGCATGAAGATATGGGAAAGAGTAATAGAGGCTAGGTTAAGAGGAGAGGTGACGATTAGCGAGCAGCAGTATGGTTTCATCCCACGAAAGAGCACTACAGATGTGATGTTTGCTTTGAGAATGTTGATGAAGTATAGAGGAGGCCAGAAGGAGTTACATTGTGTCTTTGTGGATTTAGAGAAAGCGTATGACAGGGTGCTGAGAGAGGAGGTGTGGTATTGTATGAAGAAGTTGGGAGTGGCAGAGAAGTATATAAGAGTGGTGCAGGATATGTATGAGGGCAGTGTGAAAGTGGTGAGGTGTGTAGTAGGAATGATGGATGGGTTCAAGTTGGAGGTGGGATTACATCAAGGATCGGCTCTGAGCCCTTTCTTGTTTGCAATGGTGATAGACAAGTTGATGAACATTTGTAGGTAAATAATGGGAATTTAATTCCCGATTTCATTAGGAAAACTTCCTGGAGTGTTTTAGATGAGAGATTAAGCTTCTGTTTGCACCCCAAATCTATCAGGAAAGAATTTAAATAGTCCTACTTCTTGGAAAGACACATTTTCTGGTTTTACAACTGGGCAAAGAGGGTGTACAGTTGTTAAAACATGGACTGAAAGGGTAAGGGTGGCTTTGGAGATTTGGGTTGGTTTAAAATTGTAGTGTTTTCCATCCATCCATCCATCTGTTTTGATTAACAGAAAGACAGATTAGAATGAGAATGCCTAGTCTTATTACTTCTTTCCCTCCTGGTCATTCTATGGGACAGGTTGACAGGCAGCCAGGGGGGCAGAAAGGTAGCCCCACAGCAATACATCTTTAAACAGTCTAAAAAACAGAAAGTGACACAGAAAGGTAAAACAAGGGGTTCACCATGAAATGTCTATAGCTTACCTATTTACGTAACTTGTTCTGCCACGTAGAGAGACACTGAGTCTCATAGCATTTTTACCACAGAGGAACCATTTGATTTCTGTCCTCCACAATCTATCCTATCTGATGTCAAACCAGGGGACTGAGGACGTCTGGAGCCTTAGCTTATCGACTGATGAACAGAACATAATAAGACTTTTATAACTACATCATATTGATTGCGTCATATTTTGTATGTTGATTGATGTATGCATATGGGGGGGGGGGGGGAGAACAAGTGGAGGACAGTAGTTATCACCCAAGTCTGGCAGCCTTCTAGATTAATCTCATTCAGCAGACCATGCCGCAGCCAGTTTTACTGAAGTTTCTGAACATAAATAAGGGAATCTTTTGGTTAATGACCACAAACAATGAGGCTGCTCTCTTGTAGCATGGTTGATGTTTCTTTAATATCTTTAACTTAACTTTTTTAATATCATTAACTTAAAGCTACAAACGGTAATCTAAAAAGTAGCAAGGAATTGGTTATCCTTTTTACTTTTAAAATGCAGTTATATTTTACCAAAACCAAATGTAGTTGGAATAGAATTTCTCTTTTATTGGAAATTAATACTGGTTACACCTTGAAGTTGGACTGAAATTGCTGAAATTGTTTTCTAATGAAAATCACATGTGCATACAAACATTACTCATATTTCGACATGTATGTAGATATGATATTTAGGCTGTAAGTTTTTGTATGTAAACCTGTATACTTTGACCAAGTGTTTCTCCAGGTAAGACAGAGCAAACTCATGTACTTGTTTCCAGCAATAACCCTCACGTTCATTCATTTCCATACAGCAAAACTTGGTGCCAGCCCAATACAGCCGAATTCTTCTGTTGTTGGCCAGAGATCATTTACAGCTGTGACAGTAGTCAAATTCAAGTGAGTCTGACTTTACATCAATAAATGGGCAAATGGGTATTTCAAAACATTTTCACAAATTTGGAAGATATATAGAGGTTTTTAACCCTTAACATTTGCAATTGAGCCCATATTTAGATTTATACAGTAGTGACAGATGTACCATACTTATTTTACATGCACAGTCAACTGATGCCCCGGAAAGCTCTGTTAAACTTAAATTGTTTTTTACAAAAAATCACATAAATGTGTTCAGAAGAATTAAATGTGCACTCATAATATACAAAAATTGGTTTCCTTCTTCTTTAGCAACTCCATCTTTCTCTCTGTGGCTTGAAAGGGAACATTTTTTTTTGTTTCACAGATGCTGTAAAGAAAGGAACTAATGAATAATGGTTTTGCCATGTGATCTTTTATGGACTGGCGTAGGAAACTGTGATGGTTTGTTTTTGCATAAATACATGCACTATCAAAATACAATTATTTTACCTTTTTCCTTTCTTGGCCCTTGCGCACAGTGTGGCCAGTGACAACTATGACTACAACTAGCAGAAGAAGCCCAGTCACTACCGACAAGCCGACAAAGACCTGCCACTGGAGCGTCATCTCTGCAATGGCAGAAAGATAATCAGAAAAGGTATACAGGCAGACTGGTCGAGACAAACTGACAAATGTCACAGTGAAACAGGCAGCCAGCTGGACAATTTTGTAGCCAACAAACCACTTAGCCTAGGCCATTGTCTTGACCATCCAAACAGACTGAAAACAGACAGGGGCACTCACAGGAGGATAGACACTCAGAAAGTTGGAGAGGCAGAGGGGGGGGGATCACCCGCTGAAGATCTTTTTTAATAATACTTGGATCATTGTGTTAGTCTTGAATATGTATAGACATGTACCAATTAACCTTCTACTTTCTGATGAGCAGTGGCTTTACAGCAGTATTATGCAGTATAACTTGTGTGATGGAGCAGCTGTAACCACCCAGTAACTATCATAAAGTTAGACTGTGATCTGTTTTCTGGATAAATCTCTGCGTTGCTCAATTTCAGAAAATATTAACCTATCTTTTATCTGGTCAGAATATCTGCTGTCTCAGTTTAGAGACAATCATTTGTGGTATTTTACAACACCTTAACATGTGCCCATGATGGGATAATAATCTATCTTTTGTTCTTATTGCCAATGAAATCAGTATCTTATTTCATCATTTGTGAAGCTGAATTGTATACTCACCTTTTATTGTAAGTCACACAGCAAAAAAAAAAAAACAAGGTCAGGCAAGATTGTAGTGTATTAGAGATAGTATCTTACTATGGTTGGCTTTTCTTGTTTCTATCTGTGGAACCAGCATGTGTTTGGTATTGTCTAGGTGGCCGTCGTTATCCTCCGGGGTTATGTTTAGCAGATGACACATCAGTGGGTACACGTTGACCGTCTCAAAGGGCCCCACTAACAAGTTCTTCCGGAAGTCAGGCCCCACGGCCCTGAAGAAGGGCTTCATGTCCATCACTTGGTTGTCGAAGCCATGTTCCCCTTTGTTGAACTGCAATGGCCGGATCTGAATATGGACATAAATCAAGAAAATCATGCATGGGTTTTGGATGTTTGGTAGTTCGGGTTAGGCCAGATTTTTCTCTTCTGAATATTTATGTTGTTGTAATAGTGTGTATTCTTATGAGAGGACAGATTAATAACGAATTAGTAACTGATCCCCAGTGGCAACATTGCAGTGTTAAAAGGAACTGCTGGTATTTTTTTTTAACCTAATCCCTACTTTCCTATTGTTAGGAGTCAAACCAAGTGATAGGTAGTGAAATCTTTTAGACTGGTTCAGTATTGAGCACGCTAGCATCAGTGGACTTCTGCCCACCAAGCTGCAATGTAATCCTTTGGGGCAATAGCGCTCACCAGATAATGTCCACTAAAAGCCCTTTTTTTCACTAATAAGATCAGAATGTTGTGAGAGGAGCCTAAAGGGCCTTAGTCATGATATCAATCATGAAGTTATATAGATATCAATCCATTTCTAACACGGAGCAGAAGTCTCACTCTGCAATCCCACGAGGAGTGAGTTGTTGTAGGAAAACAACAATGGAGAGTCGGAGAGAAGTGTGGAGAAGAAAATGTAAAAAAAAAAAAGTTGTCATTTCACTGACTGTAATGGGATTGTCTATTAATAATGAAAGGTGTCTCTAGACACGTCTCAAAATATTCCTGAGCCTGTTGATGCCAAAAAAGCACTAGTTGTTTTTGCTTGGCTGTTATTCGCTATAGACCTGAGGTTTACATTGCAGCTCAGTTTGCAGTAGTTGGCTGATGCTAGTTTGCTTCTATTGAATCAGTTTAAAAGATTCTGCCATCCATTGTTTGATTTGATTCCTAACAATGGGAAAACAGGGCTTGGATTAAAAATGGATACCATTGTTTTCCTTTAAATCTTCGCTACACAACCAACTCCAGCTCTGCTATACTCTTAGTAAATATACTTGGCTCCTCTTCAAACATTCTCACCCCACTGATGACATATCCAGGGTCGGCAATGAGGATGAGTGGAAGGAGTCTTGGGTGTTTGCTATAGTGCAGTCGAGCTGGCATGTCCTCCTTTTTGTACACATTTAGGTGAGGGTGGGCGCCTTTCAGAGCCCGGTAGACCTTCTCCAGCATCCCTTCTTTGGGAAGCAGCATCCCAGTTGGACCATAATCCACCAGCTGAAACTGGATATCCTTGAAGCTGAAGCCAGGGATCTTTGATAGGATTATCTCTTGAACCAGTCTATCTTGCAGCACTGTGGCCATGCCATGGTCGGCAGTGATGATAATGTTGAGGTGGTTGGTGAGGCCGTGTTCTTGGATCTTGTCCCGGATGTAGCCTATAGTGCGGTCCACTTGTCGGACCATCTCCCGACGCTCTGGGGAATCTGGTCCGTGTTTGTGCCCAATATGATCTGGCTCTCCAAAGTACAAAGAGACAAAGTCCAGGTCCTGCTGCTCGAACCACTCTCCAATCACCTTGTCGATGTTCAACCTCCAGTCTGTCTCATTGGCATGGTCGTAGAAACGGGACTCCACTTGCTTCACTGCCACGGTTTCTCCTTGGTATTTGACTGCACTGCCAGGGAAGTGTAGGGACCCTGTTTTTAGACCCTGGGAAAGGATGAAGCACAAGCTGCTAGGTAAAAATTTATAGATAGAGAAGGAGACAACTGAACTCTATTCAACAAAACGTTCCCGAAATATTTTAATCCCACACACAGTCCGTAATGGATAGGTTATAAAATATTGACTGAAAATATGGAGAAAACTCAGTTTGGATAAAAACACATACAGATAGAAAGATACGCAGACAGATATATATGTAGAAAGTTAGACAGACTGATTAAAAGAATAATGGGTTGAAAGATAGAAAGATCTGTAGAGTGGGTGAGCACCTGTCTCTGTGCAGTTATCCAGATGGGCAGGCTGCCATTGTCCCAATAGGAATCAACAAATTGTGACGTATAGAAATCTTTATTTTCCAGGGTGGTTGTGTTGAACCACATGTTGTGAATCACACCATGGTTCTCTGTGTACCGCCCTGGTAAAAATAAAGACTAAATGATTACTGCAAAGTCAGAAGCATTTAGAATACGCTCCATAGAAATGGCACACGGAGACGCAACAGATTAGAGAGCGAGAGAGAGAGATGGGGGAGAAAGTGGGACAGAGGGAGGGAGCAAACTTGATAAACGTACACAGAATTCACTTGAGTCCTGCACATATGTGTAACTTGGAAGAATGCAGACAGCCTGAGGGAGGGAGAAAGACAGTGAGAGACAAAAAGCAAATGCATCAAAGTTTTTTAATAAGACAAATGTACAAAAAAATTGATAAAAAAAATGTAACAGATGATGCAATCAACACACGTCGTAAATAGTGACATGATACGCACGATGACGCGCGTGCAAACTACAAACCGTCTTTTTGACAGCTCATGGTCATTTTAGGTAGATATTATCATAACTTTTTTTGTGCAATTGATCTAAAACTAATTTTAATGCAAATATATGCAATTTTAGGAGCATTCATGGAGCGGCAGGTCTGTATCTTTTCCCCCCCCCACAAAGTTATTAAACTGAAAATCCAAAACAACATCAAAATTTTGGTCTTGGTCATTCTAGCTCTTGACAAGTATCTCAGATTTTCTGCAGCAATTCAGAAACAAAGTGGCAAATCATTGCAACTTTTTGCAGAGTGGATATAAACATAATTTTACAAACTGTTGCACTGGTTGAATGTTCTAACTTGTAATATACTCTTCATGTGTCTGTTAGTTGTCTCTTGAGTTAATGTGTGTTTTTCTTTAGGGTTGGTGTCAGATTGGAGTTTATGGTTGGAAAAACAATTCAGGGGGAGCAATTATGTTATAATGATTGCACTATGCAATTTTTTTTTGTGCTTAGCCGTGCCATAAAAGCCGTACAAGCCACCAGACCACCTTAATTTTTCACTTAAAGCTATCTCAAACATGTTACTTCACAAACTATCTCCTATGATGTTGTCTAACACAAACATTTCGTCAATGATTTTGTGCTGCGGTTTCATATACTTAGTCATTCTCAGCTGTCTCTCGAAGCCCATTTTGTAAAATGTTGTGTTGCATGGAGCAATTTTGTGTTGCATTTGAAAAACAACTAGTGCTTGTGAAATACCTCTCCAGTCTCAACTGTTCACTGGCCTCAATCCCATGTCAAACTCCTTGATTTATGGCTGGGCGCATGAGCAAATACAGCCTACTTAAAAACAAAAAGCAAATTGGATAGCTCTTAGTGGAGTGAGAGTTTGAAATGGTGAATGATTTGTTGGCGCAGGCCAAGTAAATCTACTCTAAACTTGAAATTATTTAACTCAAATTGCATCATTATCTACGGTAATAAATTAGCAGCGCCAAATTATTATATTATTCCTCATATTTTAATAGGGTATGTCACATTATACAACTGTTGACTTTTGATTGTGTTTGTGTGTTTTACTTTTGTTGTTATACGTCATGAATACGGTGTGTGACAACTTTGCAGTGCACATACTTTTACATTTTGCATTTGAATCTTATGCAGTAGCATGTACATTTTTATGATAAAATGGCCTGTGCTACTGCTGAAACACAGGTTTACTTTGTGTTGTAATGCATATGAAAATGCACGGTGTAATGCACATGGTGACCTCTGGCAGGGTTTTTTATAGTCAGGATCACTTCCAACAATTGGGCTGCAAGACTCTTTTGGTCCCTTGGATCATTCAGGAGTGAGGTTTTTACTGAATAATTCATTTTTTTGTGTTATGACTTCGTGTTGCCAAAGCCTTACCAAGGCTTTGCAAATTAGTTCCAAATGAAAAATTGTCAGCTACATGGCGGTTTATTTAGACTATGTCACACAATGACTCCGTAAATCAGTTACCTGTAAGCAAGGTGAAGTGTGATGGGCTGGTGAGTGTGAGGAAGGGTGGAGTGACGTAGGTTGCCTTCACTCCATCCTGGGTCATCTTGTCCAGGTTCGGGGTGTCCACGTCAAGGTCGTAGTCCCAGCGGAACCCATCAAAGGAGATCAACAACAGCTTGTTCCGGGAGGAACCAGCGCGGGCCGAGTCCAGCCCAGAAAAAGAATCCAAGTGTGGTGCAGCAGCAGAAGGAGAGACGGCTAGCAGGCCGAGAAGTGCCAGACTGGAGAGCAACATGACCTGCAATTCAGGGCTGAAGACTGAAAACTCTCAATGTGCTCAGTGTGCAGGATGTACTGTCCCAGTCTCACAATTTCAACAACCGCTTGATTGATGTTCAGCTACTCCCCAACTTTCCCTGACCTTTTTTCCTCAAATGATCTCTTCAGTACCAAGAACTAAGAGACCCTGTCTAAGCGACAAAAAGTCAATCTTAAAATTGCTGACAGACTGACTGACTGTAATTTCCAACCTGAGAACATTGGATATTTCTTGCCTATTTCACCCTGGCACAGCACTGGATCTCTGAGGCAAACAGACACGGAGAGATAAAACCAAACTACCTCTATACACGCACCTTCACAAGAAGCCATGTCTTTTGGACTCTACCTAACCATTCTTATCTTATCAGCTCATAAACGGAATGCAACAATGCTTGTATAATTCCTCTGTCTTGGGCATTGGGTTTAATTTGAGCATGTGGCAGGGCTTGGATGAAAGATTATCATCTGGTGCGATGGCTGAGGTGTATAAAGACCGCTTTCATTTCATTTGGTTCTACTTGCCCCATTGCACAGAACAGCGCCTGTTCCACAAAGTCATATTTGGATGCTTTGTATTATCAAACCTATAATTTTTATTGTCTCTTGACTGTCATTTTTATGCAACTGCTCCATTACTGACCTTTGCCCACTACACTTTGATTTGTATCTATATTGGTGTTATTTGTTTGCACCAGTTGACACAAATAAATCAATCATCTTTGGTTTTAAACCAGATGTCCATGACCAGTTCTGAAGGTGTCAAGATTTATGCAATTATAAGTCATGTATCTCTGACATAGCTAAATGTCCACAGGCATTTTAGATGGATTTCACAAAGTTGTCTGTCAGAGTGAGAGTAGCAGTAACGTAGTTTGGAAACAAAAATCGTGGTCACAAATCAGCTCAGAGTAACAATTTCTTGAATGGACCACCAGGTGGTGATGCTAATCTGTGAT
Source organism: Lampris incognitus (assembly GCF_029633865.1). Classification (NCBI taxonomy): domain Eukaryota; kingdom Metazoa; phylum Chordata; class Actinopteri; order Lampriformes; family Lampridae; genus Lampris; species Lampris incognitus. Next base: position 15,204,344 of record NC_079227.1, read on the forward strand.
CTGCTGATGCGGTTCAGGGAAATGGTGTGCAGAGAGCAAAACTCCCTTTTTCCTCCTGTCCGTAGCTACAACTTTTCAACTCCGTACTACTCCTCTATGAACATTTTCATCACATTCTAATCGTGTACCCACTTCTCCCTTAGGTATAACATTTCCAGACATAAAGAGGTGTGAGTATTACCACAATATAGTAAGTACTGAGAGAATCCCTAGACAAAGAAAATATAGATCCAAATCATGATTTCCCTTTTTGAATTGGTCACATTTTGGGTCTTAACGCATTTAGGTGAGCAGAAGTTCACTTCAGGATTGATGCAAAGCAGGGCTGTTTGGTTTTTAAAAAACATTCGCTGTGTCTACATCGGTGTAAAGAAGGCTTTTCTAAACAGGTGTAGGAGGGGATTGAGCAAAGCCTGGCTGGTAAGTAGCCAGTAATCTGTTTGTTCTGTAAAATGTGGATGTGGGACTGGAAATACTTCTGTAAGAAGTTAAATGTATGCAAAGAATGTGACTAGGGAATCAGTGAGACGTGTTGCTCATTATGGATTAAGTGCAATCCCTTGATGGTCTTTAATGCATTTTGTACAGAATCAGTTTGAAGGAAATTGGAGATGATCTTTGCAATCTGACTCAAGTCACACAGGGAACAAGGTGTAACTGCCAGCTATAGCTAAAGTAATATTTATTATACTGAATGAAATCTCTTTTTTTACCATTTCTTTACTCACAATAAATAGATTTAGTATCCATTTTTTATGATGCATTGATTTAGCTCAGCAGTGGAAATTTTTGTCAGGGAATAGGCAGTATGTTTATTTGATGTTTCTGTCCAAAGAGGGTTTTTCTTTAAAATCTCAATCCCAGATGTTCTGTTTTGCTTAAAAGCACTTGAACTTTGTCATGTAAACAAGAACTATGATATACGTATGTAGTTACTTGAAGGAGGCTTATAAGTATGGAAATTTGTCTTCATATTTATGATCTTTTTCTTCTGGGAACTGTCCATCAAGCTGGTTGACAGTACAACTCTTCGATTTGTCCCCCCCCCCCGCCTTCGCCCTGCTGTGGGCTTGGTTCAAGGCTAGTTTGTAATCTATGAGGTGAGCTTGCAGCACTCGTAAGATAAGATCCCATCCATATGCATGAGCCGTTGGAGGATTCAGGGAGATTGCAAGGGCTACGTAGTAGAGATGAGTGTTTTGGAAAAAGGGGGCATCACCCCTAAACCTCTTGGCGGGTGCCTGATTTGGTAGTTTACCGTGCTCTCACTGCCTCACTCTCTCTGACCTCTCTATCGCCCTCTTGTGATTGCAACTGCAAGAAGACAGGCTAGATAGTATCTGGGTCTTTCTGGGGATCATGTGGGCGTGAGTATTTGCATGCTTATTGCGTGGGCCGCGTATGTATGCTTCATCTCTTGAGGTTCTTTAATTACATGTTAATTCCGAGAGAGAGAGAGAGAGAGAGAGAGAGAGAGAGAGAGAGAGAGAGAGAGAGAGAGAGAGAGAGAGAGAGCGAGAGAGAGAGAGAAGGGCGAAATAGAAAGATAATGAACCAACATCCATCCTTGTGTCGACCATCTTTAACCCCTGGTAGCCCTCGGCACTAACGCCTCAGTGTTTTACTGCCGACACATATGCTCCTACCACTTCTCCCGCTCAGTAAGCCCCGAACGCTTTAATCACCTGCAATTAAGAGCCAGCTCGAAAGAGGAGGAGGAGGAAGAGAATGGAGAGCAGAGAGGAAGAACAGTAGAGAGAGTGAGAGAGATCCACCAGCTGCTCGTGGCTGTGCAACGACAAAATGATGGCTGGTGTGTGTGTGTTACCAGTTATGTCTAGATGGAGACAATCTCAGCATGTAACTCCGTTTTGCATGTTTTGCCCACCTATATGTGTGCACTGTGTGTGGGTGTGTGTGTGTGTGTGTGTGCGTGCGTGCGTGCGTGCGCATGCGTGAGGAAACAAGCTCAGCATCCTGTGTGTTCATGAGAGCGTTCAGCGTTTTGTGTTCACTTGCATGCGTGTCTGTTAACATGGAATTGAGTATTTGTGTGTGTTTGTGTGAGCGAGAGGGGAAAGGAGATGGTGTTTGTGTGTGTGTGCGCGCGCATGCACACGCACGAGTGCAGTGCTGTCGCCCTAGTCTCTGCTGCCATGACAGTGATGTATGGGTAATTTAAAAAGTCGTTCTTTTCCACAGAGTGGTCTGCAGTCAGGCCAGCCAACCGCAGCCCATTCCCCTACAGCACTAAGAAAACTCATCTACATCCACTCCAACACACACATGCACACGCGCGCGCACGCACACACACACACACACACACGCACATGCTAATATTACAGTGAAAATAAACAAATGCCTGTTTCCACACTTCTCTCACAACCCACTTATCATTAAGTTTAATTCAACGGCTCATTTTTATTCTTTTTTTCAGTTATACGCATAGATCTCCAAACTTATTTTCATCTGATTGCAAACTCATTTGTTTGCAGATGCAGAGTCTGTGGTGACATGACCTCAACGCCCCCAAGATGGATGTTGAGTGGCAGAGGTCAGTAATGTTGTCCTGGAAACGATGTAGTCTGCGCCTTCAGCCTCCAGCACCTTCGTAAAGGATAGAGCACTCTGTGTGTGTATGTGTGTGTGTGTGTGTGTGTGTGTGAGAGAGTGTTTTCATATGGCGCCATTTGATTCAGAGCAATTGGCTCTGGGCCACGACAGACCTCCTCCAACCTCATTACTTACATAGACACACATACACACACACACTCACAGATGACCTTTCACCTCTCCTGCTTTCACACATGCATGTTATTACCGCCATGGCAAAAGAGCATGTGCCGATACAAAGGAAGTCGTGATGTGAAGTTTGCAGATTGTGACAACTGATACATCTTCTGTTGTGACCTGTTCTCTTTTCTTTCCTCTCATCGTCTGTAAGCAGTACAGCAAAGTTTTATTAAGTGTTCTTGACTTACGGTTAATGCGTGGTGCACTTTTAACGGAAAACAGGATAAACAGACGATGTGTGAAAAAACGTCTGCATTGCTTGCGGGGCCTTCCTTCCCGCTGATAGACTCTCTTGGTCTGTCTGTCTCTCTGTCTCTGGCAGTAGAGTGGTCTATCTCTGCAGACAGAAGGGCTTCCCTCCTGTTTGGTCTGTGATGGATGGGAATCGTGTGTGATCATTCCACCATAACACACACAGCTAATCCTCTTCTCTTCTCTTTTCTCTTCTCTTCTCTTCTCTTCTCTTCTCTTCTCTTCTCTTCTCTTCTCTTCTGCTGTCCCCTAGTCTCCTCTCCTCTCCTCTCCTATCTGTCCAGTGTAGTGAGAGGAGATAAGTCTGGAGGTTAATGCTCCATGCTCCTGGTGTCTGCACCACCGCAGTGACAGATCCTGTCAGGGTGGTCATGGGAAATGCAGTATGTTTATGCTAATCTCTCCCTGCTAGTCTAGTGTGCCCTTCCCCTACTCCCTGCATCCTAACAACATGTCTGGGAAATAGAGCTGTCACAGCGCTGGTAGGGGATTGTCCGTGTGGATGCACAGACAGACAGACAGACAGACAGACAGACAGACAGACAGACAGACAGACAGACAGACAGACAGACAGACAGACAGACACACACACACACACACACAGATGAGCCAAAACATTATGACCACTCACAGATGAAAGGAATAACGGTCATCTCCAATCAAGGGCACATTTCAGGGTCTGGGTAGATTAGATGGTAAGTGAACAATCTGTTCTCGTAGTCAACATGTTGGATGCAGGAGAAATGGGCAGGAGTAAAGACCTGAGCAACTTTGACAAGGGTCAAATTGTCATGGCCAAACGACAGCAAATTAGGCAGGTGGTCATAATATTTTGACTCATCAGTGTAAATGTACACATACACACTAAGCCACATACATGATACAAAGGCTTTGAAAAAAAAACATGCCCAGATACCCACAGATATTCAATAATCTGTCTTATGCTATCATATCCTCTGCTATTCTATCAGATCCAATCCCATCTAGTTGATAGCTGTTGAAGATTTGTGTTGCAACACTGTCGTTGGTGGTCCCTTGAGCAGAAATAATGGCTGTTACGGTGTGGCAGGCCCAACTCTAGCTTGGAGCTGCAGGCATAAAGGGGCTTACCAGGGCCAGAATGATGCATTGTAAAGTGGGGGGCAGTTATTTACATGAAATTGTGTGTGTGTGTGTGTGTGTGTGTGTGTGTGTGTGTGTGTGTGTGTGTGTGTGTGTGTGTGTTTGTTGTGTGTTAGTGTGTGCATGTTTTGCATATGTCAAATGGATTGGCTTTGTGTGTGTGCGTGCGTGCGTGCGTGTGTGTGTGTGTGATTGATAGCCATCAGTCATAGGCTGTGGCAGCGATGGAGGGTCTGTTAAGGTGGCCCTCCATGAATCAGGGGTGAGCAGCCAAGCCAGCCCAGCCAGATTGATGAGGGGCCAACGCATGGTTAAGTCTCATTTCATTTACAAGCACTGGCTAACCCACACAGAGGAGAAGGGACGATGCAGGGCTGATGGCCCTGTGTGTGTACGTGCGTGCTTATGTGTCTGTGTTGTTTAAGGAGTGCCGAGAGGGTCAAGTTCCCTCCTACTGGTTCGCTGGTTTAATAGAATAGTAAAATCCCTTGGCCACAGGCCCTTTAATGAATAATAGGCTGGTTGACATGGATTGATTGCTGTCCATTGGCAGGCTTGATCAGCAGAGCTTATAAAGCCTCCTTAGAACACTGTTTCCCAAAGTGTTCTGGGAAAAGCTGCAACTGGGAGAAGAACAAAGGATTTGACAGTGTGCTCACGTCCAGGCAGGACTCGAGGTTCTGCGTACGTGCAGTGGAAAACACCACAGTCAGTCTTTTACATTCATGCTTGGTGCTGCATCTTACTGTGCACGTGAGGTACTGAAACTCCTGTTCTGACTGGATATGACATCAATAGCCACTCTTTTTCTCTGCTTCTAGTCATCACGGGAACGCACAGTGGTATTTTTGAATAGATCCGCCCCATGTTGTCTATAAATGCTCAAGTAACATCTGAGGCAACAGGGGACCACGTAGTGGACCAGTTTGGTTCAGCTGTGCTCTTCAAGCTGAACATCTTTGTCGATTGATGGGCATGCTGGGCCTTGTGATATCGTTTGTTTTTTTTTAGCCTGGTTTAACAAAGAGGAAAAATCATCCTGAAATTCACTATACGGTGTAGTAAGTATAGTAAGTTTATCGTACAGAAAAAGTTGTCTGAGGGCGGACATATTATATTAATTGCATTCATGAATTCAGTTCATTTAAGCTTGTCATCTATCAGTGTCATCTCTTCGTTTGCTAGATTAAAATCTAAACTCTTCATTTTAGCTGAAAGGAATATTTTATCATGTCATCCTACTTTTTTTATTTCATGTTTATATTTATCGGGATGTGTATTGTAAAGAGCTAAATGTAAAGGCTTTTTCTCCACAGGATTAATGGGATTCATTATTTTTGACAGTTATTTAAACAAGTCAATGATATAGATTAAACAGTCAAGCAGTGTTCAAAAAGTTTACTGCCTTCTCATAATTTTATGACACTGATTTGACTTGCGTCATACATTCAGCAAGTATGTAAGTTTTCCCACACAACTCCCCTTCTCATGTCCTTCCAGTGGCTCCCAGTAGCTGCTTGCATCCAGTTTAAGACTCTGGTGCTAGCCTACAGGGCAGTGAAAGGAACAGCTCCTTCCTATCTCCAGGCCATGGTCAAGCCCTACACCCCCGCCCGACCACTTCGCTCTGCTGCCTCGGGACGCCTGGTTGCCCCGGCCGTCGCTCAGAGGCCCCTGCTTCCGATCGACCCGGTCACGGCTCTTTTCTGTCCTGGCCCCACAGTGGTGGAATGAACTCCCCACTGATGTCAGGACAGCGGAGTCGCTGCCCATCTTTTGGCACAGGTTGAAAACTCACCTCTTCAAGAACTACTACCCTGTTACTTGAACTTAGCACTTATTGTATTGTACTCACTCATTTAAAAAAAAAACTTTTTCTTGCGCTTTTACTTTAGCACTGGTTTTGCTCTTAGATGCTTGTTTAGATGCACCTATGACCTCTGATAGCTAGTAGTTCTCCTGATTTTCTATGTTAAATGCACTTATTGTAAGTCACTTTGGATAAATGCGTCGGCTAAATGACTGTAATGTAATGTAATGTAGACAACATTTTGTAGTCAGTTTGTATATGAGACATTGTGTGATGCTGCACATTAACACGATGGGTCAGAAAAACAAGATTAGAGGTTATAACAAGTGCTTAAAAGCCCATTCCACCAAGTTAGTTCTTAGTTTTGTTTTATTATAGAAATAGGACTAGTTAGTCTTTAAGTTCAAGTTCATTTGTCATGCGTAGAATACAATTAAATTCTTATGCTCTGGCTCTCTCTGCCTTAACACAAAGGACACAAGGACAAAGGACACACCATCCTAAAAAAATACACAGTACACAATAACACGTAGTGTACATATGGGTGCGTCAGCTGTTCAGCAACCTGACTGCCTGTGGAAAGAAACCATTACTGAGACGGCTGGTGTGTGATTTGATGCTCCGGTAGTGTTTTTTAGATGGAAGGAGCGAGAACAGAAAATGAGCGGGGTGGTTGATGTCCTTAATGTTTTGGGCTTACCTTTTGCAGCAAGTGGTGTAAATATTATGAAGTTGTGGTAGTTCCATGCAAATTATTTTTGCTGCTGTCTTTACAGTCCTTTGAAGCAATCTGTAGTCCTGAGCAGTCAGGTTGCCAAACCACACTGATACAGCCTGTCAAGGCTCTTCATAGTACTGCCATAAAAGTTCATACTAAAACTCTTGAGGCGCGTCAGAAAATAAAGCCAGTCTCTGCTGTGCCTTCTTGAGGGTGCAGTTGGTGTTGAGAGACCATGTGAGGGTTTCTGTGATGTGTAAATTGAGACACCTAAAACTGCCCACAATTTCAACAGATGAACCATTGATGGAAGTTGGAATGTGATTTTCTCTGATCTTTCTGAAGTCAACAATGATTTCTTTTGTCTAATTGACATTTAGAGAGAGGTTGATATGATGGCACCATATGGTTAAATCTTCCACTTCCCTCCTATTGGCCCTCTCATCACTGTCACTTATTAATCCAATCACTGTGGTGTCATCTGCGAATTTAATGATACTGCTGTTGTCATAGTTAGCAACACAGTCATGTGTAAACAGACTTTATAATAGGGGACTGAGACAGCAGCCCTGAGGTGTCCCTGTTTTCTAAGCACTAATGTAGATGAGTATGTTTGACTTTTTCCCACAGTCTGGGGCCTGCCTGTCAGGAATTCAGTTAGCCAATTACAGGTAGAGTTTCCCAAACCAAGACCTTTGCATTGCAACACCAGTTTGGATGGTACAGTTGTATTAAAAGCAAAGGTGTAATCATAAACAACATTCTGACATAGGTATTACATTTTTCAAGGTTTATTAAAGCAGTATAAAGGGCAAGTGAGATAGTCATCTTCTTCGGCAGTCCATCAAAATGATGATGACTGTGATTCAGTTTAAGCTTGGCAAGCACGCCTGTGGGCCATCAGGCCCGCATTAGAGTGACAATGTCGTCCACATTTGTCACAGACGAATGTTGTTTGAGTTGATCTATTATGTCTTGCATGGTGGGCCTTATCGTAGGCTTCTTGTCTCTTTGTTCAACAGCTGTTCTTGATTGTGTTACTGTGGAGTGCCATCTCTGTCTGTCCAGGACCACTTTCTCCCAGCTGGAGTCATCTATGCCACAGATTCGTGTGGCGCTTGAGCACATCTTTGAAGCATAGCTTCTGGCCTCCCTGCTTCCTTTTTCCCTGGCACAGCTCCCTGTCACAGCAATGCCCAGATAGGTAAATCACTCAGTGGTCTTCAGGGTTGCTCCATTAACCAAAATATTCTGAGGGGGAGACTGGTACAGAAGCTCTGTTTTGGTAGACGCCTTGAGTCTCGCAAGATTGTAGAGGTTTCCATCTGTTCGGGTCCTGATGTACAAGCCACCTCTCAAGTTGGCGGATATTGTTTCTAGGACTGTGGTGAAATATAATGTGAATAGGGTCAGCAAGCACACATCCCTGCTTCACCCCATGCTTGATGTTGAAAGCATCGCTGACATCTCCTCCAATTGATACTTTCCCTGTCATATCATCGTGGAAAAGTCTGATGATGCTGATCAGTTTCTGGGGGCAGCCGTAAGTCTAGCACTTTCCGCAGTGTCTCTCTATCAACAGTGTCAAACGCTTTTGAAAAGTCCACAAAAACAATGTAAAGTGGCTGGTGCTGTTCAGTCGGTTTCTCTTGGAGTTGTCTCAGGCTGAAGATCATGTCTGTGGTGGATCTACCAGATCTGAAACCACATTGGCTTTCAGGCAACACTTCTTCTGAAAGGATCTTTATCCGGTTCAGTATGATCTTAGCCAGGACCTTTCCAGCAGTCGACAGAAGTGAGGTCCCGTGGTGGTTTCCACAATCGCTTTGTTCACCCTTCTTGTAGATTGTCTTGAGGAAGGCATACATTCTGCCAGCAGGCATTATAGAGCTTTAGTAGCTCTGATTTAAGTATTGAGCTGCCATGCTTCAGGATGTCTGATGGGATGCCATCTTGTCCTGGTGCCTTCCCATTTCTGGTGTCTTTAAGTGCTTTCTCTACTTCAGCCATTGTGATCGGCTCACAGAGGTCTTCTCTTATCGGCCTTCTTGAAAGCCACTGGCATGCATTTGGATCTGCTGATCCTTCTTGATTTAAGAGGTTGCAGAAGCGCTCTTTCCATCTTTCTGTGATCTATTTCAGGTCAGTACACAGCTTACTTCCATCTGCCATTTTTACTGGTGCTATTGTATTGCTTCTTGGGCTGTAGGTGGCGCTCAGCGCAGAAAAGAGTCCATGCATATCATTTTGATCTGCTAAGGCCTGCAGCTTCTTCTTTCTTGCTCCACCAGTTGTCCTTTATCACCCTAATCTCCTTCTGAACTTTGGCTTTAATTGCCTTGAAGGCCGATTGACTCCTCTGTGTTCTCTTTCAGGTGGTCATTGTGAAGCATTTGCTTTTTCTGTAGAAGTTCTTGTATTGCTTCATCTTGATCCTGGAGACAGTCAGGCGATTTTCTTTTTGGATGACCAAGCACCTCTTTTGGTGAATTATAGATGGTCTCTTTCATTTGTGTCCAGTATTCTTCAACATTACTTGTGCCTGTTGCAACCCTTTCTTCATCTTGAAGAGTAGGTGTGATTGCTGCAGCTTGTCTCATTTGATGTTCTGTGCTTGCTAGCTTATTGGTATCCAGTTTCTTTGGTGCTTCACAGGGTGTTTTTCATGGCTTCCTCTTTAGTTTCAGGTAGTGATCAGTCGAGCATTCCGCTCCACGCATCACCTTTGTTGAGAGTACTTCTGTCAAGATTGCCCTACGAGTCACAACGTAGTCTAACAAATGGAAATGCTTTGATCTTGGATGCATCCAGGTGAAGTAGTTCTTTTCAGGCTGAGAGAAGAAGGTGTTTGAGATACACAGGTCACGCTCAGCACAGAAATTCAACATAAGGTCGCCATTGGTATTCTGATTGCCCTTGCCAAACTTTCTGATGATACCCTCATAGGTTAAGTGGTCCTTGCCTATCCTTGCATTGAAGTCTCCTAAAATGAGAAACTTGTCTGCGCTTGGTACACTGTCTGCTACTTCAGCCAATTTCTGGTAGAAAGATTCCTTGTCTTCACCTGGATACGCCACGGTGGGGCATACACATTGATGAGTGATAAGAAGCATTCTCCCCCCCACAGGGACTCGGAGACTCATAATCCTCTCAGAGATTCCTAATGGTAGAGTGGGCAATCTGGATGCAATTCTGTTGGTAATGGCAAAGGCCACTCCAGCATCTCTCCTTCCATCAGCCTTTCCAATCCAGAAGAAGGTGTAGTTGCTCACTTGTATTTGTCCTTGGCCTTCAATCCTTGTTTCTTGGAGAGCAGCAATGTCAATGCGGTATCTCTCTACCTCCTTAGCGATCAATGCAGTTCTTCTCTCAGGTCTGGTGTGGTTGTCCAACATGGTCCAAACGTTCCATGTAGCAACAGTCAGTTTTACTCTTGCAATTTCGACTGCTGAAGTAAAGACTCACTGGCGGCGGTGAACCAGCCAGATAGTTTCTGAGCAAGCTTCTTTTACCCCACCTTTTCTAGGGGCTTCCCCTTACAGGGTGGGCAGTGCTTTCCCTGAAAAGGGCTGCCTGGACACTCACACAGCTGCCTCGACCCTGTTATTGCCGCTAGTAGCTTCCAGCTCCTTAAGGCTGCTACCATCGCGTTCATTCTGTCGCCATAGGACTTTGTAAACCCTTTTCCTTGCAAGTGCTTTTCCCATTGAGCTCTCCTTACATCACACTTTGCACAGTAGTTAAGACAGTCGGTGTTGTGCCCCCGCCGAACAGTCTTTCTGGACCTCAGAACCCATTCCAAAGCGGTACACTGTAGTGCAACAGGCTCAGTAGATAAAGAGGTTGCCCCGCAGTGACAGCTTACTTGTCAAGTGATGCCATCCATTGACTAACCCAGTGGTTCCTCTCCATGCCATCTGATGTTTGTGCCATTGGTCCGATAGGGCTCATGATCCTATTGGGCTCATTTGCTGCAAACACCATCAAGCGCCCTGCTGCTAGCGCCTTCTTGGTTTTGAATTCGGAGTTACCTTCTCCTAGCCTTTGCCTAAAGAGGCAAATCTACAAGGCAGTAGAAACAGATGCAGATAGTACCATCTACTGTCATAATGGTAGCAGCAAAGGCTGACCTGATTTCTACAGTGTCATCTACAGCAGCGTTTCTCAAACCTCTCCTGGCAGACCACTTGTCCTGCATGTTTTAGATCTCTCCCTGCTCCAACACAGCTGATTCAAATGATCAACTCGTTATGAGCTCCCGAAGCTGCCCAATAACAAAACTGATCATTTAAATCAGCTGTGTTGGAGCAGGGAGAGATCTAAAACATGCAGGACAAGTGGTCCGCCAGGAGAGGTTTGCGAAGCGCTGATCTACAGATCTATTGGAACAGTAGGCAAACAAATGGTTCAAGAGTTGCAGGAATGTTAGATTTTATATATGATATAGCCAATCTTTCCAGGCATTTCATATTAACAGAGAGCTCAGAGCAGCAGGTCAGTAATCATTAAAGCAAGGGACATGTGTTTTCTTAAGTACACGCACAATGGTGGTTTTCTTAAAACAGTGGAACCACACACAATGACAGGGGCAGGTTAAAAATGTCAGTAAAAACTAGAGATAATTGAATGTAACATGCCTTGAGGACATGGAAGAAATGCCTTCTGGGCCAGCAGATTTACGAGCCTTAACCCTTTTAAAAGTTTTACTTACATCAGCCTCTGTCACCTGTAGACTTCATTGGGTGGGCACTGTGCTGCTGTCACTGGGTCCACATTGTGAGCTTCAAAGTGAGCATAAACGTTGTTAAGCTCATCTGGGAGAGAGGCAGAGGTGTTGATAAGCACACTGAGTTTAGATTTATATACTGTAATCGCCTGCAGCCCCCTCCACATGTGCCGCAAGTCACAGCCACTGCAGTTATTTTCTGGTTTGTCCCTATATTGTCTTTTAGCGGCTTTGATGGTTCTCCTTAAGTCATACCTGGGTTTTTGTAACATTCCTTGTCCCCCAATTTAAAAGCAGTGGTGCGCTCCCTTATCCTCAGGTGAATATCGTTGTTAATTCAGGGCTTCAGGCTGGGGAAGGAGCGAATAGTCCATACTAGGATACAGTTATCCACACAGAATCTTATTCATGCACTTAAGCTTGACCAGCTGTACAGATAGCCGTGTTTCATCACTGTCATTCCCACACATATGTTAAACACCCTGCTTTTATGAACTAACTTGGCCATGACCAGAAAAAATGCACAGTGGGAGCCTTTTTTTGACCGAAATGAAATGGCCTAAAATGAAACAGCAGTGGGCCAATTTGCCTCTAGTTTATCTGGCAAAAATCTGCCTGCTGACTTGGCCACCAAGCGGGTGTACTGGCTTAGCCTTGTTCTTGTTATCCAAGTACCATTTCTGCACTTGGAAATAAGATATATTCAGGTTATTTGGATGTGCTTTAGTTTGTTAGCAGTATTAGTGTAATATTTTTTAGAAATGTTAAGGAAAATACAGTTGTTTAAAAAAATGAAACTGGATTTCGAGGACATTATTTATTTACATATATCATGGTCATGGAGAATACTAGTCTCTGATTGGTGGGAGGGTGTAGTTTAATACCGTATGATACACACGTAGTTCTTCTAAAGTTTAGTCACTTCTAAATTTATATGCTGTTTCAATAGCGTATAAATACCATAGCTGTTACCATAGCATATAAATCCTCCATACACATCAATGGGGTGGAAGTGGAGTGTGTTTCCAGCTTTAAATTCCTTGGAGTCCACATCAGCGAGGAACTTTCATGGACATTAAACACCCAGGCCCTTGTGAAAAAGGCCCAACAACACCTGCATTTCCTGAGGAGGCTGAGGAGCGCCCGTCTATCCCCCAAAATTCTCACCATGTTTTACCACTGCACCGTAGAGAGCATCCTGACCAGCTGCATCTCAGTGTGGTACAGCAACTGCACCTCAGAAGACTAGACAGCTCTGCAGCGGGTCGTCAAGGCGGCCCAGCATATCACCGGTACCCAGCTCCCAGCCATTAAAGACATTTATCACGAACACTGCCTTCGAAGGGGTCTGAGCATCAGCAGAGATCCCAATAACCCCAACCATGGACTGTTCTCCCCCCTGCACTCTGGGAGGCGCTACAGGAGCCTCAGAGCCTGTACTACCAGGCTCAAAAACAGCTTCTTTCCCCAAGCTGTTGCCCATCTGAACCTGGCCGCCCACTGAATGTCTGTAGATATTTTTAAATATTTTGCACTCTTGTTCTTTTTTTAACTTATTTTTAGGTTTTGTTCTTCATGTGTGTATATCTTATACTGTGTTTGCTGTGTCTGTCTTGCACTGTTTGGTGAAGCCACAGCCCTCATTTCATTTTTTACATGTGCTTGCATGTTGTTTTTAATTACAATAAATTGAATTGAATTGAATTGAATAGCAACACACCGAGTCAGTGGCAAGCATTGTGAACATTCAAAGTTAGCTTAGCAGCTAACTTTTGCTTCATAACCTTTTAATTCAGAGTTCAAAACGTAACCCCCCCCCCCAAATAAACTAGTGAATGTTTCTTTATTTTAATTCTTTGGTAAGTAACCATGGTATAAGTGGGATAATCCACTCCAAGGTATGTGTTAAAGGATTTTTAACACACTCGGTGGAGGCAGAGTGTGCTAAAAATCGCATTGGGCAGTTCTTCGCCTCGCTGCGGGCAGTTCTTTGCCTCCACATCGTGCGTGGCTTATACTGCACAGTATTGATTGAGGCCCTTCATTAAATCATATATTTTCCTCCTGTACCACATATCAATAGATGCCTAATACTTGTAGTGGGTAGACACCAGCAACTCTATAAAACTGAGTTAAGGAACAAAATAATACTTTGACCAGCCTCTAAAGCCACTATTTAAAAAGTCTCTGTTTTACTCTACCTCCTTCACTTGTTCTCTCACACACGTGCACGCACATGTGCACACACACACACACACACACACACACACACACACACACACACACACACACACACACACACACACACAAACAGCCACTTGGCCTAGTCTTAGTATTGAGTGGAGATGTGAGCCTCATGGCTCCTCTGCAATCTACTGACATCGATTTGAGAGAAAGATCAAACTCGGGCCAGACACTCCCAGGAATCCTGCCTTTCATTAACTCTGTGTATGTAAACCAATATGCATGCATATGTGCAAACATGTCCCATGCATGTAAGAATGCCTTAAGCCCGTCTGAATATATTAAAGTGTGCCCTCAGTGATATGAATGTTAATCAGTTTTGGTGTGGTGTGAGGGCATTGTGTATCAGTGTGTGTGACAGGTGTGTGTGCTTGTGTGTGTATTTTTTGTGTGTTTGTACATACACGTGCAGCGATTTGTGCAGGTTGTCTTAGCAGGGTCAGGGCGGCACCACCAAACCTGATAGTGGATTGGACCACAGAGACAGGGAGCGACAGACAGGCTGTCAGACCAGTTGGTCCTTAGACTCCATCCAGACGCTGTGCCCTCATAGTCCATCACTGTGGCTCAGAGCCAAATGTATTTACTACGTTTATCTTTTAAAGTAGAGTCAGCCAGCCAGCCTACTCCTGGAGAATGTTATTTTGACTCTAAAGTCAGAATGGACATAGTTTCAAGTGCATTTCAGAAGAATATAAGAATGTTTGTTTTTAGGATTCAAATCTATTTCCCTTTTCTCAGTAACTATTGGAATGTGGTGTCTGTGTCATACTGAGAACTGAGGCTATTTTTCAAACTGACCTCTTTGACCAGCTTCCCTTTGGGTCCAGATGTGTATGCTGGTAAAAATGGAACTTGGTTTCAATAATAACAGCACAGTTGAAGTTGTCAAGGGCAGCACCGTGGCCCAGTGGTTAGCACTATTGCCTCACAGCAAAAGGTCCTGGGTTTGAACCCCAGGTCCTTTCTGTGTGGAGTTTGCGTGTTCTCCCTGTGTCTGCGGTGGGTTTTCTCCGGGTGCTGCGGTTTCCTCCCACCATCAAAAGACATGCATGTTAGGGTTAATACACCTGTCTGTGCCCCTGACCGAGGCGTGGCAAGAGGAACTGGAGTTGGTCCCCGGTCGCTGCACGGCGGCTGCTCATTGCTCCTAGCTACAGTGTGTGTTGGGATGGGTTAAATGCAGAGGATGAATTTCCCCACGGGGATATTATCTAATCTTATCTTATTAGCCTGTCTGCTTCTTGAGTCACGTGAGACATTCTATGGAATTTTCTTTGCTTTAATTTTTCAATATATGAGTTTAAAAAATTTTTTTTAAAATCAGTTGCACCTGCTGCATTTATTTTTTTATCGTGACTTGATGACAATTTAGTTCTAAATGTTCATAATTTTATTTTATTTTTTTAAGTTTTCTAAAAATTAGCTCAACATTGATGCCAATTGTTGGTCCGAAAATGTGACTGTAATGGCTATATTTGGTCCTGGGGGCCAATCACGTTTTCAAAGCCCAAAAGTGGGATACAGGATTTTTTTAAGAATGGATTTATAGAGCATCATCCCCTGTGTATTTTTATTTTTAGATTTTATTTTTATTTTATTTTGTCTTATTTGATTTTGAGTTGGCCCTGTGATGGACTGGCAGCCTGTACAGGGTGTCTCCCCGCCTGCTGCCCAATGACTGCTGGGATAGGCTCCAGCATCCCGTGACCCCAGTTGGGACAAGCGGCTTGGATAATGCATGGATGGATGGATGGATTTGATGGGGAAAAAAAATTCCCCAAATCGATATAAAATTCCAGATATTTTGAAAAAGAAAAATGTGTCACTCAAATTCGATATGCATCTCTTTAATTGATTTCAAATATTTTGGCCTGGTTTGGGTATGATGGGTTAAAAAAAAACCTTCAAAGCTGTACAGTCATAGTGCCGGATGTGCTGATTTCCTAATATACTACATTCATCCGCTCAAGCACACAAACATGGTGTGCTTGTGATAATGCACCAGTTATTAAATTAGGGAATGTGAGTGACTGAACCTTGCTGTGCGTTGAAACCACTCGTCCACAGGAAATGCAAAATGATATTCAGTACAGGGCTCTCTTCTCCTTTTACCCTCTTCTCTCTTTCTTTACCCCTGCTGTTGCCTTTGACACCTTTTCCCTCTGTATGACTTACAGATGAGAGCAAGATGATTTTCAAGGTGGTACAAAGAGAAAGCGAGAGAAGGAGAGAGACGGGGAAGGGGAATAAGAGAGAGAGAGAGCGAGTCATGATGCTCTCTCTCCCTCGCTCCGCTTCTCTCTGTCTAAGTCTTTCATATCGGAGAAAAATGAAGAGATCGATTTTCTGTCTGTTTCTGCCTCTGCTGGGAATATTAAAACAGACAGTGAGGTTTCACACCCTCCCACTCCTCTCTTCTCATCCCTCTCTCTCTCTCTCTCTCTCCATACCTGATCTCCCTCAGTTTCTTCTCTCATCTGCAAAGACTTTTGTACATCTCCTTCTTCTCCCCTGACTTTAATCCAGCTCGCTCCACCTCCCCCTCCTTCTCCTCTGCATTCCACCGCCCCTCCATCCCTCCTGCTCTCCTTCCAGTCCCTCCTTTCTGGCACCCCTCCATACTCTTTCCATTTTCCTTCTCCACCAACTCCCTTAATCCATCCCTTTATTTCCTCTCTCTCTCTCTCTCTCTCTCTCTCTCTCTCTTTCTGTGTGTCTGTCTTCCCGAGGGTTCCTTCTGGGAGTTCTGCACAGAGAAAGACGTCCCATCAGAGTCCCTTTTTCTCTGGGTGGAAGGAAGAGGGTGCACTTTGATGGAGGGATGGAAGGGAGAGATAGTCTTGGGGTGTGGAGGGGGGTTGGGGGAGGGCTCTGCCCCGTTTATAGCCCCAGGCATAGGCCTGTCAAGTGAGGCTCTCCAAAGCACCTTTTCAGCTTCTCCTCCCCAGTGTTTGAGGCTCTCCAAAGCACCTTTTCTGCTTCTCCTCCCCCAGTGTTTGGCTCCACTTCCATGCTGATTTGAAGGGCTGGTAGGGGGAGTGACAGGTCTAGGGCAGCGGTCCTCAACCACCAGGCCACGGATCGGCACCGGGCCGCAAGGAAATGATATGATTCTTCAACAAAAAAAAACAAAACAAAACTCTGAATAATAAACACAACATTATAGGCTATTTGTGTGGTAATTGCATTAAATTTGGCACAGTCTGTCTGCGCTGCACCTTTCCTCCCCATCCCCTGTCACGCCGACAACAGTATGAGGATGCTGATGTTGAACTTGAGTAATGCAATGCATGCAAGTTCATCAGTCGGTCACCACCCACTTACCTACTCGATGTGCATGTTGCAACTAGCTAGCTACTATGAGTAAATAACACGTCGCTTGAGAGTTTCTCAGAAGAGTGATGATGAACAATGATGATAACGCAGAGACAGCAGAGGCTGAGACTGCAAAAAAAAAGCTTCCTTCAAAAGGAAATATGACAGGTCGTACCTAAAATATGGCTTTATTGCGACCGATGACTCACATGTCATGACCATCTTGTTGCAGGGAAACAAGCCCGAGGCTCCCACTGATTCAGTGATATTGGTGAGTTGCAATGTTTTTAATATGTTCATGTGAGAACAATATGTGCTGTGTTTAATGGCCAAATGTCACTTAAACCTTATGATGCTATTGACTTAGAAACCTAGCCTATATTCCGGTCGTGATGATGTATACAAGTGGCTGAAGAGGCGGCCTGTGCGAGAGAAGTGCGTCTGATGGCGAATAAGAAATGGTCTACAGTATTCGTCATGGGCACGGGACTAGAATAACTGATATAAACAAGCAGAGTACAGTAGAGAGGCGGGCATCTCTTGGCCGCTCACAAAGCTGTGTAACTTATGCAGTGACATATTTTGCTGCGATAGTGTGAGCTCCATCATGCCAGTACTGTCTTTGGCCTTGCATATTGTGTATTCACAGCTTCCTCTGTGTGTTTACTTTTCTCCCCCCCCCTTTTCCCCCCCAGTTGTATCTGGCCAATTACCCCACTCTTCCGAGCTGTCCCGGTTGCTGCTCCACCCCCTTTGCTAATCCAGGAAGGGGCGCAGACTACCACATGCCGCCTCCAATACATGTGGAGTCGCTAGCCGCTTCTTTTCACCTGACAGTGAGGAGTTTCGCCAGGGGGATGTAGCGCGTGGGAGGATCACGCTATTCCCCTCAGTTCCAACCTCCCCCCCGAACAGGCGCCCCAACTGACCAGCGGAGGTGCTAGTGAGTGACCAGGACACATACCCACATCCGACTTCCCACCCGCAGACATGGCCAATTGTGTCTGTAGGGATGCCCGACCAAGTCAGAGGTAACACGGGGATTTTAATCGCTGATCCCTGTGTTGGTAGGCAACGGAATAGACTGCCACACCACCCAGACGCCTTGTATGTCTTTACTAAATGACCGTGTGTGTGTGTGTGTGTGTGTGTGTGTGTGAAGTTTGACTTACAGTAACCTCCACGTTCAGATATGAAGGAATGACATCTGGGTTTTATTGCTCTTTTAAACAGGATCCCTGAAGGGTCGCGTTGGTCACTAAAAATGTACTATACAGTCCTGAAAGCCCTGAAAATCCCAAATTCCATCCAAAACCTACTCGTTGGTGGTGCTGCCCCCTATGTCTTTAACCAAACTGGGGGGGTGGGGGGCATGAGCACAAAACACCTCCAGATCAAAACATGTGGACGCCAGCAAACATGTAAGCGACATATACAACTCTGTGACCTTGGCGTATGCGTCGGGTACCCCCATAATTCATCATCAGACGCCGCTCTCAGCCCCCGACGACAGGTAGCTGACATGTGTACTTCTCCACTCCCCTGATCTATCCCTCAGGACCCAACCTAGTAAAGAATTAGACCTCCAACTCGGCACATATCTTATCGTCTGACTGACAAGCAGTTCCCCGGGCTGTGATGCACGGCCATATTTAGCACCATAATTCATAAACATTGAGGTGAGGGGGGGGGACGAAAACAGGGCTGAAATGGAGAATGAATAACTTTGGGCCAAAGTGCGGGTTGATCAGGATTAGGGGTCTGATGAAAACACGGGGTAGAAACATTTATTTTGGGGCATGTGTGTGTGTGTATGTGTGATGGCGCTTTGTAATTTGAGAAAAGTGCGACTAATGGGGCTCCCCAAGCATTGATGAGAATTTGATCTTCCCCGTGGAGGCAGCAAGCTCATTAGTGCTGCTAGAGTAGCTTTGATGAACCAGGGGTTTCACACTGTTCGGGCTTGTATATTTTGGCGTTTGTTTAGACGCCTGTATGTATCGGCGATGGCCCAAATGTGTGTGTGCTTCTCTGTGTCTGTATGTTTTGATACGTGTCTGCTTGGGTCCACTACAAAAATTGCTTCAGTCAAAACTGAGAAAAAGAAACGGGCATATTCAAGTAAGAAAATCCCCAGAAACCAGTGAACTAATCTGCTAGTGCCGTAAAGACATTTTAACAAAGGTAAGATTTCCTGAAACAAAATTAAATCACTTGTTTACCTGAAAGACTAGAAATCTGGAAACAAGTTAAGTTGCATCGATTTAGAGATGTTCTGTCCTGACGCACGACTTGTTGAGTTTAATCACACAGTTATTTGTCAGAAACGATTCTCCACAAAAACCTTTCACATTTAACTTTGGAAACGCTCTTCTGACGATGAAATGACTAAAGTGGATACCTCAAGTTACATTTTCCTAATTTGCGATAGATAATCTTACATACTCAGTACCCGATGAGTATATGATTCTTCAAACAAGATCATTTCTGTGTGAGTTTGAGACCATCAGACTTGTTCAGGCACACCGTTTCTGCAATGTGTGTTAACTTATATTGGTGTGTGTGTGTGTGTCTGTGTGTGTGTGTGAGTAAATGAGCACCTCTGTTAATGTCTATGTGCCGTTTATGTCTTAGTATGCCTGTTGTATTTCTTTGTGTGTGTGTGTGTGCGTGCGTATGTGTGTGCTCTTGTCCGTCCTCTGCGACAGAACAGGGGACGGAGAACAATTCCAGTTGACCGCTTGAGAGATTGGGGGCAGGGGCTGAGGTTCACGGGTGGGGTGAGGGGGTGCGTGGAGGTGAGAATGAAAGGCAAGAGGGAAGGATGAAAAATAAAAAAAGGGAGAGGCAGATCAAGGTGACTTTGGATCAAGTGCTGCGTAGGGCTGGGCGATACGGACAAAAAAAATCTAAAATCACAATATTTTTGGACCCAAATACCTCGATATCGATATTGTGACGATATTGTTGGGATGACTATTGGTGCTTTCGCAAAACATTTACAGATTTTTTGATCATCATCAGTAATGCCTATATAATAACTAGGTGGCTAAAGGTAAATAACAGAACAGCTAGAATAGTCTGGTACGTTCATAAAATTGCATCTCTTTACTCTAATGCAGCCTTTAAAACCAGGAAGAGACAACACTTATGCCATGTGATGATATCACGATATCCAAAATCCCAGACAGTATCTAGTCTCATGTCACAGTGTCGATATAATATCATTATATTGCCCAGCCTGACTCGACATATGTGCCCCAGTGTAAGGTCAGATGCAGCAGTATGTATGTGTCAACACATACGTGCAGGTGTGTATGTATGTTGGATGTAGAAGAGTGAATGTTAAGAAGGTTAGATGCTTAAACGGGCAATCATGAGTGTTTTTTGTTTGCAGCACATGTGCAAGTGCGCATCAGCAGATGTGAATAATTGTATGTCGGTGTTTTTTTTTTGGGATCCCCCCCCCTTTTTCTCCCCTATTGTATCCGATCAATTACCCCACTCTCCCGAGCCGTCCCGGGCGCTGCCCCGGCCCCTCTGCCGATCCGAGGAGGGCTGCAGACCACCACATGCCTCTTCCGATACATGTGGAGTCGCCAGCCACTTCTTCTTTTCACCTGACAGTGAGGAGTTTTGCCAGGGGGACGTAGCGCATGGGAGGATCACGCTATTCCCCACAGTTCCCCCTCCCCCCTAAACAGGCGCCCCGACAGACCAGAGGAGGTGCTAGTGCCATGACCAGGACACATACCCACATCCGGCTTCCCACCCGCAGACACGGCCAATTGTGTCTTTTGGGACGCCCAACAAAGCTGGAGGTAACACAGGGATTCGAACTGGAGATCCCCGTGTTAGTAGTCAACGGAATAGACCGTCACGCCACCCGGACGCCCCGTATGTGGGTGTTTTTGACCATACCTAGTCGAGTGTCGTTCTGCAGTTTTTCTCGTGTAGGTTATGGAACTTCCAAAGCCACCAAATAGCACAATTGTCAATGTCACCCGCAAGGGCTCGAACATATCCGCCACTCGCGGTATAAAGCTCGGAAAGCATTTTCTTATTCCCAACCTGCCAGTCCCACTCCTCAGAAGTCTCACTAGCCTTCGCCCCTTTGCTCAAGGTTGTCCTGAGTCCTGCCTGACAGAAATACAACACTCCCTAACTATTTCAAATCATATCAGGCCCTCGCCAACACTTGAACAACTTTTCCTCTTTCCTCTGTTGTCTTTTATTCCCCCCTTCCTCTTTTGTTCTTTGGGACCGTAAATTGTTTTTTCGGCAGGGCTGCGGCTTCTCCTTGAGCTTGTCATTGGTTTTTCCATTAACGGCGACTTATGATAAAGTTTGGTGTGTGGAGAGGGGTCGGCTTGTGGAGGCCCGCTAGTTTGTCTTACCGAGACTCCCTCCCTCTGCGCGTGTGTTTGTGTACGTGTGTTGTCTTAGGAGGGTCCCTCCGAGCAAGAGTAAACAGCATCATTGATAACTTTTATAAGTTTTGCTGATGTTCGGTAAAGTTCTGTGTGCTCCTGCATCTTAATGGTGTGTAGTAGGGTCAAGCACCATCTGATTCCAGAATCAGCATGGCAATATAGTAGCAGTACCTGTACACATGCAATGTGTGATGTAAGGCAAGTGTGACCCATCAGTCACGTTAGGCTAAAACACTTACGGTTTAATAGAAAACGAAGTCCACCGCCGTTTGCTTTATTTATGATGTCTCTTGAGGAAAAATACTGTAGCGCATCTGACAAATGACAAGATTCAATCTGATGTAATGACTTCTTGGACAACTGCTTTTATTTTCCCCTCTATTATTTTCACTTAATCATTGCCGGGGGGATTATTATTTGCAAATGGCTCATTAAAAGTTAAAAGCTACATGGATCTGGTGAAACAGTGAAAATGAAAGCCTGACTAAAGTGGCTTTCATTCATTCGGCTTTCGTTTATTTGACGTTGTATTACAATTCAATTCAATTTATTGTCATTAAAAACAGTGTGCAGGCACATGTTAAAAATGAAATAAGGGCTGCGGCTCCGCCAAACAGTGCAAGACAGACAGACAAACACAGTATAAGATGAACACGGATGAAGACCAAAAGCTAAAAATAAGTTAAAGAGCACGAGTACAAAATATTTAAAAATATCCACAGACATTCAGTGGGTAGCCAGGCTCAGGTGGGCAACAGCTTGGGGAAAGAAGCTGTTTTTGGGCCTGATAGTGCAGGCTCTGTATTATTACAACAAATTGTATTCTTAGAATGACTTCGTTTTCTGCATTTCGCCCATCCCATTGTTTTGGAGCAGTGGGCAGCTGATGTTGATTTGATATACTACATTAATCCCCGTGGAGAAATTACACTCTGCATTTAACTCATCCTAGCTGTGTAGCTAGGAGCCGCGGGCAGCCGCTGTGCAGCACCGGGGGACCAACAGTTCGTCTTGCCATGCCTCGGTTAATGGCACAGACAGGAGTACAAACCCTAACACGCATGTCTTTTTTGATGGTGGGGGAAACCGGAGCACCCGGAGGAAACCCACCGCAGACATGGGGAGCACATGCAAACTCCACACAGAGGACGACCTGGGATGACCCCCAAGGTTGGACAACCCCAGGATGCGAACCCAGGACCTTCTTGCTGTGAGGCGACAGCGCTAACCTCTGGGCCACTGTGCCACCAGGGCTGCAGCACCCCGGGGACCAACTCCAGCTCTTCTTTCCATTGCCTTGCTCAGGGGCACAGACAGGAGTATTAACCCTAACATGCATGCGTTTTGATGGCGGGAGGAAACCGAAGCACCCGGAGGAAACCCATGCAGACACGGGGAGAACATGCAAACTCCACACAGAAAGGACCTGGGACGGCCTGGGGTTTGAGCCCAGGACCTTCTTGCTGTGAGGCAACAATGCTGACCACTGGACCACCGTGCTGCTGTGTAACTCTCAATTCTTTAATATGACAATACACATTTGTGGAAAAAACAAAACAAAAGATTTCAAAACATTGATTATTTTTCAGTATCATTCAGCCCTAGTATACACTCACCGGCCACTTTATTAGGCACACCTGTCCAACTGCTCATTAACGCAAATTTCTAATCAGCCAATCACATGGCAGCAACTCAATGCATTTAGGCATGTAGACATGGTCAAGACGATCTGCTGCAGTTCAAACCGAGCATCAGAATAGGGAAGAAAGGTGATTTAAGTGACTTTGAATGTGGCATGGTTCTTGGTGCCAGACGGGCTGGTCTGAGTATTTCAGAAACTGCTGATCTACTGGGATTTTCACGCACAACCATCTCTAGGGTTTACAGAGAATGGTCCGAAAAAGAGAAAATATCCAGTGAGCGGCAGTTTTGTGGGCTAAAATGCCTTGTTGATGCCAGAGGTCAGAGGAGAATGGCCAGACTGGTTCGAGCTGATAGAAAGGCGACCGTAACTCAAATAACCACTCATTACAACCGAGGTATGCAGAAGAGCATCTCTGAACGCACAACACGTCGAACCTTGAGGCAGATGGGCTACAGCAGCAGACGACCACACCGGGTGCCACTCCTGTCAGCTAAGAACAGGAAACTGAGGCTACAATTTGCACAGGCTCACCAAAATTGGACAATAGAAGATTGGAAAAACGTTGCCTGGTCTGATGAGTCTCGATTTCTGCTGCGACATTCGGGTGGTAGGGTCAGAATTTGGCGTCAGCAACATGAAAGCATGGATCCATCCTGCCTTGTATCAACGGTTCAGGCTGGTGGTGGTGGTGTAATGGTGTGGGGGATATTTTCTTGGCACACTTTGGGCCCCTTAATACCAATTGAGCGTCGTGTCAACGCCACAGCCTACCTGAGTATTGTTGCTGACCATGTCCATCCCTTTATGACCACAGTGTTCCCATCTTCTGATGGCTACTTCCAGCAGGATAACGCGCCATGTCATAAAGCTCGAATCATCTCAGACTGGTTTCTTGAACATGACAATGAGTTCACTGTACTCAAATGGCCTCCACAGTCACCAGATCTCAATCCAATAGAGCACCTTTGGGATGTGGTGGACCGGGAGATTCGCATCATGGATGTGCAGCCGACAAATCTGCAGCAACTGCGTGATGCTATCATGTCAATATGGACCAAACTCTCTGAGGAATGTTTCCAGTACCTTGTTGAATCTATGCCACGAAGGATTAAGGCAGTTCTGAAGGCAAAAAGGGGTCCAACCCGGTACTAGCAAGGTGTACCTAATAAAGTGGCCAGTGAGTGTATGTAGCATAACAAAATGTAGACTCGCCTTACAGTCCCAATGAAATCGAAGTTTTCATTGGATTTAGGCTTGTTTCGTTTTTTTTGACAGAAATGAAGCCATTTGGTCAAAATGTAAAACGATCCATTGAATTGTATGATAATGTGCCTTGTCAGCTGTACTGTTGCTAGCACACCCGCACTCTTGCTGCGTTCAGTGCTCAACAAACCACTGAAGTGCCAAATGAACCCCAAAGCATTTACGGCCAAAGGAGGTGAACTGAGTGCGTCTGTATTTATCACATCTGTGTGTGTACACGGGCGCGTGTGTGTGTGCGTTGGCGTGCGCGCGGTTCGAAGAGGAGCGAGCTCGCGTGTGCACGTACGCGTGCGTTGCTTCGTTTTCCCTCGTTAGCTATGCAGATTTGGCATAAGCTCAGTGTACTCGGCTTGTCAGAACTGGGTTTTAATTGTGTGTCTGTGCCAGGTTTATTAGTTGTTATGGAAACCACAGCAGAGGCTTAAGTGAGCAGTTTCTTCCTCATTTTGCTTTTGCCTCTTTTCTCTCGGTGAGAGCACTCATTGTCTCAGTCCCTCACGTTCTAATGTACCGCTGACCTTTTTTTTTTTTTAAAAGTCTTTCACCCATTTCTTTCTCTTCTTACCAGACTCTTTCACATCATAACCTTAGTTCCCACCTCTCTCTCTCTCTCTCTCTCTCTCTTTATCTATCGCTCTCCCTCTTTCTCACACACACAAACACACAGTGAAGGTTTGGGAGCCAAGGTGGGTGATTTTGTGAGTTGAGGAGTCGTCCCTTCTCCAGCTGGCCCCTGGGTTATTGATAAACGTTTATTGTCCAGCCAGCCACTGTGAATTGTGGGTAAGTCCTGGCGGAACACTCTGGTGGCAACATCATTTTTCTTGATGACAGCTCACAGACATGCACTCCTGTTTTTTGGCTTTTATTTTACTTAAAAAAAAAAACACACACACACACGCGCAGACACACACACACAACGTATCCCAGTAGAAACAAATCAAATTCTTACAAATGTCTTCACTGATCCGATGTAGTGCAATGCCAGTGTGTGTTTACGTATGTTTTGTCAGTGTAACTGTGCCTTTGTTAAATCAACTTAACTGCTTCGGTTGCACGTTTTCTGTGTGTAGTATGTGTGTGTACAGTGTGTGTTTGTTACAGGTAGCGTGAAAAAACTATTTCGGTGCCAAATGGTAATAGTAAGCTGTGATGACTTTGTTAGTGCAGCATTTCAACTGATTGCGATGTTGAAGTTCGGTTAACGGAGGCTGCGAAGAGGTTTGATGTACTGATTTCTACATCTCTGAATGTTTGAATTTGAATTCTGCGAATTTTCTATTTATTTCCCCCCCCCTCCCTCCCTCCCTCCCTCCCTTTTTCTCCCCAATTGTATCCGGCCAATTACCCCACTCTTCCAGAGCCGTCCCGGTCGCTGCTTCACCCCCTCTGCCGATCCCGGGGAGGGCTGCAGACTACCACCACATGCCTCCTCCGATACATGTGGAGTCACCAGCCGCTTCTTTTCACCTGACAGTGAGGAGTTTCACCAGGGGGAACGTGGCGCGTGGGAGGATCACGCTATTCCTCCCAATTCCCCCTCCCCCCCGAACAGACGCCCCGATCATTCAGAAGGAGGTGCTAGTGCAGCGACCAGGACACATACCCACATCTGGGTTCCCACCCGCAGACACGGGCAATTGTGTCTGTAGGGATGCCTGACCAAGCTGGAGGTAACACGGGGATTCAAACCGGCGATCCCTGTGTTGGTAGGCAATGGAATAGACCACTACGCTACCTGGATGCCCCTCGTTTACTTTTTCATTCCTGCATCATGCTTGCAAGAGCTGCTATCTTTCCTTTTACTGTATTTGTATTTGTAATTGTAAATGTACACTGTAAGATGACAAGAAAGCTAAGTTTAACTGAAATGAAATATGCAATATGATACGATACAAGTTATAGTTCAGATTCCTCTTAAATAAGTTATTAGAAACACTACACAAAAATGTTGACACAAATAGTTGAATGCTGAATACACATTGCACATATTCACAACTGACATCACTGTTGTCATCACCGCCCTTTGCACTAGACCGTATATAGTATACATAAATGTGTGTGTGTGTGTGTGTGTGTGTGTGTATCATTTCAGTGTGTTTTGGTGTTTTGTGTGTGGAAGTGGTTGTGTTTTCTCCTCAGGTCTGACATTGTTCTTGACCAGTAGTCAGTCCCAGCCCCTCTTTGGACACTCCATGCATCACATTACCTAGGAACCCTTCTTCGGGGAACTGCGCGGCCCTGAGCAGGGCATTAGGGACACATTTAACGGTGACACACAGCTCATTAGATCACAGAGGTCAGACACTCTGCACTCGTTACCATCCGGTTCGTCCCTGTAATGGACACTGGAGCGTCAGGGGGGACAGAGATGTGTGCCTCGCTGCAAAGTCTCGTCAATTTGCTTGGCTTGGTCCAATGGGAGCTGTCTTAGATGTGATTGGAGGATAACCTTGAAGGGTCGCCGCTGTTTTTGGGAGGAAAGTGAGATTAATACAGAGCCGTTCATCTCTCCCCGTTGATCTGTTCAGCGCTCCCTCATCTCCCCCCCCCTTTTCTTTCTCTCTTTCTCTGATTGATGGTGGGGCCTGCAAGTCCAGTCTGTTCAGAAACACTTAGCTCAACTTCTCCAAACCCTCTGGCCCGACCTGCTCACGGCACGCAATCTTTTGCTGAAACCCACACACGCACACACACACACACACACACACACATACACACACACAAAGCGGATGCTCAAGTTGAGCACTTCAGTGTTTTGTTGAGCAAATTTAAAGTTAACTCGAGTAATTCACCTAATGAACCTCACCAAGTAGTTTTCGTTGGCCAAGCCCTGGCGCTGTGATTTATGATTGGCCAGCGAGGGATCCAGCAGTGATCCATCATGGTTTGAGATGGGATCATTGAGATGAATGGATCTGCTCTGGATTCACTCATTATCTCAGCACCAGGATTTATGCCCGATCCTTCGTCTTCAATTACACCAGCGCTTCCACACCATCAACATTTGCATGGCCCATGATGAATAATCATCTGTGGGGGGATTTCTAATTGCTCTTCTCTGTGAGTTTATTGGAGATTGTTGATGAGAGGAAATTTTCATGGGAGCATATTGAGACTGAATTTTTCAGCGGCTTTTTTTTTAATTAATATCCCTCATTAATATACATGTGCCAGTGGTTTCAGATGTATGGACCGTTATTTATTTGGAATTTCTGAACGCACGCTGACGAAAGTATATTTATAAAACAGCGCCCTCAGTCCTTGGTTTCTTATCTCATCAGTCATGCTTAAAGCTGTTGTAAAATAACCAATAATCGCAACACTTGTGACTGAATAACTTTTATTTTTAATTCATAAAGTCATAAACCATATGGTACTAAAAATGCAAATCAGAGTATTGGTTGGACAAGTCTTTCCACTCCTGCACCATCAATGACGACGTTAAAATTAATGTTAAAATCTGCCCAATCATTAAACCGCTTAAAGTACTGCACGGTGTTATGTGGCAAATTAATATAATTGATGTTCAGCTTCTATTGATTGTTGGTGGAAGATTTCAGAGGTTTTGCAGTGAAAAGAAAGTTTCTGGCATTGCGACTCACCATAGTGTCTGGAAAGGAGAGCAAGCCCAAATTTGTTTAAGCCTCGTGGATGAGTGAGGGGGCAGCATGGTGGCGCAGTGGTTAGCACGGTCGCCTCACAGCAAGAAGGTCCTGGGTTCGAGCCCCGGGGTAGTCCAACCTTGGGGGCTGTCCCAGGTCGTCCTGTGTGGAGTTTGCATGTTCTCCCCGTGTCTGCGTGGGTTTCCTCCGGGGGGTCCGGTTTCCTCCCACAGTCCAAAGACATGTAGGTCAGGTGAACCGGCCGTACTAAATTGTCCCTAGGTATGAATGTGTGTGTGTATGTCGGCCCTGTGTGATAGTTTGGCGGCCTATCCAGGGTGTCTCCCCGCCTGCCGCCCAATGGCTGCTGGGATAGGCTCCAGCATCCCCGTGACCCTGAGAGCAGGCTAAGCAGTTCGGAAAATGGATGGATGGATGGATGACCGAGGAACGTTGTAATTTGTGTTTTTTTTTCCTCATTTTTTTTTCTCACTCATGTTTACCGAGGTATATTCTAAGAAGAGGTCTGACTGAATTAGGCATGAATTACTTTTTCCCTGACAATATCTATTTCATGACAGCAGACGCCAAAATGGAAATGTATTTTTCATACCGAGGTGCGCCTGTGCTCCGTCCAAGGTTTTGGTTTGATTTCTAGATCTGGGTGTCTGACTGACTCCTTATTGATTTTTACTGTTTTATTCAAGGACAAAGCATGGGGAAAGTACAAGACCTTGATGAGTCCTGCTTTACTGCCGATTTCACCGAATCCATAGGTGATTGCCTGCACACTTTGTGTGTGTGTGTGTGTGTGTGTGTGTGTATAAGTGTGCGTGCATGTTTGTATCTCTGCATGTGTGTGTATGTTTGTAGTTGTATAGGCCTTTCTGCAGATGTTTGCGTGAATGTTGTCCACCATTTAGTATTTGTATATCTGCGTGTGAGTGAGTGTGTTTACGTGTGTGTGCATGCCTGCATCTGTCTTTATTCTGCGTGTGTGCATGCCTTATCTGTCTTATGTGTTTAAGTCCTGCCATGGCTGTCACTCTCCTTGTCCTAAAGACGAAGGTCCAACTG
This sequence comes from Lampris incognitus, assembly GCF_029633865.1. Classification (NCBI taxonomy): domain Eukaryota; kingdom Metazoa; phylum Chordata; class Actinopteri; order Lampriformes; family Lampridae; genus Lampris; species Lampris incognitus. The sequence continues at coordinate 15,233,350 of NC_079227.1, forward strand.
GTTGGGGGAAAAAAAGTGTGAAGGGGGGAAGCACCATGTCTGGCAGGGAAGTGAAAGGTGCTATTAATCATAGTGGCTGTCACACTACGAGCCCGTCAGAGGTGAACGCGCACACACACACACACACACACACACACACACACACACACACGTACATGCACTGTATCTGTCAGATCATTGTGACTGTCATGTTAATATGTTTTGTTGTGACCTCTTGCTTTCTTTCTCTCTCTAACCCCTTTTCACCCATCTCTCATACTGCGTCCTTCCATTTCTCTCTCTCTCTCTCTGTCTGTCTGTCTTGCTCTCTTTCACTATGGTGTGGAGATTGATGTCAGAGTCCAGATTCTTCTTGGCTTGAAATTCTCTCTCTTCCAGCTGCTGAAGGTCTCTCTTTTCCTCTGTCTCTCCGTCTTTCTGTCTGTCTGTCTCCTCTCTCGTTCTCTCTGCCCTTCTCTTTGACTGTCTTTCCCTCTCTCCTACTCTGACATGTTTATTCTCCCACAAATATTGGTCACACCCCGGGGACCAGATTGGCAGAGCTGGGACCTGTGCTCTGCTTCTCATTATGGAGTCATATTTTGTCAGATTCGAAGTCACCTTCTTTCTCTGCCCAGGTTCAACAGCAAATGCACAACATTGATTTAAAGTCTCTCTGTACTTCAGCTGTAAATACATGTGCAAACACACACCCACCCACCCACCTAGACACACACACATACACACGCACACACACACAAAAACAACCACCCTGAAAGATGAACAATCAATATCACACATGGCACATCATTGCACACGTACATAGACACACACACATACATACACACACACATGTACACATATGCACACACGCGTACACACACAGATGTGCATACTTCACACAAGGGCTTGCATGTGTGAAGACAAATACACATCCCCCCTCCAACCAAGTGGGTCAGGGTCTGTTATTTAAGGTTAAGCAGGCATCAGTACTCTGTCTTCCTCCAGTCCTCTCCGAAGGCCCATGGAGCAACTCATCTGCATACTATGAATAAGAATGACTGGGACTGTATGCTGAGTGCTATTAGACCAAGGTTAGCAGCAGTCTCCAGTGACACTGGGTGTAATCAGGAGAGAAAGAGGAGTGATGGGAAGTTTGACCCAGGTCACTACACGGTTCAGTTCTGGAAATGGGAGCGGAGCGATGAGTTATGTACACAGGTTGTCTTGTGTTTGAACCTAATCATTCTATAATAAGGACACGCGTAGAGTCAATCGCACCACATGTGCCATTCACAGTGGCCGTGCGTGTTTCAATTTACATCCTCCAGTTGATTTACGGTTTCACAAGAATCCATACAGTCGCAGGCGTAATGGGTTTCCAGAGGTAAACTCGCGGTTGGTTCCCTCTATGTGGGAGCCACAATTCTCAGGATTTTCTTTTTTGGATTTCCCCCCTTTTTCTCCCCAATTGTACTCGGCCAGTTACCCCACTCTCCCAAGCCGTCCCAGTCGCTGTTCCACCCCCTCTGCCGATCCGGGGAGGGCTGCAGACTACCGCATGCCTCCTCCGATACATGTGGAGTCGCCAGCCGCTTCTGTTCACCTGACAGTGAGGAGTTTCACCAGGGGGACGTAGCATGTGGGAGGATCACGCTATTCCCCCCAGTTCCCCCTCCTCCCCAAACATGCGCCCCGACTGACCAGAGGAGGCGCTAGTGTAGCGACCAGGACACATACCCACGTCCAGCTTCCCACCCACATACATGGCCAATTGTGTCCGTAGGAATGCCTGACCAAGCCGGAGGTAAAACGGGGTTTCGAACCGGCGATCCTCATGTTGGTAGGCAACGGAATATACCGCTACACTACCCGGACGCCCCAATTCTCACTATTTTCTGATGAAGATTGCCTGGAAATCCTAAAATGTAATCACAATCATTCAAAAGAATGTTGTCCAAAAAAAAAAAAAAAAGAAAGCTGTGGTTTTCAGTATGGGAACACATCTTTAGTTGCTGCGAGTCATTTACCTGCATATAGCAGGAGACAGTAGCTAACACATAGCCTGAGAATCATTTGCACGCGGCTTGGGGTTTCCATTTAGAGAGGCCTGTCCGATGCAATTACAATTCACCCTCGTTCCTCCTGTCAGGTCCCCTCTCAGTTTTGACAGTCTCTCACATGGGCAGGCACACACATAATGAAAGCACACACACACACACAGACACACACATCCAACCCATATAATGTACCACCTCTGACAGGCTCATGACACACATGCTGTCCCAACGAAATACTCCGTTCTCTCCCTACCGTGCATGTGTCACCCTCCGCTAAACCAACATGGAGCCCATTCATTTCCTGTCTTCATTCTATGACACGTGTGTGCCCTGCATGGGGGGGGGGGGGTGAAAGTGACACTGGAGTCATGCTAACACATTGCCCTAGCCACGCTCTCTCCCCTCCTATATTAGTGAGTATCAATAACCCGTTAAGACTTTTAGTAGTGATGAAAACAACATGATCTGGGAAAATATTGAATAATCAATAGAAGGTAATTCTCTCTGATTACCCGGGTACGTGTGTGGGGCACCTAAATGGGAGTCAGGCCTTGTAAACCAAACCTCCTTTGCTCATGTTGCTTTCACAAGGCAAAAATCCATACCCAGCAAATACAATCTAATTTCTCTCTGCCCTGCCAGTTTAAATAGCCCGCATTGAATTAAGTCGGTAAAAACAGAAATCGATCTTTCCGTTGGCCATCTAGCTGCTGCACCTTGCACTGCTGGGCCCGTAATCACCGTTGATCCCTGAGAGAAATAAACCCGGGGAGAGAGGAGGGCAGACAGAAGTGTTTATATGTGAGAGCGAAGGGGAAAGAGTGGACGTGGAGGAGTTATTGGTGTGCTAAGTACATGGTTGATATGTTTCAATAAAGAGTCACAGTATTCTTTCATGGACACCGAAACCTTTATTTATATCGACTGCAAGACTATCTGTTCTCTGGCAACCGTGAACGAATCGTTTCCCCTCGTTCGGCTGAAATCATTCAGCTGAAATGCAGCCGAGTCGCTGGATCCTAGGTCGCCCCCACCGCCCCGTGTACACCTGCACGCCGCCACACCTGCGCGTATACCTTTTCCTCACACTTCTCTTTTGCCTCTTTCACCCTCTCAAATACCCATTAACTCTCTACTCTATCTTTTCTCACCAAACAGCGAGTAGGAACACAGATCAATACAAGTTTGTGATGTGATTCCCCACTTTGAGTGCCTCGCTTACTGCTGCTTCTCATCCCGCAGCTGCATCCACCCCCCCGCCCCACCTCCGCCCCCGCCCCAAATACACACACACACACACACACACACACACACACACACACACACACACACACACACACACACACACACACACACTTTCTTCGGGCGAGGCTCAGGACCATAACGAAAAGGGCAAAGAGGCCAACCTCCAGACCTTAGAGTGGTCCATTTGCTGTTTGGTCTTACCCAAAACAAACAGCTACTCCATCTCTTTTGCTCAATACAATCAATCTGCTACAGCAGACTCAACCAGCAGAACGCTTGTGATTTCATTCACTCGCTTGAAAATGGTTATGCATGTCCGTTCGCCGTCTCGTGACAAAGAGGGACTCCTTCGGTGGAGTTGCCATGCAACATACCGGGGCCACGATCTGCCACGGGTGGTGTTATCTCTCACGAGACCTCGTGTTCAATTGAGCGAATTCCTTTGCCCTGCTTTTACGAATTTAATCATTTGTTTTTCTTGAGTAGGAGGCATACAAAGGGAACGGGACCTTTGTCTGGGCTGTGACACAGCCAGAGAAGCAGCATGGACGCTTTTCTCTGTATTTATTTGTTGTGTGAGAGAGAGACGAAGTGAACGAGTGGGTAAGCAAGAGTGGTGCAGAAAAAGGGGCCGTCTACGGGCAGTTGTTATGATAATATAGGTATATATTTATTGATTTTTGCAGTTGAAGCTGCAGGCCCATTTGATGTGGGTGAGATATGTTTGTAGCTGTAAGGGGTGCACACAAGCTTACAAACATGCATGCACACACATACACAAGCAGGCATTCATGCAAAGACACACGGGGCTGATTCAAAGCGAACACCACTAATTGAAAGGGGGATGACTGTATCCATTATTCATGGGTTGGGCCTTTGTGATGGTTCTGCATTTATTTACCCTTCTCATCTGATGTAGATCCATTTGCATGGCTGCCACATAATTCATATAATACATGGCCGGTAATCACCTGAGCTGTGTGCGTACGCATTACCTGCAGAACTGTGTTGTCAACCGCCGAATACAGGTAAACGGCACAAGACGCATATGAATCAGTCATCAATTAGCGGTTACTTCGTTTTACTTCAAGATTTACTTCTTAAAAGTTAAATGCTGGGCGTCCGGGTGGTGTGGCGGTCTATTCTGTTGCCTACCAACACGAGGATCGCCAGACCGAGTCTCCGTGTTACCGCCACCTTGGTCACACAACTGGCTGTGTCTGCAGGTGGGTACCTGGATGCGGATGTGTGTCCCGGTCACTGCACTAGCGCCTCTTCTGGTCAGTCGGGGTGCCTGTTCGGGTTGGAGGGGGAGCTGGGGGTAATAGCGTGATCCTCCCATGCGCTACATCCCCCTGGCGAAACTCCTCACTGTCAGGTGAAAAGAAGCGGCTGGCGACTCCACATGTATCAGAGGAGGCATGTGGTAGTCTGCAGCCCTCCCCGGATCAGCAGAGGGGGTGGAGCAGCGACTGGGATGGCTCAGAAGAGTGGGGTAATTGGCCAAGTGCAACTGGGGAGAAAAAGGGGGAAAAATCCCCCCCCCCAAAAAGTTAAACGCTGCACCAGAAAGTGTGTTTAATATTATGTTACTTGTTTCATTTTCTAAGGAACTTCTCAAGTTTTATTCATGCTGTGATTCATTAAATGCTCACTGACTCGAGGGTAGCTCTGAAACAACTAATAAATGTGCATTTGACGCGTATTGTATGTATATAGGAAGACTTGAATACGAGCGCCATTCTGAGAGCCCTTATATTTTACGTCACCTCTGTTGAGACAATTGCTCGGCCTGTGAGGCTAGCCTGACTCGTGGAGAAGATAATGGTGAGGTCGCTCACAGAGACTTCACTTACAGCAGATTCTTAACCCGACAAACCGGCGCTCTTATTATCAACACCCGGTTTCATTTACCAGCCCCAGACTCTCCCACTTTTAAAAGATGTATTTATTGCTTTGCAGTGGCAGAAAATTGCCCAAATTCGATGAGAACGCACACGCGCGCTCAATCTTCCGTGCGTCCGTCATCCGGGAGCTATCAGAGCGACGTCAATTAGAGGGAATGCGGCGCGAAGGCATCATTTATAATCGAAAAAATAATCACAAAACATTCCACCCCGGGGGGATCTGCAACACAATTTGGCTCTGCCACAGATCCTTCATTCTCCCCCTGCCTGTCACTCCCTGTACCTGTTCCCACACACATCTGGGAGCTATCAGGGTCTAATTAGCAGCTAATCAATGTTTAATTAAAATGGGGTTGTTAATTAAAATGACTGGTGGAGGGGTTTGGGACCTGCTCGTTTTTTTGTCTTTTTTTTTTTTTTTCCTCTTCTCCCTCCGACACCTTGGGTGTTGGAGGACTACATGGCCCCTTCTGGGGATTCTGGAGGGGGGCGATCCGCCAAACTGTAACTTTAGTAACTTCCAAAAGAGACTTTGCAAACCCATTAAATTTAAACTTGCATATCAGGTAGACAGGTGAGGAATTATATTGCCAGTTTTTTCATAAAACCCCCAGTATCTTTGCCTCATGTTGTATTCATAGGCGAGGATCCTGACCTCAGACTTGGCTTTTAGTTGTGATGGGTGTGCTGTTTGTTAGATTGAGAGTGGAGCGGAGGCTTAAACCCAGCGTAGGACAATACACTATAAATGACCCTATGGGGGAGATATTTTCCTCGGGGTGCAGCTAATCCATACTTGTAGAGGATGACGGATGGCCTTTTGACTTGTTTTTAGTGGGTCTGATTGAATACCAGCCTCTATTGTCTTCTTTCCTGGAGAACAAATGAAGTTCAAGGACTAGCCACCAGCAGTGGGGCTGCTCCCTCAAAATGAGGCATCTCCTGGCGGTGGTTGTAGCCAACAGTGCTGTGTGTGTGTGTGTGTGTGTGTGTGTAAGTGGGTGGGGGGGATCGGTGTTACATGCTAACATCATCGCTAGGAGATGCTGTATATGAGTGAGTTTGTCTTTATTTTATTTTATTGTGGATTTTCCCCCTTTCTCTCCCCAGTTGTACCGGTCCAATTACCCCACTCTTCTGAGCTGTCCTGGTCGCTGCTCCACCCCCTCTGCTGATCCGGGGAGGGCTGCAGACTACCACATGCCTCCTCCGATACATGTGAAGTCACCAACCGCTTCTTTTCATCTAATAGTGAGAAGTTTCGCCAGGGGGATGTAGCACGTGCGAGGGTCACGCTATTCCCCCCGGTTCCCCCTCCCTCCTGAACAGGCGCCCCGACCGACCAGAGGAGGCGCTAGTGCAACGACCAGGACACATACCCACATCCGGCTTCCCACCTGCAGATGGCCAATTGTGTTTGTAGGGACGCCCGACCAAGCCGGAGGTAACACGGGGATTCGAACTGGCGATCCCCGTGTTGGTAGACAACGGAATAGACCGCTACGCTACCCGGACACCGTACGTCATCACTGTATTTTCTTGATTGCATACAGTCCATCTAGGTACAGGGCAGGTTTACGTGTGTATAACCCACCACTGTTAGGAGGTTTTCTTTGTGTGTTCGGATGTACAAGCATATGAGGCTTAAGTGTGTGTTGCCTATTTGGAGACCTATAAGAAGGTACATGAATGAGAGAGCAGATGCCCTTGTCCCCAGATCATGCTGTATTGTCAGCTAATTGGAGACAGAACTCAACAGGACTCTGTAATAAGAAAAAATATCCCTTTTTGTTGCAGCCAGGGAGTATCACTGACCTTTGGTTTGGGTGGAAAGTGCTTAAGCTGAGAGGGAGAGAAAGAGAGAGAGAGAGAGAGAGAGAGAGAGAGAGAGAGAGAGAGAGAGAGAGAGAGAGAGAGAGAGAGAGAGAGAGAGAGGGAGGAAGGGAAACAACACATCACAGTAATTAATGTCTATGGGAGAACTTAAGGCGTTTTTTAAATAAACAATGATTCTGATGCCGAAACAGGCCCCAGGGGGGCAACCAGCTCGCCAGCAGACAACACGATTGAGTGCACGCTCACACAGGCTCACACGCACGTGCATGTGCACACACGCATGCACACACGCATGCGCGCACACACGCCTCAGGGATGGCTTGTGCTGTTCTTGTCTGTTCACCATGAAGAGCAGAAGGGCCAGTGGGGCGTGTGTAGGAGGCTCATGAAAACATATGAATTTGACAGTCTTTCTGCCTGTTCCCTGTAATGCACACACACACACACACACACACACACGCCAGTTTTACAGGGTGCATCCCCTGACCCCCTCACCTCTTTCTCTAGCGGCTTAATGTTGATGTGATAGCGAGGTGGCCGTTGATTCTTGGTTGCGTGCGTGTCCAGCACAGCCTAGCCCCATTCAGCCTAGCACGGCACAGTACACAGCGCAGCCTAGCCATGCCTAGCGTCAACATGACAGTAGGGAGAGGGAGATTGACTGTGGCAGCTTGGCTCACTTTGAGGGGTAGCCTGTGTGACACTGCGTGGGAGTGAGAGGACGCTAAGAAATCATTATTTTGGCTTTTCCTTGCCATCACCACATTCCTGCTCTGTGTGCAGACAGACACGAGGAGGAAGCAAACGGGGTGGGTGTTTGTCTATTGATGGGTGAGGTGTGGGGGGTGACGATGGCTCTCTAACTGCCACCACTTCTGGCCCCACTTCTTCACAACCTTCCTCCCAATCTGCTTATTTATTATTCTTCTCTGTTCCTCCCTCTCCCTTCTCTCCATCGCCCCTCCTTTTGTGATTTCTACCCCGCTTCTACCCAGTTGTCGATATCTGAAAAAGAAGAGCTCCATTTGTCTCCTCCACAGTTCTTCTCCCCTTTTATATGACCCTCTTCCTACACTCCGTCTTATTTTTCCATTCTTCTGCCGTCACAACCTCTATTCATTTGTTTGTAGTCCACCAATGCTTCACAGTGCAGACATCACACTGAGGGAGGTTTCCATTACCATTTGTTTGTGCACATATGGTGCAACTTTGATTTTTTTTTCTTTGATATTATGGAATAGCTCAGTGGTTTCACATCATTCCAGCACACACACACTAACGGGTTTTCATGGCTATGTGAGATATGCAAACCAAAAGGGCTAAAAAAATGTAGGTGGCCGAATACACAATGATGTCAAGTTGGAACACATAGGCCTCCACTTGCTAGGTCCCATAGACAATCCTTCTGTCCTCTTCAGCTCATATTCATTTACCAAGCTCTTCGATATCATACATAGGCATGTGGGGGAATATTCGCCACATTTGTTACAGATCTTCGCTGTTGTTTGTTTGTTGTTGGTGATCAAGGGGTGCGAGTTCATTCTCCATTCCTGTGACTTAGCCAATTGCCCAAGATACACCGAATTGCTCAAAATACAGCTGTGTTGATGTGAGTATTTGTTATAAGCAAATTATTTTGAGATCAAATCAAATGATAATAAAATCCATTAATACCTTCCACATAGGCTTTCACTTTCTAGTGCCCTTTTTGGTGTCACGAATGAGAATGGGGTAGACAGGTGAAGGACCCAAATGCAGACTCGGCAGACAGACAGGTTGAAAGAGGGGGATTTAATGCTCAAACCAAATGGCAGGAAGGGACTTCCGGGTGACGGACGGAGTAGACGCGTGTTCCTGAAGCTCCCCCTACACTTTACACACAACTTAAATTCAAAGCCAAATGTCTGCACTCGGCAACGTGAAATTCGACGATTCCTTTGGTAATATCCATTTCTTGCTAAAACAACTTTGAAATGACATCGAGAACGACCAATAAGAAAGATGACTACCCCGTCACCACCTGCCCTAACTAAGCTACCCGAGGAGTATAAAAAAGCCCTCTCGACGGAATTTAAATCGAGCATAGATAGCGCCACTTGAAGCGAAAGTGGACTTTGTCCAGGCAACGGTCACAGACCACGAACCAACTTGGTGACCAAATGGAGGCAAAATACACAGCTATGGAGGAGAGCTACAACAAGCTAAAGGCTAAAACCTTCGACTTCGAGTCAAGCAGCCGCCGCAACAACATAAGAATAATCGGCCTACCTGAGTAGATTGAAGGGACACAACCCACGGCCTTCTTTTCCAAGCTGCTGGTGGAAATCCTCGGCGACGAGACCTTTCCTTCACCTCCGGCGCTCGGCCGTGCCCACAGGGCTCTTACAGCTAACCCTGCCCCGGGGTCCAGGCCAAGAGCGGTAATCGTATGCATCCACCACGACAAGACGAAAGAGGCGATTATCCAGGAGGCCCGAAGGAGGGGAAGAGGGCTGTCCTACCGGGGAAAACCAGTGGCGATCTTCGAAGACTACAGCTACGAAGATATCGAGCAACACTCGGCATACCGGGAGGTGATGTCGAGGCTGTATCTACAAATCACAGCCAAAGATGGGAGAAAAAGTACCCTGCGTCGGTGGAGGACGCCGTGACTTTACTGGCAACTCAGCACAATGCATCGCAATCGCCGACCGGGGAAGAGCGGTAACTTTAATAATAGTGGCGAGCCTTGGGAAAACAATATGCTATCTTTGATTAGCGCCGTCGCACTACGTGCTAATGCTCCTTACTTTATACTTTTATAGGGAACATGCCATGAGGAATGTTTGTGTGTCATTTGCACTACCACTTATACGATTGATGTGGGTTCGGCTAACTGGCCGTTTTGTTAGCCTACATGGTTTTGTGTTGATAGCCTAGCCTTAATCGCTTATGGCGCTATCGTCTCTGTTTACATTCGGGGCTACTACAACGTCAACAGTGGAACAAATAATAGTGCCGCCCCTGGTCTGGCGGACGAACTACCTCACAAAACAGCACCACACAGACATCTTACGATGAAGCTGCACTTCTGTGACATCGTGACTGGTGCTCATTGCGCACATAACGTAGCTACTCCATAGTCCCATCTCATTCGTTTCATTTGATTTTTTTCATCTTCAATTACTTTCACCAGAATGTTTCTGTGTGCAGATTTTAGTAGACACTTAAAAGTTGAAAACTGTTCCTTATTTTGAGGCGCTTGTATCAATATGGGATTGAGGCTAAAACTGCCAGGAAGTATATGCACGGGTTAGTTAAAGTTAGGGAGAGCTTGCAACTGTTTAATACGGTTGCTGTCTTGGATATGGGTATATGGGAAGTTGTTATTGGGCTTTCATGTTCTTGGGAAGTTTTGTGGGAATTGGGGGTAGGGAAGGGACTGTTCTTGCTTTAACAATGGCACTAAACTAGGTTCTTTTTGGAAAGGTTGCAATAGATCTAACTTAGAATGCATACTATGTATTGTCCATTTCCCCTTTAATGCTATTACGTGGAGTCTATACCACACTGCTACTCTTCAACACACATAAATCCCTTACAAATTATAATGAGTAGATACCTTAATATCGTGAGTTGGAATGTCAAGGGGTCGGGTCACCTGGTTAAAATGAAGAAATTATTCACCCATCTTAAACAGTTTAACACAGATGTTGTCTTTCTGCAGGAGACACATGGGCGTTCCTCAGAGCACTCCAGACTTATGGCAGGCTGGGCGGGGCAGCACTTCCATTCTGCTTTCCAAGCCAAGGCAAGAGTGGTCTCCATCCTAGTAGCTAAACAAAAACTTTTCGAAGCAACCAAAATCACAGCTGATAAGAATGGGAGGTTTATAATTGTCTCAGGGAAATTATTGAACATAAATGTTGTACTGGCCAACGTATATGCCCCGAATGTGGATGATGCTGGGTTCTTTGATCACCTGTTTTCTCTTCTTCCTACCTGGGCACACAGTACTTAATACTTGATGGGGACTTCAACTGTTGGTTGGACCTGATCCTGGATCGCTCGTCCACCAAATCTGGAGTAGTGAGTAAATCTGCCTCATATAGTCAGTCTTTTCTTTTGAGCTTGTAATTTCAGATATATGGTGGTTCCTTCACCCTAAGGAGAGACATTATTCCTTTTTTTCCAATGTACATCACACACATTCCAGAATAAACTATATTTTCATCAACAACAGATTAATCCCCCAAGTCCGTTCCTGTACATACCAAAGTATTGTTATATCTGATCATGCCCTGTTGTGATATCACTGCTGCTCCCTGGTACTCCACAGCCCACAAGGCACTGGCATTTTAATTCAACCCTTCTTTCTGACGATAAGTTTTTAAAATGTAAAGAAGAACAAATTACCTTTTTTCTTGAAACTAATAACACTCCAGATGTCTGCTCTTGTGGTCTGGGATTCACTTAAGGCCTACCTGAGAGGGTAAATTATATCGTTCACTGAAAACAAGAAAAGACAATCTCAAAAGGAACAATTAGATTTAGCGACTAAAATCCTAGAAATTGATAAGCAATATGCACTAACCCAAACCCCAGAATTATATAACAAAGATTAGAACTCAAAACTAAATTTGACCTCCTTACCACTTACCAAATGCAAAATCTGTTATTAAAAAGCAAAAGTACCTATTATAAGTGTGGTGAAAAGACAGGGAAACTGTTAGCTAACCAATTAAAGGGACACAGGACTAAACAACTCATAACGATAGTGGGGATGTCACCATAGAGCCCATTAAAATCAATAATACATTTAAAGATTTCTACTCCCAACTATACACCTCCCAATTTGATGGAGATGAAGCGACAATCAAAGACTTTCTTGACCATTTGACCATCCCAACTATTCCCCCAGACTTGGTAAGAAACTAGAAGCATCTCTAACCCAAGCAGCCATATCATCAATGCAATCTGGAAAATCTCCAGGGCCAGATGGCTTTCCGGCCGAATTTTTCAACAAGTTCTCAACACTCCTCTCCCCCAATTACCATCCTAATAGAATCCCTTAGGCTGGGCTCACTCCCACTGTCCCTGAATGAGAAATGTATAATTCTCATAGCCAAGAAAGGGAAAGACACTGTACAGTGTGCCTCGTACAGGCCAATTTCACTTCTGAACACCGATGCTAAGATCCTAGCAAAGGTTCTGTTGCATCTCCCAGTGCAACAGTTCAAACCAATAGTACAGTTTCTCAACCCTTTGCTCTAGGATGTGGAACCTGTCAAGGCTGCTCATTAAGCCCGATCCTCTTTGACTTAGCCATCAAACCGCTTGCAGTTGCTCTTCGAAACAACACAAACATCACTGGTATTTGGAGGGGGGGTATGGAACATAAAGTATCTTTATATGCAGATAACCTTCTGCTATATGTTTCAGACCCAACAACCTCTCTACCAGCAGCACTCTCTATGCTTAAACAGTTTGGATCATTATCGGAATACAAGATAAATGTGCACAAAAGTGAACTGTTCCCAATTGTTGAGGGAATTGGCAGGAAGTGCCCAGGTGGGTGTGGAAAACAGGAAGGATAGTCCGGGAGCATCTGGTGGATAGTTGGAGAAATGACAAAGACTAGAGTAGAGTGCTGAAGGGCTGAAGGCAGGGACAGAGACAGAATGGGCAAGGGAAACACACAGGGCCTAAGCAGGAACCGTGACATTTGGGGTTTTAAAAAATCCGGATGGCCATGGTGACCAAGCTCTGGTCCCCTGCACTTTCTATTTTTCCGTCTGTCCCTCCTTCCATCTGCATATCTCATTAGCCCTCTTTTAAAGGTGTGTGTGTGTGTGTGAGAGAGAGAGGGAGAGAGACAGACAGACAGACAGACAGACAGACAGACAGACAGACACAGACAGACAGGTGTTGTGTGTACACATTTTACACACACGTCCTGTCTGTCTTCTCTGCATACTCAAAGCACAGAGAGGAGGAGCACATGCAAAAGATGGCAAGAGAGAGAGACCGAGAGAGAGAAGGAAAAACAGAATGACTAAGAGATAGAGAGACAGCAAAAAGGGAAGAATTAAAAGGAGAGACAGACAGACAGACAGAGAGAGAGAGGGAGGCGTCTGGTGTGGCAGATGAAGGAGAGCCTGAGCACTTCAAACAGCTCTCTGGCTTGTTCCATGTGCAGTAATAATAAATGGGGCTTCATTATTTAGCTGTATGTGCCTGTAGTGCTGCTGCCGCTGCCGCTACACTGCCAGCTTCACCACAAACCCCCTGCCTACTTATCACTCTATTATTCTCCTATCTACTAATCCAGGAGAAAAATAATGTTCAAAGTGTGTATGTGTTTGTGTGTATGTGTCTGTGTGTGTCTGTGTCTGGGCGTGTATGCATGTGTAGATACATATTTCTGGCTAATGTGTGCACATACAGTAGGTGTGTGTGTGTGTGTCTGTGCATGCACGTATGCATGCTTGTGTGTGTGTATGTGTGCATGTGTGTCTATTTTGCCAAGTGAGATGATTATCTATTTACAGATGCCACCCACAAAATCCCATGACCCTAACTGTGGGGGCTGAGAGAGACAGAGAGAGAGAGAAAGAGAGATACATACAAACAGCTTGGTGTATAATCATTACATTTTGCATACTGACCCCCGTTTACAGTGCACCTTTGAAGCCTTCAAAAGAGTGGAATTTACCTCCTCGATATCACCTTTGATTTGACCTCCCTGACTGCCAGCTGGATGGAGGGAAATGGCTTGTTCTGGTTTTGTATCGTTTTACCTCAGGACTTCGATTGAAGTCAGCTCTGCTCAAAGGCCAGCACTGTCCCCATTAGCAAATATTATACCGTGTGCAGAGGCGTTTTGTGCAGAGGCGTTAACACCAGTTGCTAACCTCCAGGGGGTAGATGGGTGTGATTTGAGACTCCAGACTGGAAAGGGAGCACTCAGGAAGGCTGGAGAAGTCTCTCATCTCGGCCTATCTTGAGTGGTGGTGCTAAATGGCTGTGATGGCCGACCACATGGGAGCTGCTCAGTGGAAGTGCCAAATGACCGTGTGCATGTGTGTGTGTGTGTGTGTGTGTGTGTGTGTGTGTGTGTTTATGTGCGCGCACGCATTTGCACTCCGTACTGTATATTTATGTGTGTGTTGTATGCGTGGTAATTAGTAAGCAGTGAGTTGAACAGAGATGTGTTGAGCATTCTTCATCGTAAAAGAGGATGACTTCAAATGTTTGGTTACGGTTAGTCGACATGTATGAGCAACCATGAGTAATGGTGTCATAGCTAGGCCTACTCAACATGTAGAGAGGGAACACACTCACACACACAAACACACACACACACACAGTTGTTTTTTTTTCTATACTTGTGAGGACCCTCACTACATTCATTCCCTAGCCCCTACTACTACTACTACTACTATTAATTTCGGCTGCTCCCATTAGAGGTCGCCACAACGGATCATCCGTTTCCATTTCTTCCTGTCCTCTGCATCTTCCTCTGTCACACCAGCCACCTGCATGTCCTCCCTCACCACATCCATAAACCTCCTCTTTGGCCTTCCTCTTTTCCTCTTCCCTGGCAGCTCCATATTCAGCATCCTTCTACCAATATACCCAGCATCTCTCCTCCACACATGTCCAAACCATCTCAGTCTTGCCTCTCTTTCTTTGTCTCCAAACCGTACAATGCACTGCCCCTGTAATATACTCGTTCCTAATCCTGTCCTTTGTCACGCCCGATGAAAATCTTAGCATCTCAACTCCGCCACCTCCAGCTCCGCCTCCTGTCTTTTCATCAGTGCCACTGTCTCCAAACCATATAACATAGCTGGTCTCACAACTATCATGTAAACCTTCCCTTTATCTCTTGCTGGTACCCTTCTGTCACAAATCACTCCTGACACTCTTCTCCACCCACTCTACCCTGCCTGCACTCTCTTCTTCACCTCTCTTCCACACTCCCCGTTACTTTGTGGATTAGCAAGGAGGAAGTGAGGGCAGCTATGAAGAGGATGAAGAGTGGAAAGGCAGTAGGTCCAGATGACATACCTGTGGAGGCATGGAGATGTTCAGGAGAGATGGCATTCCCTAGCCCCTAACCCTTACCTTAACCATCAGAGCTACATGCTTAACCTTAAAATGTCTTCACACTTACGGGTGAAAATCCAAATTGGTCCTTACAAATGTAGCTGAACAAGAACACACGCACACACACACACACACACACACACATAATATATATTCTATCCAGTCCTTTCTTGCTATGAATGTGAGAGACACTACATTGCCTTTCTTGCCTTAGGGAGCGAAGCAGCCAAGCATCTCTCCATTGGATCAGTGTAGCACTATAACGCTAGCCTAATAGCTAATTTCGACTTTAATTGGATCTGTTGGGGAGCGGCAGGCAAGAGAAGAGTAGGCAGGGGGTAGCGTGTTACGCTGATTTACCGACATAAGACCAAACCACAGACACCGTAACACAGCACACGGCTGAAGAGCTCAAATGTAAATTGACGTCCCACCCCTGCGCTCACTCCCTTTTAAAAGATCTCCTTTTCCTCAAGAGCAAAAACAAGCCGAAGCTTAATGATAAACAACTTCATAATAAGAGACCATGACTAATGAATTCTGTTTTTTTTTCCCGATATAGTGTAGGAAACAAAACAAAGCTGAGAACAATGGGAGGAGGAGAGGAGAATAAGAGAGAGGAGTAAGAGAAATGGGATGAATGGTGGTGAAGAGGCGAGCTTATACGAGGGAGAAAAAAAATGGAAAACATGAAAAGAGCCAGAAATGGGGCAGGAGTAGCGAGGAGACAAGGCGACTGATGAGAACAGAGAAAGAGGGATGCGGGGAAGAGGGAGGGAAGGAGAGGGGGAGAACGAGGGATGTGTGTTTCCTTGGAGGCTCACTACCTGTCATGGTGTGCTGAGTTGGGGCTCGCTACAACACACACACACACACACACACACACACTCTGACAGCAGAGGTCTCTGCCTCATCTCTCTCCTCCTGTTCCTTATCTAGCTCTCCTTCTCTCTGTCTCTCTCTCCATCTTAAACCCCCGCGTGCTTTGTGATCACTGTGAGGCAGAGCAGGCATGTGTTTCTGTGAGTGTGTGTGTGATTGTGTGAGTGTGCGTGCGTGTGTGATTGTGTGCATGTGTGTGAGACTGTCTCATTATTGCACCAGTGCTTCAGTCTATGGGTGCGTTTGCGGCTGTGTTTACGGTTCTGCACACGTGTGCCATCATTCCACATACATCGTACGGCGTTCGCAGCGTGTGCGGAATGTACATGTTTGTGTCTGCGTGTTTTAATTTGTCCCCGCTGACTCTCATTGTGCTCACTCACACATGCGTGACACTCTGGACCCGCGCTAGTGTAACACGCCGGCGAGGCTCGACCCACACTGTCACTGAACCCTTGCTGCCCAGCGCTGTCAAACACATCCTTTTTTTTTTACACACACACACACACAAACAAAAACACATTCACATATAGCCCTCCCCTCCCCTACTCCTCAACCTCCTCCTCCTTCTCTCTAATGTTCTTCTTCTCCCTCTCTCTCTCTCTCTCTCTCTCTCTCTCTCTCTCTCTCTCTCTCTCTCTCTCTCTCTCTCTCTCTCTCTCTCTCTCTCTCCGTCTCTCTCTCTCTCTGCCTCCCCGTCAGAGCAGTTGGTTCAGCAGAGCAGCGGAACGGAGCGGCGTGTGTGCGCTTTGATGTCTGTGTGTCCAAAGAAGCGATAGCGGCGGCCAGAGAGTGATTGAGAGAGAGAGAGAGAGAGAGAGAGAGAGAGAGAGAGAGCGG
Organism: Lampris incognitus; assembly: GCF_029633865.1. NCBI lineage: Eukaryota > Metazoa > Chordata > Actinopteri > Lampriformes > Lampridae > Lampris > Lampris incognitus. The sequence continues at coordinate 15,250,190 of NC_079227.1, forward strand.
AAGAATTTCCACAGACCCAGGACGCCGGGACCAAGAAGAAGACCTGGAGACACAGCTGTTCCTGGCCGTGAGTACTGTTTACATGCTCTCATCTCAGCTCATCACTCACCAAGAATTTAGGGGAGCTTTTTTCCCAACTACTCAAACGGGTCATCTACTCGACCGCTTGATAAGGGACGACCAGTGTCACTGTGTGTTGACACTGTACTCTGAAAAAATATATGAATACTACTGAAAAGTACTGACCAGAGGATCTCAAATTTGTGCTTGTAGTTATGTTGTCATGGTTGAGACAGAAATGATGAGTTTTTGCATAGGTTGTAGATTGTAATGAGACACACGTGTGTGTGTGTGTGTCTGCATGGTGCACACATACACCTGCCCGGTGTCGTACAGCAGTGAGTGAATATATGTGTGTGTATGTGTGGGAAAGATGTCCCGCAAAAATAAAGACATGCAGACATGTGTTTTTGTATCAAACAGCAGATACGTAACCAGTCACACGTGGAAATACAGTTTGGAGTGTACCCGCATGTACCTACACCCAAACCTAAATTCAGTCAAACAGAAAAACACACACATGCACTTAAAAGTAATTTCAGTATTTTCTACTTTTGCAAGTGAACTCCATCTGCAGTATCATGAGATATGAAATACAAGCTATATCCTTCATGCACGCCAACTGCAGATGTCTTGTCGCTCCTTCCCCAAACTGCTTTCAGAACTTTTTGTACAACCCGCTGTATTTCCATCGAGATGGCATTGCTCTCTGCAAAATATTACATTTTGCAGAATATTTTGTGAACTTGTAAGACGAAAGGTCTGTTGTAACACATGCAATGTGAACACACTGAACTTGAGAGCAGTACACCAATACACACTATTTCACATGGTTGGATGTGCTTTGCTTTGATAATTTTTGTATATATATATATATATATATATATATATATATATGTATGTGTGTGTGTGTGTGTGTGTTTGTACTACGCATATACGAATATTTCTCAGGCCGGGTCTATTTTCTGAACCGAGAGAATGGGGCACACAGGCTGAATGATATTTCCCAGTGGCTACCGAGCACTATACCAGAACATTTCCAGTACCTTCATTTCTCCACCCTCCTCCTCCTCTCTCTCAAAAGCTGCAGATGGGTGGAATCAGCCACTGTAACTGTCTCCACAGTCAGATAAGATTTATTCATTTCAGCGTTTCACTTTTTTGAGGGAGAGATACAGGGCTGGCGGAGGGAGGGAGCACCAGAGATGAAATGTAAAATGCAGTGTTGATGCTGAGGACAGCACAGGAGAGAGAGAGAGAGAGAGAGAGAGAGAGAGAGAGAGAGAGAGATAGAGAGAGAGAGAGAGAGAGAGAGAGAGCGAGAGAAAGATGGGTGGGAGAGAAAGTGAGGAGAGGAGAACTAAAAAGAGGGATTATGATAACTGCTTAAAAAAAGGGATTATGATAACTGCTGCCGTCCTTTTTTTTTTTTCCACACTCAGAGTAATTATTTCTGGAAATCCACTTTCTGTGGCTCCTCCGTAGCTTTTGTCTGCTCCATTCTCTTCAACAAATGAGACGGAGCAGACTCACACGCCTTTATCTGTCGCCGCAAAATTGGGAAGTAGTTTTGAGGTGTAAAGTGTAACACACGCTGTATGTTTATCCATGTCTGTGCCCCCCCCCCGTGCTTTTATTAATTTTTTATGTTGAATTAACATCAAAACAAACACTGTTATATTTACAGTCATTAATTTGTGGCGTTCATTGCCTTCGACTTGATCTCCCTTGTCACATTCAGAAGCATGTGATCTCCAGTACGCTATAATCCCCATAATTAACACTTACATTTTGCCGCCGTCATCGTGTACAGATAAGGGGAAATAATTTTGCGGTGTCCTGAGTGGGAATGGTTTCTGGTCATGAGGATATGTGCCCGTTTGAACCAAGTGTGTGTGTTTCTAAGTGAGAGAAAGACCCACAAATGTGTGACTTGTGCTCGACTGGATGTACACTTGCAAGTGTATGTAAATGGTGCGAGCGCGCCAGTGTGTATTATTTCTGCATTGAGGAGTGTGTTTTATAGCTGAGGCTTCAAGAGGATCAGAGGCGTTAGTTGGGGGGCACTCGGCTCCAGTGGGAAGCGCTGAGGGGTTGGGTATCTGTGGCTTTTTGTCAGGATTTTCCCCACACAATAAGGATTTACTGCGTGACACTTAGGCTGGGGTGTGTCTACATCAAAGGGGCTTCTCAGCGTGGTGCAGAAGCTCAATAGGGAGCAGTGCTGCTGTTTAGCAACCAGAGCTGGTTTCCAAAAAGTTGCTTTTTGGGGATGGAAAAAGTCCACACACATGCACACACACACAGACACAGACACACAGACACACACACACACACACACACACACACACACACACACACACACACACACACACACACACACACACACACACACACACACACTGCATGTGAGCCTGTCTGAGTTTTAGCCTGTCTGTGGAATTGTGTGTGGTGGTTGCAGAAATGTATGCAGATGTGTGTGTGTGTGTGTGTGTGTGTGTGTGTGTGTGTGTGTGTGTGTGTGTGTGTGTGTGTGTGTGTGTGTGTGTAAGAGAAAAGTGAAGGGGAGAGAGGTTCTTTGGCCGTCTTAGTGTGATGTGCCAATGCTGGCATGCTGATTCCCAAAGGCTCTTATTTTAGACAGGGAACTATACAAAAGCTTTGGGGATTTGTGTGTCTGTTTGTGTCTCCCTGTGTGTGTATGTTTGTGTGCAGGAATAGTTGTGTGTGTGTGTGTGTGTGTGTGTGTGTGTGTGTGTGTGTGTGTGTGTGTGTGTGTGTGTGTGTGTGTTTGCATGCACACACGCGTGCAGGTTTGGGGAGGGGGGTCAGAAAGCAGGAGTCAGAAATGGAAAATCTGATGATAATGACTGAAAAGCAATTGAAGAAACCAAAACAAATCTCAGCAGCGTAATTGCTGACTGTTTCATCATCGTCAATGTATCATTAATATAATAACAAATTATTATGAATGACATATCCTATTTAGGTCTTTCTACCCCAAAACCTGCTAAATTACACATCCGTTTTCATTAGTGAACGTTACTTTCTTTTTCTTTCTTTTTTTTTTACCCTTCATCTGCCTTTCTTTCTCATTGCACAGTAATTTATTACGGGCGCTTTGCTGATTGTCACAGTCGGACGCTGATCAAAAAATGTCTTTTATGAAAGCACCTCTAGAGCATACAAATAAATGAACCTTTTTTAATGTTTTCCCTACCTTTCTGATATATCACACACCGTTTAATCCCTTTACAGTTGTTGTCCAGGTCCTCCACACATGTTGGGCTTGTTGCATGTACAGAACTGCTGTTTGCTGAATGTCTCTATTATTTGTCTAAGGTCTAAGAGTGAATGTGCAACAATGCTGTAATGTAATGTAGTGTGTGTGTGTGTGTGTGTGTGTGTGTGTGTGTGTGTGTTGTATTGTCGTGTCTAGTGTACCACACCGACAGCACAATTAAGTCTTCCCTCCTGAGGCTTAATCCCTCTTCTACAGAAGAATGAAAGATGGTGAGAACGAGAGACACAGAGAAACACAAGGAGAGAGAGAGAGAGAGAGAGTGGTTGGAGTTGATCACAGTGACAAGTCCCAGAAATGCTTCGTGTGTGTGTGTGTGTGTGTGTGTGTGTGGAGACAATGTGGAGACAGAGGAATCCAAAACAGAGGAGGTTTTTTGGGGGGCTGCAGTGGGATTTGCATGTGAACGAGGGCTTTGCGTATTGCTGTGAACCGTTAATATTCATTGAGAGCGTTTTCATACTTTACCTCGAGAGCTGGTCTAAACAGGTGTTTGGGAATTTGCAGTGATTTCTCTCATCCAGAATGGAGTTTATTCTCGTCCCTGCTATTCTCCAATTAGGTTTGCTTTTCCCAGCACCTCTTAAAGGGTTGTCAGTAGGACCGAGGCCGGCTTCTTGTCCAGACGAAAAAATAGTCTGCATCCAGAAATTAATCACTGAGACGGCGGCTCTCAGGAAAACATCACAAAACCTTTTCTTTTATTTGTTTGCGTGAATGGATTTGACTTTTATCAGCTGAGAGGTGCAGATATTTTTACAATATTTCTCAAAAGTATACATCATGCTTCGCCATGCCACCCTTGTGCTATTTTCCTACTAACCTTCTTTGTCTTGGAAAATTGTACAAAAATATATTTTACTCCACATTCCTTTGCTAATTTATATGTTTGCTCATTTTGCCCAAGGTCTTACGGCTTCCCTTCTTTTTCAGTTTTGATATTCCCTTTTTCACTCAGGTTGGATCTCTGTTGAAAAAAGAAACTCACATTCCAGTGTAAGAGTAGAAATTATCACAGGGTGGAGTGATGACAAGCATAAAAACATGGAAGCTGGGAAATGTCGGCGAATTTAAACAAGTCAGGGCCTCGGCCGATCCGGTATGGAAATCTGATCTATGATCCGCATATTTGATTTGGCAAAGGTTTTATGCCGGGTGCTCCTCCTGACGCAACCCTCCCCATTTATCCGGGCTTGGGACCGGCACTAAGAATGCACCGGCTTGTGCATCCTCAGTGGCTGGGTTAGTAGTCGTAGTAGGTTTGTCAAGTTTCCAGACTTTACACGAAGACAGGAGAGATGCCATGAGTAAACACATATTCAGACCAGCCTCACATTTTACAGGGAGTCCCCATTTGGTGCTGGAGTGTACTGCGCTGCACTAAAGGTTAATTTATAAGGACTTCTTTTATTTCAAGGCCCCGCTGTGTTATCCCAATCTGGAAGATTTTGTGCTAGCGTGTCGTTCCAGATCTCATAAGCGCTGGATAAACAGTGTGCGATCTCCGCTGGTATGAAATGTAACAATTCTGACTCTGTCTTCCTGTCACAGGATAAAGGGCGGTGTACATTTTCTCAGTGTAGTATTTTCCTTTGGTAGATGGAGCACTCTGCACAGTTACACATAGTATACCTATTTTCTAGTTCAAAAAAGAGTTGAAGCCATCTTCTGCAGGGATCCAATATCACCTCCGTTGTGCAGACTGTATTATGGCCTTATCCCCTCGGTGCCAGGGTTATCATGGGGCATAATCAGGGAGGTAAGCCTTCTAGGAAAAAAAAAAACCCTGTGTGCTAGCAAACATTCCTCATGGTGCACAAGTCTTTGGGACCTCATTTTTTCCTTATTGCCTTATTTTTTTTATTTTTTTATTTTTTGACAAGCAGTATGTGATTATTAACCATAACTTGTAGTATGGTGAAAATTCAACTTTGCACACGGCTCCTCTTCCCATGTTAATGCGATGTCACATGACAGGACTTTCACTTCTCTTTTTAGCATTTTACTAGTCTGTAACGTGTACCGTGGTATGGAAGGGGTAAAAAGTGCATTTTATTGCATCAGCATGGTTCCTTCTACACTACGTATGTGACGTGAGAAGTCGTGTTTGCCATCGGCTGCCAACCTCAACTGGCGAGGCAAGTAGCTTCAGCGTACCGTCTCCCACGGAGGCGGCAGCTGATCGGCCAGAATCAGTAAGGTCGACATGCGATCTTTATAAATGCGCTCGTCACCAGTGCTGTACACAACCTCTCAGTGTTCCTTTCACGTGTATGTTTGGCGAGGCTTGTCGAAAGAGGAACCTGTCTAACCAAATAATTGGAGCATATCCTGAAGATGATATATTCTTTTGCTTTGTGTTTTCTCTGATGTTTTTTTTTTTTTTTTAGGCTAAATTCGCAAATTTACAGTTGTTTTCATGTTTTTCAGTTTTGCTAAATGTCACAAATGCTTAGCTTGATGTAAACCTTGGCGCCATGTGCATGTGATGGTTTTTTATTTTTTAATTGTGGGGCGAGCTTGTCAATTTTAGGGTATTCCTTTAAGTGTAGGAGTTGAACTAGCGTTGCCAGCAGCCCTCTGGTGAAATAAATCAGGAGTAAAATGCCCATGTCTTTTCATTAAATCGCTTTATATGTAATGCCCCTTGGCCATATTATTCATCTACATTGCAACACTGTTTTTGATTCATGTCTGACATGCATTAGGGTGTGAATTAGCATATGGCATACTGGCATTAGTTAATATTGTTTTAACAACGATATCAGTAATAATGACGTTTAACAGGCAGCCATCAAGCCATCTAGCTGGCATGTAATTTGCTTTCTTTTGTATCGCCCCATCCCAAATGTGGTGGATGGCTTTAAGGCCGTTGAAAATACGACAAATGACTGTGATTTAAAGGACATTTAGTTAGTTTTCCATTGCAAAGGTTGGAACATTTTAGTCTTGTGAAATCTGTGAATTATCATTCCGCGCACATGTAAGGACAGTAGAATAACATGATGTGCAAAGGTTGGCAGTGGGCTGTTTTGAAGGGCCATTTATTAAGTTGAGTGTGGTTAGGTGTAGTGAAATACCGATCTGATGGCATGCCTGGAATGCCAAATTAAGAAATCGGATGTTGCATCTGGGACTTCAGTTATACAAAAGCTGTTTACTCGATGTGATATTTCAGCTAAATTTAACAATGATTTGTGTTTATGTTGAGAGCAAATATTAATGTGTGGTGTTGCATATTTATTAAGTGGATCTTCTGTTTGTGTGTGGGGTGGGGGTGTGTGCATTTGTGAGAGAGCGAGAGACGAATTGAGTGTTGTCTTTTCTCCCCGGTATGGGGCTGATATTTTGGCTGTCTGCCACAGACATCCTCATTATACTGTGTCACAGTCTTCAGCATAGTTATGAGTGTGGGTGTATGTATGTTTGTCTGTGTTTGTATATGCTAACACACATGCTGTGTTTAAGGAATAGGGCACTAGAGGTTGCAACTCGAGGTGCTGACCTTTCTTTGGGCGGCTCCAGCTATGTGTTGTGTGTGTGTGTGTGTGTGTGTGTGTGTGTGTGTGTGTGTGTGTGTGTGTGTGTGTGTGTGTGTGTGTGTGTGTGTGTGTGTGTGTGTGCATGTGCATGTATGAGTGATGAATGGCACTCTAAAGGATCCACTTGATTATGTTCAATGGAGAGCTTTCACCCCTCAGCCTTATTTATGTCTGCTCACCCACAGCCTGGACACACACACATAAATCTGTCAGCGATGCAGTCCACACACACATCTCTGCATCTCTGGCATGCACATTCTCTCTCTCTCTCTCTCTCTCTCTCTCTCTCTCTCTCTCTCTCTCTCTCTCTCTCTCTCTCTCCATTCCCAGTTCTCCCTTATGTCCCGTCCTTTAAGGTTATCACTGGATCTCTTGCCATCACTTTCAAACTCTCATCCTCTTTCATATCAAAAGCTCTTGAGGTACCCCTGGAGGTTTTCAGCATCTCTGGCTTGCAATATGTCCAGTGTCTACTTCAGGCAAACCAATTCTTCCCCCGTGGTCTTGAGGATAGATTTCACCCGAGCCTCTCGTCGCTCTAGCCTGAGGGCAAAGCTGAAGGGTTTTGCACTTCCCACCCACTTAACTTTTCCCTTTCCGTTGTTTGAAGATTCTTCTCAAACTAAACAAAGACACCTGAAGAGGAGGGGAAGGTTTGGGCCGACTGAAAAATCTGTCAGTCGGAGGGAAAGAGAGATGAAAAAGTAGAGTGAGTCGAGCAAAAGAAATCTTGAGGAAAACGAAGTGGACGGAAAGAACAGGGACAGGGGATGTCAACTAGTTCACAGCAAAGCTCACTGCGGTAATGGAGACACAAAGGTGTCAGCCCTGGGGTAGGAATTACCTCCCACTCCTCTTCCTCAGTCCATCTCGGATGTCTCTGTCTGTGGCTTTGAAGCAGCCTGTGAGTCAAGGAGTCGAGTGGCCAGAGGTAATGAGTGCCATTGGGTCTCTGGTTTTAATTCTGCTCTGTGTGCATCTGCACTGGCATGGAGACGGGATGCAGTGACATCTCCACTCACACTCACTTTACTGCTGCAGAGTGGAAAGAAGTCAGATGCTAACACACACACACACACACACACACACACACACACACACACACACACACACACACACACACACATTTTTATGCACAATATGACATTATTTTTCCATGCAAAGAAGAAAACAATAAAACAAAGAAAATGACATACAAAACAGTGCTCTTTATTTCATAATCGTAAGGGGAACCTTTAGATTAGATAGTTTTTATAGGGTACCATAAGGGGCCATTCCCACTTTGATTTTTGAACTAATTTGGTTGTTTTCTAATTGCTATTTACTGAGAAATAAATGTGTTTGCTGTTATGATGTATTTAGGATTATGATGGACAGTGGCCTAGAGGGTTTTAAAACAATCTTTTCCTAGACAGGCAATTTAATACATCACTTCTATTTTCTTTTATGTTGTACTTTATAATGATCTATCTATCTATCTATCTATCTATCTGTCTATCTGTCTATCTGTCTGTCTGTCTGTCTGTCTGTCTGTCTGTCTGTCTGTCTATTAGGGGTTGCACGAGTGCATAATTTTACAACTGAAGTACTCCTTTCCTCGAATAGTCGGGGGTGTGTGTGTGTGTGTGTGTGTAATTGTCTCCGTACATAGAGCAAAGCATATGATATGAAGATAACGCTTGGTCTTACCTTATGCAATGGCAAATTATGGAGGATACCGACAATATTTTAACATTATAGCTACCAGTATTCTACAGTAGCCCATGATAGAATGTTCAGTCGTATTTAGATATAGTGGCTGGCTTTTTTTCTTCTTTTTTTTTTGGTAAATTCGCTGAAACCTGGTCATCATTAGTAAGCCTAACTGACTGAAAAGTTAAATTAGTCATATTTGCTTGCATCTATTCTTTTAACAACATTCATTTGTTTAGCCGTGTTATTGTATAAACTTAGTCTATTATATGACAGACTCAATGTTAGCGACATCCTTGAGAAATCTGTCCATAACTTGTAATTATTGCACATTTATTTCATCACAATGTCAGCTGGGTAAGAAAATTTGCACAGTGAATTACAACAATAAAGCAAACGCACATTTGGTAAGTGCGCGCGAGATGAAGCATTACGCGATAAACGAGTAGTCAGCTGTTAATGTAGAAACTCTGTAGATTCCTGGCATGGTTTGGGTCCACTCAAATCAAAACAAAGGTATTCTGACTTATAACCTTTATCATATGATGAAACAGCTCTATCCTGATGGGAGTGGTCTCTTCCAGGATGACAATGCCCCCATCCACAGGGCACGAGGGGGTCACTGAATGGTTTGATGAGGATGAACATTGTGTAAATCATATGCTATGGCCTTCACAGTCACCACATCTCAACCCAGTTGAACACCTATGGGAGATTTTGGACTGACGTGTTAGTGCTCTCCACCACCATCATCAAAACACCAAATGAGGGAATATCTTTTGGAAGAATGGTGTCCATCCCTCCAGTAGAGTTCAGAGACTTGTAGAATCTATGACAAGGAGTGATGAAGCTGTTCTGGAGGCTCCTGGTGGACCAACACCTTGCTAAGACACTTTATTTTGGCTTTTCCTTTCATTTGTCTACTCCTACTATTCTGTATGTATGTGCGCGTATGTATGTGTGTGTACGTGTTTGCGTGTATGTGTGTGTATATTATGTCTTGAGTCCCCCCCCCCCTCCCCAATTTTTCTCCCCAATTGTACTTGGCCAATTACACTCTTTCAAGCCATCCAGGTCACTGCTCCACCCCCTCTGCTGATCTGGAGAGGTCTGCAGACTACCACTTGCCTCCTCTGATATATGTGGAGTCAGCCAGCCACTTCTTTTCACCCGAGAGTGAGGACTTTCACCAGGGGGACGTAGCACATGGGAGGATCACGCTGTTCCCCCCTGTTCCCCCTCCCCCCTGAATAGGTGCCCCGACTGGCCAGAGGAGGCGCTAGTGCATCGACCAGGACACACAGCCACATCTGGCTTCCCACCTGCAGAGATGGTCAATTGTGTCTGTAGGGATGCCCGACCAAGCCGGAGGTAACACGGGGATTTGAACCGGCGATCCCCGTGTTGGTAGGCAACGGAATAGACCGCTATGCTACCCGGACGCCCGATATGTCTATGTTTTAACCTAAATTAATAAGAAGTTACGCAAAGTATGAAAAAGTGGCATTTGAAGACGCTACACAAGAAGATAAGAGTTGAAAATATGTATTATACATATGGTTTTAATTTTACTCTCTCTTCTTCTATGGAGTGTATGCCAGCCTGCACAGTTCTCCTGCATTGTAAGAACTCAACAGGTTTTGAAGGCTTCCTGTGTCTATGCAGTAGTCTGTATTTTTTTGTACTGTTTGTACTAAAACAAGTGAGATACCTCTGTAAAACTCTCGTTTCCCGCCTCGTTTCCCTCGTTATTACCCACGCAGAGATCCAGATTCTCTTAACTAGATACTCCATAATGAATCTGGCTGCATCAAATCAGACGGCCCCAGAATATGAACAAAATCAAGAGAAATAAGTGCACCAAGGAAAATAAAAGCGTGAAAAATTAAAGAGGTAGTGTGGAGGAGGCCTCCAAGTAAATGTGAAAAAAAGGTTAACAGATAAGCTCGCCTAAATGCTACTGTTTCGTTTTTTTTTTTCTGATGAAGATTATAAAGCGAAACTTTTAAAAATGCCACTGATTGTGTTGAGGATTTTATGCCAGGACAAAGCTCAACATGAAACGTGGCATTTCAACAGCTTAGCCAGACTTTCGTCTCCCTGAGTTGCTTGCATCAATTTCCGCGCTACTGTTACTAACGGCTAGCAACAACAATATGTCTACCACTGATGGTATTTTTACATTTGTTTGCATTCACAGAGGACAAAGAGCTTGACTGCTGTTTTGTGGTGGCAAAGCTACTCTTTTATTTTAAGGAGAAGAGAAAACTCATTTACCTGTCACATTTCCTGAGTCAAACTCAATTTACTCGACCTCAAAAATTTGACAACTTCACGCTAACCACCTGTGGCTGTCTACACTTAGCTTGTTGTAGTAAAACTGGGATCCATCCATCTATTATCCAAACTGTTTATCCTGCTCTCAGGATCGCGGGGATGCTGGAGTCTATCCCAGCAGTCATTGGGCGGCAGGCAGGGAGACACCCTGGACAGGCCGCCAGGCCATCACAGGGCCAACACACACGCACCACACACACATTTTCACACCTAGGGACAGTTTAGAATGGCTGATTCACCTGACTTATATGTTTTTGGACTGTGGGAGGAAACAGGAGCACCCGGAGGAAACCCACGCAGACATGGGGAGAACATGCAAACTCCACACAGAGGACGACCTGGGACGATCCTCAAGGTTGGACTACCAGAGGCTTGAACCCAGGACCTTCTGTCTGTGAGGCAACCGCGCTAACCACTGCGCCACTGTGCTGCCCAGAGAAACTGGGATCTCAACACTGAAATTTGATGCACGGAGTTTCTACTGCAGAAGCCTGCACAGCCCAAAAATGTTTTGCATCATGGACATTTTTTCAAATTTATTTCTGAGACGCATTCATGTGACAAACACAAGCCGACTCCGCCCTCCTTCTGAAGACAGTGTTGCCAATTATTGCTGCTTCATCGAGTCCGGCCATAGTCGGATCTGATGAGACCGAGGCGCGAACCCCGGTCCCCAGTGGGCAACTACATCGACACAAAGCCGATGCTTAGACTGCTAAAACACCGTGGACTTCATGGACATTTTTAAAGGCAAATCATAAAGCTAGAATACGCATGCCAGAATGTATTGTTGAATCACAAATGCTAACATAAGTATTTTATTTATTCATGCATTTATTTGTGTTGTTATTCATCAATTCATTTTGAAGACGGGGTGGCAACATCATTGAAAGGAATGGGGTCTAAGTTATGTACCCAGCTTCCAGTAGCGCTGTTGTTGAATTAGCAAAGACTCATCAAAGAACTATGGCTGTCTATGGTGCTATTATAGATCCAATGATAACCAGTGCCGTATCATAAAACACCAAGTATAATATGTTATTGCATTGAATATATCATGCAAATAATCCCCCGCAGTTATCTTTAACAGAGCACTAAAGAGCCCAGCAGGAAACTGCTGAAATTTAGATGTCGGGAGCTCAGATAAGCACGCCATAGCAAGCCCTCCAGTCCTCATTTATTTCTAGTCTCTCTAGTCTAATTTCACCTCAAGTCTTAAATTGACTCTTATATTGACTAGAGGGAGAGAGAGAGAGAAGCAGGGAGGGAAGAAGGGCAAGAGAGGTGGAGGTGATGTGATCCCTCTGGGTGTTTGACAGGTGAATTCTAGGTATTGTTCTGTACCTCCTCCTTCTCTTCCTCTTACTCCATGGGGTTGCATCTCCATCTCAGCTGTCCCAGCTCTCTAATGCCCCCCCCCCCAACTCATACATAAGTGCAAATCCCATCCCTCACCTGCTTTATGTGTACATTCAGCCAAGGTGTCATCCTGCACCCCCCCATCCCTTGTGCCCCCCCCCCGGCTGAGTCCCAGTCCCTGCCGTTGCTCTCTTCTCCAAGCTGTAAACTCACTTCTTCCTCTTTTGCCACTCTGTCTCCCTGTTTTCCCTCCATCTGCCCTCTTCTTTTTTCATTTTCCGACTGTACCGTTACATTCACTCCATCCATTGCTGTTTCTGTCTAACTCAGTGGTGCTCACCCACCCCCCTTTCTCTCCCACCCCCGTCTTTCTCTCTCTTTCCCTCTCTCTCCCTCCCAGGGTTGATTTGCTGCGGTCGGCGGCAGGGTATTTGACAGGCCTGCTGCGGGAAGATAGCGCGACTGAATACGAGTCCCTTGGGGGAGGAGGGTAAAACGGGTGAAGTGGTATTAGCTGGTGAAAGGGTTGGCACAGGCGACTGGGAGGGGATCTGGGCTGTGTGAGAGCCAGGCACGGGGCTTAGGGCGTGCCAAGCAGACTGTTACTACCCCAGAGAGAGAGAGCGAGACACAGAGAGAGAGAGACAGACAGAGGGAGGGAGACGGAGAGAGAGACAGAGCGAGAGAGAGAGAGAATAGGAAAAGACAATGCTGTTGAAGGGGAATTGTGCTGCTGATAATATGTACGTTCAGTAAGGTGGTCTGTCTGGTCTTTTAAAACTATAACTGCTTTGGTGCATTTCATTTTGACAGAGAAATCGTTTTCATCCTGCCAAGAGAGTTCGTTCTACATTGCCTACATGTGCCAGTATGACTTGCTCGAGAGTCTCTCAACGGCGGAGATTAGAAAATGAAACATCTCAGCCAATCAGTTTTGTATTTACACACGTAGTTCTTCCACCATCCGCTGATGTCAGTGGTTGGTGGAAGTGAGCAGTTTGCCAAAGCGGGCTGTGGTGATACAGACAACATTTTGCGTTAATTATAATGATGCAACCACTGCAATAACTACGTGGAAATTAGGCTGAAAATTAGTGAATCAGCGAACATGCCTGTAACAGTGCAGGTGCTTGTGCTATGACTTGTCTGGCTGCATCCTTGTCCGTATCATGTTTGAACGCTTCTTGGTGTTTTGTCATCTGATATCGGCCGACAGTCAGGGTGGGGCAAAGGTGTTGAGGGCGGGGTGGAGGGTAACGGCCAAATCATTGGCCTTTATGTCCTGTCATTCTACCCCCTTGTCCAATCAGCATTGGGTATGGTGACAGGTTTGGACAAGGACATTCCCCTCCTGACATTAAGTGCTGACCTTAAATCTCCAGAGAAAGAGAGAAAGTCACTCGGCGCATCGAGCAGTTGCACAAGGCCAGCTAAAAATAAACCGGGAGAGGAGAGGAGAGGAGACGGGAGGTCTTTTTTTCTGTGCTTATCCCCGTTCTCCATCCTTCGTCCTCCTCTCCATCTTTCTTTGCTCCCCTTTGGTCTCCTTTTTCCTTTCTTATCCTTCCTTCCTTCCTGACCCCCACCCCCACCACCCCAACCACCCTCTGACTGATGTGCTTCTTTTTTTTTGTTTAAATCTGTAGCCGGCCTGTCATTGTCCATAAAGGATGATTTGGTATCAGCCCTAGTCGGCTACATTTCCTTACCCCTGTTTTTCTTCTTCCCCTCACTATCTTCTCTGTGACTCCTCCTGCCTTCCTCTTCCTCCTGCTTTACTCCTGTCCCACTGTCCACCAGCTCACCTCAAATCACACTCCTGCCAACCATCCCATCTGACAGCTCAGAGAGCAAGAGAGAGAGAGCGAGAGAGAGAGAGCGGGGGGTCGTCAACTTGCTGTAAAAGGCCAGAGAGTTGACAGCTATGGGAAAGGACAGCTGACCCCTCTTACCGAGCGAAAGAAAGGATGGGATGGAAGGAAGGCGTGCGGGGGGTGGGTGGGGTGGGGGTGGCAGGGATAGAAAGGGCGAGAGGAGAGAGAGAGCAGTGCGTGTAATGGAATGGGGGTAATATCAATACTATAAAAAGTGCATTCAATTTAACTGTTTAAAGCTCCAGTCTTGTTTGTCTGTCTGTCTGCCCCCCCTGCTCTCTCTCTCTCTCTCTCTCTCTCTCTCTCTCTCTCTCTCCCTCTCCCCCCGTGTATGTGTGTGGTGTGGTTAGGTTGTTATGCCACTGACTCATTGCTTCTTGGAGGTGAGATTTTATTGGCTGGCTTTGTCATTTAATTCTATAATATTACACCGGGTGTGTTCATTGTGTGTGTGTGTGTGTGTGTGTAAATGTGTACATCAATGCGGTTTTGTAAAATGAACGCCACACTCTCTTTCTTTATTGCAAAATATTTTTCATGTGTAAAAGTTGCAACGGTCAAACCTATAACAGACATATAGCTACGAAAACACACACACACACACACACACACACACACACACACACACACACGGGCCTGCACTTCTGTAGCTTTTTACCTCCCAGCATCTAATTCCCATTACTTGAGTGTCACGTCCAGGCTGTCAGCCCACTGTATCGGCTGCAGCGTGCCGATGCTGCAGTCCACTGTTATCCAATCAGGACACATTAGCTCACATCTTATCCTGACAACACGTTGGGAAATCTGCCACACTGTATCTAAATGCTAATCAGTAATCATGGTGTTAATGAACACAGCAAAACTTTCCCACGATGCTCTGCTTCATATGGACTCAGTGGAGTGAGGGAGGGGGGGGGACAGATGGAAGGTAGGAAATAAGTTTCACATAACAGAGATTGAAATGGTGAATCTTAACCGGTATTTAATAGACTATTCTAGCTTTTACACAAAAGATTCGCGTCAATGTGCACCCTCAAAAGGTTTTTCTTACATCCATATCAAAAATAATAGGACAAAGTAGTAGAAATATCAGTGGGTTGCTACAGAAATTAGCATATGAAATTATTACCTGTGCTTCATGGGGGATGTAAGCGGGGCTGGAGGGTGCCCTGGACCAGTCAGATTACACTGCTAGATCTATTTGTTGCATAGGTGTCTTTATATAATGAATTATGGTGTTGTTATATCTGAATGATAGCAATAGTCGCAGGGAAATCACCGAGGGGACGGGTGACAAAGACAGGTGAAGGACGGACCAGAAGGAAGAGATTGAAAAAAATAGGGGGGGTGGAAGATGAGAGGGCAGTTAGAGCAGGTGTGTGTGTTCACACCCCCACACAGGAGACAGCGGGGCACTTCCTACTGTAGATGGCCCATAATGAACCTATTCTCATCCTTGCGTTTGCACTCGTTTGTGGGTATAAGTACATCTACAATTTGTGTACATGCATGTCCACAATAGCTTGCGCTGTGTTTGCGTTCTTGTGTGCATGGACCTTAGCATTTGTGTGTGTCTGTGTGTGTTTTTGCAAGCAAGTTTACAGTATATTGACTGTATATGCGGAGACTGTGTGTGTGTGTGTGTGTGTGTGTGTGTGTGTGTGTGTGTGAAGACCCGGGGGCGGTCAGGTGCTGACAGGAGCAATGACCCTGTTGGCCTGGACACTCCTTTAGAGGAAGGCAGCGCTCAGCTGTCAGCGTCTGTTAACGCACCACTGACACCTTCTCCTCGCCACTGCTACTGTCACTGCACAGTGATAGCACTCGCTGCGTGTGTGTCGCGTGCATGTGCAAACATGTATGGGGACGGGCTTGTGTGCAGAAGTACATGCAACTATGTCAGTCTTGTGTCTCTGTGTACATGTGCACAGAAATACTGAATGCTTTATGTCCATTTTTCTGAGTTTGCGTCTGCATTTTGTGGAAAAATGATGAAATACATTTTGTGCACGTGTGCAAAAACTCAGTGTGGATCTGTTCATGTGTGGGGGTGAACAAGAGCGATTATGTTGTCTCGTGTGTGTGTGTGTGTGTGTGTGTGTGTGTGCTAGTGTGTGTGTTAAGTGCTGGGTAAAAATGATGGCAACGTTTAGGGTGATTTTGCTGTCAGGGTTTGGTCTTTGTAATTCCCTGCCTGAGCACCGCGGGATGACAGCTGACTGAGATTTCCTCTTTCACTTTCTCATCGCCTGTTTTGTGTTTGCTGTTTTGTGTGTGCGCACATGCACAAGTCTGAGTCCGTAAGCGGCTCCGTGTTGTGTGGTCGTGGTTACATTCTGTTTTTCCATAGCTATGCGGGTCTTCTGTGGGCATGTGTGCATCTTCGTTTCCCGGTTGTTTCTTCGCTCGTGTGTGTGTATTTGGTGTGAGGGGGAGCTTGTATTCTCTGGCCCTGTCGATAAATGGAATAATCGAATGTTTATGGTGCGTAAAATGGCAATTTGCAGCAGTGGTGGCCCTTTGTGTGTGTGTGTGTGTGTGTGTGTGTGTGTGTGTATGTGTGTGTTTGTAAGAGAGAGAATGTGCACACACGTGTGCACCTTTGTGAGATTGTGCGGGGAGACACATCATCAAAAAGGTTGTTATTAACTAGTTTCTACACCGAGAGACGGAGTAGTGGCAAAACAGGGAATCTTAACCAAGCGAGAGAGAGAGAGTTGGAGCAACACAGTGAAGGAGTAAAGTGAGAAATGTGCATATAATCTCTCTCTCACACACTTGTACTCAACACACACACACACACCAAAAAGTAGAAGATGATTTAAGCAATCTCCAGGTTCACTAGTAGGTCACAGCTTCGCAGGGCAGGTTGCTTAGCTACAGCATAAATGAAAAAAAGGTTGAAATTAGACAGAGATTTAGAGCCCCCTGTTACCTCCACCAGAAATTTTACAATAACCGACCTCTGACCTCTCACAGAGGATATCAGGTCTGATGGTTATTGTTGAACCTGCTCTCGTCACTATGGATGAGTCACAGTGCTGCATTGCATTTGACAGGCATTTGCGTAAATAGAGAACATGCTTAAACCGACTTTGTCCCGGTCCAATTAAATAACCGACAGCTAAATTACCCCTTGTGCTGCTGCACGCACTCCAATCTTTTTATAAATTGCAGTGTTTACATGGAGATTTGGAGAGTCTCGTTGAAACGGCCTCTACGAGCTGTTACTGGAGAGAGAGCAATGGCGTACTCCCAGCAGCTATTGCAAATGCTAGGAGCTACACTGAGGAGAAATCGCAAAGATGGGGCCGTCTGGGTAGCGTGGCGGTCTATTCCGTTGCCTACCAACACGGGGATCGCTGGTTCAATTCCCTGTGTTACCTCTGGCTGACCGTGTCTGCAGGTGGGAAGTCGGATGTGGCTATGTGTCCTAGTCACTGCACTAGCACCTCCTCTGGTCAGTTGGGGTGCCTGTTCAGGGGGGGAGGGGGAACTGGGGGGAATCGCATGATCCTCCCACACGCTACGTCCCCCTGGCGAAACTCCTCACTGTCAGGTGAAAAAGAAGCGACTGGCATGTGGTAGTCTGCAGCCGTCCCCGGATCGGCAGAGGGGGTGGAGCAGCAACCGGGACGGCTTGGAAGAGTGGGGTAATTGGACGGGCACAATTGGGGAGAGAAAAAAAACGGGGGGTATCCAAAACAAAAAAAAAGAAGTCGTCACAAGATGTCCAGTTTGGTCACCGCCAGGCATACAGGACAGGTTTCCAGATCCACCAAGTCCGTCGGAGCGTCGCCTGAGGTTTTCATAGGGCTCTCTAAATTATTATCCTCTCAATAGTGATCCATGTAGTGCTGTCTTAGATACACAGCCCTATCTGTCACACCATCAGTGGCTGAAGCACAGGAGATCCATCATGGCAACGCTGTTAATTCTCCTAATCTATCATTTGCTATGGAAATTAAGTTCAAACTACTCAGCTAATATTCAAATAAGGCAGTGTTAAATGATGAGTCTATTTCCCTTTCTTAAGGTTTTGTCAGAAATTCTCATTAACCATCACTGTTTTAAGATCATCATGAGAATGTCACCCATGTGAATTGGATTGTAAGTCTGCAGAGTTTCTTGTTTTTCTTGGACGGAGGTCTTTAGGGTTCAGTCCACTCATAACTGATCCAAGACCATGGCTCCCAATAACGGCCATGGAATTTCCAACATAAGGCAGAATCTGGACTGTTGCCAGGAGTCTGTGTTGCTAGGAGCATTACGCATATCTGCTATTTCATGAGGAGATTTAAACTGCACGTGAAACAGCGTTGTTGGTGTGTGTGTGTGTGTGTGTGTGTGTTTGTTGTGTGTACATGCATGTGTGAGTGTGTGAGTGAAAGAAAGCAGCTACACACACACACATTTATGCCTGAGTAAGACACTTTGAATGGGCTTCACCATGGTCAAACAGATAGACAACATATCTTTAAGCAGAAAGTGCTCCTTTATCTCCCCCTCTCCGCCACCCCTTCCCACACACACACACACACACACACACACACACACACACACACACACACACACACACACACACACACACACACACACACAGGAAAGTAATTGAAATAAAGGAGGAGCTGCCAGCGGGTACTTCTTTGCGTCAGCATTTTAATAACACAAGGAAAACATCCTTGAGTAAATTTTCTTTTTTTGTGATTGTGCAAGGCACAGTCAGTTACCCGATATAGAAACAGCAACCGCTGGGAAATTGAAGTAGGGCTAAAGGGGTAGATTCCTACATCTGTTTTAGAGTCATCCTTCTCTCGCTGATCACTGAAGTCCTTTATATGCTATACATCCGCATATGTTCTCAATTACAGGTGTTAAGCATCCTCTTAAGAACATCCTCTCTGCCTCTTCCTCCCAGCCTCTCTCTTCCTCACCTTCGCTCTCAACTATCCCTTCATCCCACCCACATATGACACCCCCTCCCCACCCTTGATCTGTTATCTGTTCAAATGCGCTGAGGGGGAGATTGAGCTGTGGGTAACCTCAAAGAGACAATACATCCCTTTTTAATTAAGTAATTAATATCAGTTGACAACTTCGTTGGGTGCATTAGTTATTTTAATGTGCCAGAGAGACATTCACTTTAGGCAAATGAGTCATGAGGCTAGCTTGG
Source organism: Lampris incognitus (assembly GCF_029633865.1). Classification (NCBI taxonomy): domain Eukaryota; kingdom Metazoa; phylum Chordata; class Actinopteri; order Lampriformes; family Lampridae; genus Lampris; species Lampris incognitus. The sequence continues at coordinate 15,269,528 of NC_079227.1, forward strand.
AGAGAGGAGAAGAGAGCTATCACACTGAGGCTTGATTCCCACTTCAAGGACCCATTATCTGCTGCTGCTGCTGCTTGGGTGGGAGGCAAACTCATGGAAATGTAGCAACATTTCATCAAGAATTTTATTCATTATTTAACGTAAAAGTGCAATAACGTTAAGTTTTATATGAAGAATTGTGTAGGAAAGGATTAAGAACGGCATGAGTGAACAAAATGAAAGGGAACTAAATAGAATATAATTTCTGTGCCCTCTCTCTCTCTCTCTCTCTCTCCCTCTCTCTCTCTCAGCTGCCGTCTGTCACTATACAAGAGAAAAGAGGCTTGCTCCTCTTACCCAGGGTGCATTGTTTAGCTGGAATGATCCTGATACTGGCTGACTGATGGTGAATAGCCAATCGGCATCAAGATGCAAAGCATTCTAGGAAAATGCTGACGCAGAATGCAATCTGTGTGTGTGTGTGAGAGACACAGAGAGAGAGGGAGAGCGAGAGAGAGTGGGAGAGAGCGAGAGAGAGAGTCTGGCTGTGTATGCGTTTACCTTTTTTTATATATATATATATATAATATAATATATATATATGTATTTGCAGAACACCTGACAGTTTATTTGTTCCTGAAAACTTTGAGAACATACATGATATGATGTATGAAGTTTGACCACGGTAACACTATCAAACCACAATCCGACAATTAAGCATAAAATATTCACCAGTTTGCACAATGTGGCGAGTCCTCATATGGGAGCTGTGGACCTTCCACAGCTCCCTTGGCTCTCCTCCATCTGCCCTTGGCCCGCTCCTCGACCTTAGTCTCAGTTCCCGTCTCGTGCTCGCCTTCTCACCCCTCTCCGTCTCAGCTCGCCCCACTAGCCGGCCCGCTCCCTCTTCCCTCTCTCCTTGACTTGCCCTCTCCTTCTTGCTTGTCCCGGCTGTGACCTTCAACCTCAATCACCACCATCATGTCACTCTCCTTCACCCCCGTTTGTGCAGCGATACAGTATGCAGTATAATTGGCGGCTGTAAATTGCAGCCGGGGCCAGAGTAGGTTTCAGGAGGGGGACAAGATTACTGGAGCATTATAGTCAATCACATGCACGCGCTGCTCCTATAAGATGGTTTTATTTGAAGGAGGGGGTCTTTGTTAGCTGTTACAGGCCTGTATGTATATTAATGAGTGCGAGCGTGTGTGTTTGTGTCTGGGTGGGAAATTAGCACCAGCCACCAGCCAAATGCTGGTAAAACATGAAAGTGGCTTGTAGATTTCAGACACAATATAATGATTTACTATTGAGTGGCTGGTGAATGTGAGCATTTATCTGTCAGTGGCTGGGCTGGTAGATGTTCACATTTTAAAAAGTTAATTTCCCACTCTGGTTTATGTGTGTATGAGATAAAGTGTGTGTGTGTGTGAGAGAGAGAGTGTGTTTGTTTATGTATGTGTGCGTGCGTGTGTGTGTGTGCGTGTGTGGGGTTCCTAATGTGTTTGGAAGTGTCTGTGCGTGTGTCAGTGTCAGAGCCTGTAGGTCTCCCTTTCTTCATTTTAATAGCTTTGTTCGACTTTTAGAAATGAAATTGTGGACAGTAAATGGATTTGTTGTAGTTTGACCGAGTCCATTTCACTGCCTCGATTTTCTCCTTGTTCCAGTTTGCTGGCTCACGATAATGAAGTATGGGGCAAAAAACATGCATGGGGGAAAGCGGTCATCCCCCCCCCCAACGCTCTCTCTCTCACCATCCCTCTCTCTCACTCTCTCTCCATCCCCCTCTCTCTCTCCCAGAGTGATCTAATTCAATTCTTATTATGCATTGACAGTTCATGGTAATTGCAGCTGTTCTAATGTCCTCCATTATATGTGACTGAACCGCTGCTAATGCTTTAATTTCCTGGCCGGGGAGAGCGCAAGACATGAAATTAAACCTGGGAGAGGGTCAGCGCGGGTGACAGGGACAGGACCCAATCAATGACAGAGTCTGGGCAAGTTAAAGTGAATTGCGGTTTTCATGTTTTAAACAATGTCTCATCTCTTCTGAAGGACATCAAAAGACCTAAATTGGTGCTTAACACGGCATGTTAAAGTAAAGAGCTGACATTGAAGTGTGATATCCGTATGATTACATCTGATAGCTTTTAGATGGCCTCTTATTTCATCAGTCTATGTAGTCGGTCAGATGGAGTCGGCCACGTTTTTCTGAAGCGAAGAGAGGATAATCAAAATTGAATGGTGCTCTGAAGAGAGACTCGGCAAACCTGGAGGGAGTGGCAAGTTTTTCGTTACCTGGAGTAAACTTAAGAACTTAGGTGCTCATGAGGCCATTTCTCGGTGCCTTAGTAGCAAACAGTTTCGTCCCTGGCGATTCAACACGCCGAACCCTCTTGGACATGCATTCAAGTCTCGTCTCAAGTTGTCAGAGTGTACCTGTGTTTACCATTCGGATTCTCTCCGTGAATCCTGTGATTTTCTGGATGTGCCCCCCAATGGCTCCTTCCCAGGTTCCTCCCATCTCTCCTACGGGAAGTGTGAAATCCATTTTGAGCGTGGAGAGAGGCTACAGGTCTCCAGTGTTGTGCCTAAAGCTTCAGCGAACAGAGTACAGCCCTAATCAGAGATTTGACGTTTTACTATTCCACATGACAAAGTACCTTTGATACCTCTTAGTCCCACCATGAAATGAAGAACAAAGTATATACAAAGGGGTAGTCAACAACCTGGGAATGGAAAAGCCAAGTTCTGTCACAAGGTTTTGGTTGTTGTGCAAATGTAACAAGTTGAAAAGAAAATCCTTCCAGCTTCTTTCCACACCATCTCAAAGGTACATTTTCACATTTGAAGGGCTCCCTTGATGCTTTTTCTACAGTTTTAATGCGTTTGGTCTATGTATCTTTGCATTGTTGGAATTCCTAACCGTGGCTAATGGAAACACTTCTACAGTAGACATAACAAAGTCACAGATATCCATGCGGGTAACTTTTTCTCGGCAGTACATTGCAGCCATTGTTGCAGCTATTATTTTTAAATCTGTGTCTACCTGACGGTTAGTCTGCCAGCCAAAGGGGTTGTCTCAGGCTGATGTGACGGCAGTGTTGTATCCGATCTGCCTAATCGGGGCTTAATCTTTTCCAAGGTAATGCTTGTGTTCGTCAGGGGATGACAAAGCCTTGGCGTGGTTTTAATCTTGGTAACTGAGGCACCGCGAGTCGAGCAAATGAACCTAATCTCCAGTCAGATGAAAGGGGGGATTCCTGGCTAACACTGAGATGATGTTGTTTATTGTTTTGCTGCACTTATCGGCTTAACATGTAAAGATTTCACAAGGAACAGCTCAGTGGTTTTAAACAGATAAAGACAGCTTAGTGCCAAAGCTGCCTTTCTCTTTTGCGGTTTCACCTCCCCTCACCCCTTCTCCCATTGTGTCATCACAAGCGAGACAGGGAGGCAGGGATGAATAAAATGGAGAGCGGGATACAGGCAAAGGCAAAGAGAGGGAGTGCACAGGAAGACCAGACAATTTAGCCTCACGAGTCGAGACGAGTCTCGCGAGTTAATCGCACCGCAAGACATGTCTGGCGTTCGCTTTCCCCGCCTCGTGTGACGCTAAATGCCTAAACCAATCAGAACAAGGAGTCAGGATGTAGGCAACGGTGTGCTGTGTGCAAAGGTGTGTCGGCTGTTGTCATGGAAATCGGTCCATGTCAGGAGATTTATAACTTTGTTTACCTGCTGAAAAGCTTGTAGGGTTTTTTTTTCTAATGCTTACTCGTAAACGGCGTTGCGTTGCTCATTAGAGCAATTTTTTTTTTATCTCCTGTATGCGACATAAACCTCATCTACAGTGAGAGTTTCCTTGTCCACTGCATAAGAGCATGCATGGCTGTTTACCGTTGAGCCAAGATTTCTGGCCACGGATGACATGTCAACCGCCACGGAGGACGTATGAGTCATTTATAGCAAACCGCGTGGCAGTGTTTTTCAGCCTCGCACTAGAGTGGATCTGCTCTTTCATGAGGGTAACCAGTGGAAAACACAAGGACCATTAGATCCTCCTTCCTTGGATGTTTTTTTTTTACCACCAGCCGAGTTGGCTGATAAATCAAGCACTTGTCAAATGCAGCCAGGGGCGAACAGATCCCCTCAGACAAAAGTCAACAGTGGGCTGATATGCTTTTCTTTTAATGGATTTACACCCTCCGATGCTAGCATCAGAGGACATGGAGGCTTCGTGGACGCTAACCATATTTCCATCGCCGCCGTAGCCGTTCGCTACTCTGCTGTTATACGTCACTTACTTTGCCCTCCCCCCTTGGATCAGCCTTCAAAACTGTCTGCTTTGTGGCCACGCTGGCCTTATTTCTACTCTCTGATCAAAGAGAAATGCCAGAATTATCTAGCGGCGCTCTCGCCAGGTTTGTCTGGCTTTCAAGGCTTCAGACGTCTTGTATATAGCCAGATGTAGAGAGGGGGAGATAGGCTGATAGGGTGAGAGAGAGAGATTTTAGATCTTGTACTTTTCCCAGGGTTTAGTGCTTTAGTGCTGGACTCTCTCTCGCTCTTTCTCTCATCCTCCCTCTCGCTCTCTCTCACTCTCCCACCCCGTTGCCCCGAAGGTCGCCTTGTCATTCTGAACTAGTTTATTGAGCTCACCATGGAACCCTGAGGGAAGGCTGACTTTTAATTTGCAGGTTCGGCACAAAATAATATAAACATGAAACAAACGTGTATCTGAAGTCTCTCTGTGTATCGCGCCACACAACCAAGTGTTATCGCTAATTAATTGTGTGCTTATTGTTGCAAATGGGTGACGCTTCAGGATAGAAATAGCACCCCCCCCCCCGTACTGAGGAAAGCTTTGATGTTCAACATCTCTGATCAGAAACTAATTGAATACACCATCTCCCTTCCGCGAACATGGCTTACGTGCATTTAAGCTCAGCTCCCCCGGAGAAATCTCATTACAACTGCCGGCTAATATTTGAGACGGGAACTTAAATAACCTTAAAAGATATGCACAAGTTTGCTCCAAATAATGATGGGGAAATGTATATACTGTAATGGCTTCCTTTATAAAACATTATGTCCCCGTGACTAGTGCCTGCTAAGCTTGTGGAGCTGTCTTCTGGTTTAGTCCGTGTTGGCTTTGGCTTTAGTTTTCAATCTCATCCTCTTTTTTTTTTTTACGGGATAAAGCAAAGCTGGTATAATTTAGATTTGGACATGTTAATCATATATATCTATGTTTTAATCTGACTGAATCTTATGTCAGCATCAAAACGCGCGCGCACACACACACACACACACACACACACACTGTCTTTGACTCTTTCGATAGAGACTATTTGAAGAGGGAAAAATGCAATGAGGAATTTCTTGTTGAATTAATTAATTTTAGTCTTTTTTTCCCTTTTTCTTTTTTTAAGAATTTTTTCTCCCAATTGTACTTGGCCAATTTCCCTGCTCTTCTGAGCCGTCCCGGTTGCTGCTCCACCCCCTCTGCCAGTGCGGGGAGGGCTGCAGACTACCACATGCTTCATCCGATACATGTGGAGTCGACAGCCGCTTCTTTTCACCTGACAGTGAGGAGTTTCACCAGGGGGACGTAACGCATGGGAGGATCACGCTATTCCCCTCAGTTCCCTCTCCCCCCCCGAACAGGCGCCCCGACCAACCAGAGGAGGCGCTAGTGCAGCGACCAGGACACATACCCACTCTCGGCTTCCCACCCACAGACAAGGCCAATTGTGTCTGTAGGGGCGCCCGACCAACCCGGAGGTAACACGGGGATTCGAACCGGCGATCCCCGTGTTGGTAGTCAATGGAATAGACCACTACGCTTCCTGGACGCCCCCTGTTGTTGAATTAGTTTCAGTCTTTTTACTCATTTTTAAGGCACTCCATGGTTCGGCACCCTCATGCTTACCAGAATCTCCTGGAGCAATATGGTCCTAGCTGCTGTTTAAGACCATCAAATGCAAAATCATGTGGATGTAGTGAAAGTCTGCATACACCTGGTACTTAATGGCGCATGGTTGGAAACCGCTACTTTACATATGAATTGGTTTGTGTCTGCGTTCCAAATTATGGGTCCATCCATTCACTTAAAACTCTCAAAGCCACTGTAGACCATCGTCTGAACCCCATTTTATCATTAACATTGACATTGTTTTATTCCCAAACTCTGTGTCTGATAGCATCTGCGTTTTGAATAAAGAATTAATTTACCACCAACTAGAGGTTGTACTGTCAAATAAAGAAGTAAAGAGGACTTCACCTGATATTATTCTGTCAGGGATGCACACCGAAGTGATTTGTTTGATGTAGCTATTAGGTTTGATGTAGGTACAAGAAACATGAGTTCTTCTACTGAACGTTTTAAAGGAAAACCAGTGGGATATACTACAGCTTTAAGTGCTGTAAAGCAACCACAATACGTCCTGTGATAGCTGTGCGTGGCTCTCTGTAACATGTTTTTATTCAAATAACTGTTTAGGCACGTTCTGTTTTAAAAGGGTTTTGTTCATGTTTATGAACCTCTTTGCAAATTATGCACGTAATCTTTTGATGACTAAATCATCAGTTATTGCATTATTAACCACCTGTCTTTTGGTTGAAATTACTGTAATTGGCTAGTTTTATTAAAGGAAAGTAGTTACTGTTGCAATAAAGCCATGTATTTTTAGCTGCTGAATTCTGAAACCATTGAACACTTTCAATCTTAGACATTAAATTTTGTGACTTTATATCCCAACTGTCTGTTTGACAAACTCTGTACTGAGATGAGAGGTCTTCCTGTGTACGAACTCTAGAGGGGAATTTTTTGACCATGAAATTGGACCTTTGAAAGGATTTGTGAAGTTTAGATTTAAACAATGTTCGCCCGCATGTCAAATTAACTTATTTCATGTTTGTAGCAAAATGTTTAAATGACAACAATGATTTTGATGCACCTGCAGCCGCTGAATTATTATTTTTTAATTTGCCATGTGCTTTCAGTCAAATCATCAGTTAATGGCTACAATCTTGTTTATCAAATGGGGCCATTTTATAGTTATAGCTATACTTAAGTATTTAGGGTTGTTGTGTTCCTTTTTGGTCCTAAATTTAATCCTAAAAGTCCTAAAATTACTGAACGTGAAATCCAGTATGACTGACATGGGTGATCTAAGGCTTTCTGATCATGTGTACCAGATAATGTAAAATGAGATGGGCCGTATTAGGCGGTAGGTTGTTAAGGAATTCGGGATACTCTCTGTGGGTTAGAAATAAATTTGTTAAAATGTTTTGTAAAGTACATTTAACATATACAATATATCAAACTTTATGACTGAACTTGTAGTCATTGATTTCTAGTTATTGTTTTTTGTTAGTGATGCACAATGTCAGATGTCCTTGTTTGTCAGATCTCCTGGTGTGTGTGCCGAGGTTTTCTTAAGTTGTATACCAACTTTGCGGTCAGTAGCCGAAAAATAAATAAAACATTTTTAGAAGAGTCGTATCATTGTGAAACATAGTTGACATGGGGGAAGCCCAAGGCAAAGAATATACACTTGCTGCATATACATATAGCAGATTTTGTGTCAAGTGGACTTATAGTCTTGGACATATGTTATTTTAGATGTGACATCTAATGATGGCGCTACCACCTGGCTCAAAAACAGGAACTGCATGGAGAGGGAAAAAATACAGGACAGGACAGGATTAATTTCTGAGGAAATGCAAAAAATATTCCCAACCCAAACACACTCTGATGTCATGAGAGGTAGCGGCATAAAGGGGAGATATATTCCCTCCTGGTGGATGCAACAAGGACTACAAACCATCATGGCATCTATTAAAAGACTACATAACCCATACGTAGCCATATAAGCTGATTGCCCTAGTGAGGGAGTAGAAAGGGAAGGGAAACTGTGTATGTAGAGAGGAGGCAATGACTGAGGTGTGCAGAGAGGAACAGTGATTTGAGTGAGTGGTCAGTAGACTAGAAAAGCGCTATTTAAATGCAGTCCATTTACCATTTAGTAATGTTACCAATAAGACAACGAACTAGAATTTTGATTTAAATACCTGTTTTGGTTTTGTTTACTGTCTTTCTGCAAGAATTAAGTTGACCAGTTATGAGAAGACGGAGTTCAATGAACGTAAGTGGTAAAACAACACTTACCTGTCTGCATTTCCTGCTCCCACTCTTCAAAAGCTTCAAGTCAAGTCAATTTTATTTGTATGGCCCAATATCACAAATTTGCCTCAAGAGAAAAGGTCCCGACCTCTCGAGACATCACAATGGTGGAGAATGCCAAATAGGAGGAGTGGGTGAGAACAAATGGCTATCAGTGATTTGACCATTCACTTTCCACAATTGAGAACCAGTGAGAAGAAAATGGAGGAGATGCTGACACTGCTGGCTCAAAGCAAGCAGCTCCAAATAGGGGTAACCGGGCTCTTTTGGAGGAACTACGAAAAGCCAATATGTTGAAGGAGGAGGAAGTCGGATTACAGAAAAGTCAGCTTCAAGAAATAGGGCCATCAGCCACCAATCCCATAGCCCGTGCCAGTGATATCCATAAAATGGGACCCACTGATGATCCAGAGGCCTATCTCTATGCATTTGAGACTACAGCAACCAGAGAAAAATGGCCTGAAGACCAGTGGGTCGGTGTGCTAGCCACGTTCCTGTCGGGGGAGTCACAGAGAGCTTTTCAATACTTTTCAAGACTACAGTAGCTAATAACTATAATGTCCTGCAGAAGGAAATATTGAGTAGAATAGGACTTACCAAGTTTGGAATGGCCGAGTGTTTCCATAATTGGGGTTTTAGGAATGACCAGCCCCCCCCCCCCCAGACACAGATGCATGAGCTGATTAGTATTACAAAAAAGTGTCCTGCTCCCAATTATTGAGGTCCCCTTTGAAAGGATTGGGTTAGATATTGTGGGGCCCCTACCCAAAAGTCCTCAGGGCCATCAGTATATTCTGGTCCTAGTAGACTATGCTACCCGTTATCCCAAGGCTATATCCCCCAGAAAGGCTACAGCCCACTATATTTCCAAAGAACGGTTCTTCCTGTGCAGTAGAGTATAGATTCCAAAGGAAATATTGACAGATCAGGGGACTTCCTTTATGTCCCGTGCCACCAAGGGCCTGTGCTTCTTCCTAAGGATCAAGCACCTCAGAACATCAGTATACAACCCTCAAACTGACGGTCTGGTAGAGAGGTTCAACAAGACCCTTAAAACTATGCTAAGGAAGTCACTTGAAACAGATGGATGCAACTGGGACCAGCTCAGCCCCTACCTGATGTTTGCAGTTAGGGAGGTTCCTCAAGCTTCTAGAGGCTTCTCACCCTTTGAGCTCATGTATTCTCACAAACCCAGGGGGCTTCTAGACCTAGTTAAAGAATCTTGGGAGAAACAGGTTTGTCCTCATCGCACTGTTATTGAGCATGTAGAAGCCATGAAAGACAGGGTGGCTACATGTAACCGTATTGTCAGAGAACATATGGAAAAAGCTCTAAAAGAACAGCCGGCATCCTACAACTGCCCAGCGCAGCCCAGGGAGTTCAAGCCAGGGGAGTGGGTTCTGGTACTGGTACCGACTGTTGAGTGCAAGTTTTTAGAGGCTTGGCAGGGGCCATATGAAATAATTGAGAGAGTGGAAGAAGTGAACTACAGGATAAAGCAACCAAGAAGGAAATAACCAGAACAAACTCATCATGTGAACCTGTTTGTAGAAGTGGCACTCAGCAGAGATTCTCTTAAGTTGTTTACCCCCAAAAGACTCAGGAGCACCACCAAGAGAGGACATAAAGGTGGGCCCAAGCCCCGCACTGTGAGGAGTGTATGGAGCTTGTTAACCATAACCAAGATGTGTTCTCAGATAGGCCAGGCACTACACATCTCACTGTACCTGAAATTCGTACTAAGCCTGGTAAGATAGCCAATTAGCGGCCCTATAGAGTATCAGAGGCCCATAAAGAAACAATTCGAGAAGAAACTAAAAAGATGCTTGAGCTTGGAGTTATTGAACAGTCCCATAGTGTCTGGATGAGCCCTATTCTGCTGGACCCCAAACCTGACATGTCGACTCGATTCTGCAATGACTTTAGAAAACTAAATGAGGTGTGAGAAATGAGTTTGATGCTTACCCAATGCCTCTGGGTTGGTGCTAGAATGCATCGTCCGGACAGAGGTGGGAGGGAACTTCACAGCACGTCATCAAATGCTCACAGCAGAATCATGGATTATGTTGCTAGCTAGCGTTGTTTAACGCTGGCTTTATAGTTATATAGCTGTGTGTTTTTTACAATCCACGTTGACATAGAGTTGGTTAGTAAAGGTGCGAGGGCCGAAGGCCGAAGCTGTGTCTAAGGAGCAAGGCCGCAGGCTCAGGAAGGGGGGGTCCTGGTCAAGCGAACGTGCGCAAGGGCCGAAGGCCTGAGCTGCATCTAAGATTACTTGATTCCACTGTGAGCATTTGATGACGTGCAGCGGAGTTCCCGCCCACCTCCCTCTGGACAATGCATTATAGCACCAACCATGCCTCTGGTAGATGAACTATTACACCATCTGGGAGTGGCTCACTTCATCCCAACCCTTGACCGCATAAAGGGATACTGGCAAGTTCTGCTCCCCCTAGCTTCCAGAGAGAAAACAGCCTTTCCAACAAGTGACAGACTTTCCAGTACACCAAATTACCATTCAGTCTGCATGGAGCCCCTGTCACCTTTCACCAACTGGTGGACCGGGTCCTGCGGCCCCACAAAGAGTACGCTGTGGCCTATTTAGATGACATAATGATACATAGCACAGCTTGGGAAAATAATTTGCCTCATGTACAGAAGGTACTGGATGCTCTTTGTGTAGCAGGTCTCATAGCCAGTCCCTGCAAGTGCAATCAAGCCTATAGTGAAACGGAGTACCCCTAATACACAATAGATCTTGGCTTCATCAAACCTTAGGATGCTAAACTGAAGGCCATCCAAGATTGACCACACCCTGTATCAAAGAGACAGGTGAAATCTTTTGTAAGCCTGGCAAACCACTATAGGTGCTTTGTTCCTAACTTTTCTGATATTATTGCCCCCCTAACAGATCTGAAGACTAAAAGCCAGTCTCGAATGGTGAAATGGTCACAGAAGGCAGAGGAGGCCTTTAACAGCCTGAAGAAGGCCTTGTGTCCTTGTGCTCCCACCTAGCTCTGGCAGTCATCGGCTTAAACAAGTCAAGTCAATGTTATTTTTATAGCCCAATATCACAAATTACAAATTTGCCTCAAGGGGCTTTACAGCAACACAACATACTGTCCTTAGACCCTCGCGTCGGATAAGGAACAACTTCCAAAAAAAAACCTTTGACAGGGAGAAACAAATAGGAAGAAATCTCAGGGAGCGCAACAGAGGAGGGATCTCTCTCCCAAGACGGACAACATGCAATGGATGTTGTGTTTACACAATTTACAGATGACAACATTGAAAGACGATAACAGAATTATAATGGAATTATGATGAGACTGATGCCAAGCAGTGTCCAGATGCCACCGGAACAGCCCAGGACCCGAGCCACATGACCAGCATCACCATGTAAAAAAATAGTCACACATCTTAGTGAGAGAAGGATATAACATTAGAATAGGATAACAATTATATGGCTTTATAAGATATATAAAAAGAAAAAGTAATGAGGGGGATGCCAAGCAGTGTCCAGTTAGCGACCACCATCACCATGGAGACCTGGGGGGAGGACAGACTGCATGCGCACACAAGGGAGACTCGCATCTCACCATTCACACATAGAAATAAAGAAAGGAGAAAACCTCATTCGGGGAGAGAGGAAAGACGTGAGAGAAGAGAACAGTTTGTAATAGTCAGTAATCTATATGCTATAATCTCATCAGCAGAACAGTGCTTGGTAAGTTCATTGAGACAGAAACTGACCCACCATGCAGTACAGGTGTGAAGCACTCAAATTAAAGGCAACTAAATGTAGGCTAAGGCAAAAAGATGAGTTTTAAGTTTGGGTTTCAAGGACTCAAGAACTCTGATTGTCTGATGGCAGCAGGAAGGTTTTTCCACAAGAACGGGCCCGATAGGAAAAGGCCCTGCCACCAGCTGACCTCTTTTTAACTTCGGGTAAACACAGGAACCCTGTATTTTGAGAGCGTGGTGGAATGTAGGGTTTAAGGAGATCAGACAGGTAAGATGGGGCAAGCCCATTTAGGATTTTATAAGTCAGCAGAAGCACCTTGAAATCTGACTCAACATGGATAGGAAGCCAATGAAGGGAGGCAAGAATTGATATAATATGGTCAAGTTTCCTAGATTTAGTTAGGATTCTAGCTGCAGCATCTGAACCGTCTGAAGCCTTTAGTAGTAGCATGTGGCAAACCTGAAAACAGAACATTAATCAAGTCTGGATGAAACAAATGCATGTATTAGTCTCTGCGTCAGCCATGGACAGGAAAGTCCGCTGTTACATAAGTGAAAAAAGGCAGTCTTGGTGATTTCTTTAATGTGCTTATCAAAGAAAAGGCTGGGATTAAACATAGCACAAAGACTTTTGGCTGCCACACTTTGTGAAATCACAGAGTTGTCGATTGTTATCGTTACTTCATCAAATTGGTGTCTGTGTCTAGCAGGACTAATGACCAGCATCTCGGTTTTATCTGAATTTAAAAGCAGAAAGTTAAGTGACATCCAATTTTTCCCAGCAGCCAAGCAGGTCATTTGAGTGTGATCATCAGCCCTTATAAGCACATACAGCTAAGTATCATCAGCACAGCAATGGGAATTTATTCCATAACTGTGTATAATCTGGCCAAGAGGTGAAATGCAAAGAGAGAAAAGCAGAGGGCCAAGAACTAAGCCCGAAGGTACACCGTATTTAACGTTAGAGAATTCTGATGTAATATTACTATAGCAGGCACAATGTGTTCTTCCAGATAAGCAGGACTTAAGCCAAGAGAGAGCTAAACAGGAGACACCAAAATTACAATTTAATCTAATAGTATACAGTAATCACTAGTGTCAAAGGCTGCACAGAGGTCCAGTAGTAGAAGCACAGAAGTGGAATCAGTCCATAGCTTGTAAAAGATCGTTCACCACTCTGGTCAGAGTAGTTTCAGTAGAGTGACAGGCCCAGAAAGCCAGTTGAAAAGGTTCATATAGATGGTTTTCTTCTATATGAGTTGAAAGTTTTTAATATACAATTCTCTCTAGTACTTTAAGAAAGAATGGACGATTAGAGACTGGTCGATAGTTATTAAGAGACCTTGGATCGATGTGCGGTTTTATAAGTAGAGGTTTAACCACAGCTGTATTAAAACTGCTGGGAACAGTGCCAGTAGAAAGTGATAAATTAACAATGTCTAGCATTGTAGGTCCCAGGAAAGGCAGGTACAGAGAGGTGAGGAGCACTCCATCCTCTATAGCAGTGTTTCTCAACCGGGGGTCCGCGGACCCCTAGTGGTCCATGGTGTAATTGCAAGGGGTCCATGAAAATAAAATATCTTTAAAAAAAAGATCCTATGACATTTATAGAAATAGGATTATTTTACTCAAATGTGACTGAGACCTTTATCTACCTAAACTATAAAGGGTAACAGGACTTTTTTCTCTAATTACATCTGTTTCACAAGTGTAATTTATTGTATTTTAATAGAGATCTCGCTCCCGTTTGCATTGTTAAAAGTTACTGCATAACGATTCAAAAAAAGGACTGGTTGTTAAAATCCCTAGTGTTTGCACTGCAACAGATTCAGTGGAGATCAAACTGGAGATGTCTGCCAAGGTGACATTGCCACCACCAGGACACATCATCAGTTGTGTACCTCAGCATCACAGGGTGTTTCGGCCTTTTATCACAAGACACCCTCCGCTGAGGCAGGCCCACCACAGGTTGATCGGTCCTGGGTGTGTGACCTGTGGTTAGCTGTTCACCCTGGCAGCCCAGACGGCGTCTCTCCTTTTGAGCCAGATCCAGTGGCTAGTCCTCTCAGCAGTGTTGGCTAGCTCTTTGATCACTCTCCTGTGGGCCTGCCCCCTGACTCCTAGTTCCCTCAGGAGTTTTGCTGTGGAGCTGGCAACAAAGCCCCTACAACCCACCTCCACAGGGCGCACCTTCACCTTCCAGCCTCTGTCCTCTGCTTCGGCTGCTAGGTTGGCGTACCGCAGCTTCTTACGCTCGTACGCTTCATCGACTGCATCCTCCCAGGGGACTGTGAGCTCAATGATGTAAGCGAGCTGGTAAGCGTTGGACCAGAGGACGAGGTCTGGTCGCAAGGTGGTTGTTGCGATCTCTGTCGGGAAGATGAGCTTCTGGCCTAAGTCCACTCGCATTTCCCAATCCCTGGCTGAGTTTAGTGTGCCTAAGTTGGGAAGTGAAGGGTTGGCCTTCAGTTTATCCCCCTCTCGAATGAAAGCTGGGAAACGCCGGGGCCCTTCCTGGTTGTTGAAGGGTTGGGCATTGATGGAAACCCTCTTGCAATCGAGTTCAGCTGCCAAGCACCTGAGCACCTGATTGTGTCGCCAGGTGTATCTGCCTTGGGTAAGGCAAATTCTGTTGTTACATATATCTGAAAGTTACTGAATACATATTCTGTTTTGTTACATATATCTGAAAGTTACTGCATATGAATTCTGTTTTGTTAACTATATCTAAGTTACAACTGAAAGCTCTTATTTTTGCCCCAAAGAGTGAATAAATGCTATAATGCAATTTAAAATGCAGTTTCTACTGTTTCTATCAAATTGCAACCCCCCTCCCCCAAGATCAGGTGGAGGGGTCCTCAGGGTAGATCAAAAATACGCAGGGGGTCCAGGACCCCAAAAAGGTTGAGAACCACTGCTCTATAGTAGTAGAATGCTGTTGCCCATGTGAGAAGATACTCTACACTGAAGAAAGAATGTCTGGCAGTCAAGTGGGCCCTGGAAACCCTTCACTATTACCTTATGCAGAGGTGTAAAAACCAGGTCCAGAAAGTAAATGTCCAAACCGTGTATTTGCTCCAACCATGTCACTAAACCAGCTAATTTCATTAACTAGTTTTCCCTACCTAGTTGAGGAGTGGTGTTGACTAGAATCTGCTGGTGTAGTGCATGAGTAGAGCGTATACATGGTTTGGACTTTTACTTTCTGGACCTGGTTTTTACACCTTTGCTTATTAGGCATAAATACACACCACTCACAGACCATGCATCTTTGCAATTGATGTCAAGAAATAAACTGTCGAGTAACAAGGTGATTTCTCTGCCTCCAAGCCTTTAAATTCTCTGTTGTTCACAGGGCAGTTAGGAAACATGGGAATGCAGATGCTCTTTCCCTGAGAGATGTCCTGTGGACCTCTTTCACCATTTCTGGAGGCCTCAAGCCAGGGGAGGGTTAAATGTGATGTCATGAGAGGTAGTGTCATAGAGGGGGAGATAAATTCCCTCCTGGTTGATGCAACAAGGATTACAAACCATCATAACATCCGTTAAAAGACTAGAAAACCCATAGGCAGCAGGGCAGTCAGGACAATGGTTGTTGCCCAGCTGAACCATATAAGCTGATTGCCTGAGCGAGGGAGTGGAAAAGGAAGTGAAACAGTGTATGTATAGAGGAGGCAATGACTGAGGTGTACAGAGAGGAACAGAGCTTTAGTTATGTTACCCATGAGACAGGGAATTAGAATTTTGATTTAAATACCTGTTTTATTTTTGTCTACCGTCTGTAAGAATTACGTTGATCTGTTATGAGAAGACTGAATACACTTAAATAAGTAGCTGAAAACCCTTTACTGTCTTCATTTCCTCCACCCATGCCTCAAAAGCTCCGAGAGAAAAGTTCCCAACCTCTTGAGTCATCACAAAACACAAACACACACACACTCTACCCGCTGCTCTGCCCTTCACTCTACCACCACCACCCCTTTCAGATACACCCTCCAGTAGAGATGATCCTTGATAAACATTGGGAAATGGGGAGGGATGGGGAGACCAGAGACTGTGGAGTGTGTGTATGTGAGTTGCGGGTAGCAAGGTTAAAGCTTGCTGAGCTCCACCTCGAGCTGTGCTCTGGCTAACGGGCAGCAGGCTAATAACTTCAATTATCTCAGCACTCGGCTGCAGGCCACAGCTGATAGGACAGCAGCGAGCATTATCTCCCTCTGATAGAGACTTGGGGCACAAAACACACACACACACATTGAGTGTACACACACAGATGCACACAAATACAAAAGTAAAGAGGAAGGCACACCGTCTGAGTGAGTGTAGCCAATATGCAGGTCAGCATATTCACAATCACAAACATGCACGCTCTCTCATGCAATCTCACTTCCTTTGAAGAGCAAACACAGAAGCCGCGCTCGTCACTACTGCTCAGTCGCACTAACAACCACTTTCACTTTGTCAGGTTGTTTACATTGATGCTCTTTACAGTCAAAGTCCAAACTTTACTGCGTAAACCTAAACCAAGTGAGCAATACTTTCCTCTCACTCACCTCGTGTTAACTTGACATTTAAGTATCTCGTAGTGCCATTCAGACAGGCGGTAAATTGTAATGGGATGAGAGTGAGCGAGACCATTGAGTGGTCCTGCTGGTACAGGGTTAATGGCTGGTGTAATTTACTCTCTTTATAACCCAGGTTTATTAGAGAGCCAGTAGACTCTTTGGTTGCTTCACCACGTACGCTCTTAATATTTTACTGGGTCATTGTAGCAGGCTGATACTTTTGAGATTTTTTTTCCTTTTTTTTTTTTTACAGTTTGCAGTGAGGGGTGGAGGGCATGATGGGAAGAGGAAGGTGAGAGGATAAGAGGCACGGGGAGGTGGCGGAAGACAGAGACATGAGACGTATGCTTATATTTTCTCTCGGCAACTCTGGTGACCGGGGCAAGGATATCAGGGCTTTGTGGTTGCAAGACGGAGTTGGGGAGACAGAGGGCAGAACAGGTGGATTTGCTCGTGAATATCACAGAAGGCGTTGGCAGTGAGATGAGACTGCTGAAATGGTGCGAGGCAGCGCCCAGAAAACCAATCCGCCGAGGTTTGAAGACGGAACAGTTGAGAAGGAGCAGAGGAGGGGGGGGGGGACAGCTAGAGAGAGACAGACGGGGATTGAAAAGAGAGAGGGAAGGAGCATTCAGAGGACACCGAGTGGAGGTCGAACTCTCTCCCCCGTGCTTCCTCCTCATTTCCTCGCCTCCCTCCCCTCCTCTGCTCTCCCGGCCTGTCAACTCCTTCACTTCTTCTCGTCCATTTGGAAACAGGTCTTTTTGTGTGTGAGTGTGTGTGCGCGCGAAATCCCTGTGCATATACAAAGTGGCTGGCGTCCCGTCGGCATGGCGATAGAGCCGACCGCTGCCCTGATGTTTAATTCATTCTCCGGGAGCTAGAGAGGACAACAGGAAATAAAGAAAAGGAGGAGAAAGATTACCATTTCTTTCTTCTCGTGCTTTGTTTTCACCTTCGATGGAGAGTAAGTGGGATGAAAGTGTCACGAGAGAAGTGTGCGTCTGTGTCGGTGAAAGAGAGGGAGGAGGGAGCGGAAGAAGAAGAAGAAGAAGTGAGAAGACGCAACTTATACATGTGCAAGAAAGAGGAGAGAGAGGCCTCTGGTATGATGGAGGTTGTCCTCTTGCATGCTTGTAGATGCTCACCCACAGAGAGAGGTGTGGACATGCCTGTGTGTTTGCATGTGCATGTGTGTGTGCACGCACAATAGCCCTGCTACTGTTCTGTCACACTGCCATTAATCAGTGCCTGATTAAATATCCATTCAGAGAAAGAGGCAGGATTAGAGGAGTCCCATTAGACCCTGACCAGGAGAGAGAGAAAGTGTGTGTGTGGGTGTGGGTGTGTGTGTGTGTTCACGTGTCCATAGTGTCAGTCAGAAGTCCCCCATTGTTTAATTTTTTTTCTCTTGAGGGAGGACACAGGACTGAGGAGAACATGTGCTTTATTTTCTGGATACCCCCCCTCCCCGAATACATTTCATCGTGTACCACACGTGCACCCTGAACTATCTCAGAAAGAAAACAACGTAGATCTTCACATAGACAACATGTTTGTGCGTGTGTGGAAGGGAGACCGAGAGAGTGTCAGACAGAAAAACAGACGATAGAAAAACAGGGAGGCAATTCCAGCGTGTCATTAATAATTATCTCCTCTGCCTTTAACCCACGTATTCAGGTGCTATTGCAGGGCTGGGTCAGGGTTTTCCCGAAAGCGTGAATTAGTGTCATTAAGTGGCAAGCCTCAGATTAAGTCAGCATTAAATCTAATTAACACAAAGCCAATGTGATAGACTAGATCAGCCCAGGATGTGTCACGCTAATTGTTAGTGGCACTGTGTTTCTGCGTCTCCTTCCCTTGGCTAATGAAACTGAAGTGCCGGCTTGTTTTGGGCTCAAACGTAGCTCGAGGCACAAAGCCACCCCCAGCAGACGGGAGAGCGAGCCAGAGACAGGCGCAGACAGAGACCCCAGAAGACTTTACTAATGATCCACCCAACACCGCGGCTGTTGTCTCGATCCCAATCAATAGGACGAGCAAAATAAATTGGCGCCGCAACAATGCGGGTCGGCATAACACGGCAGCGCATGAAAACGGCGTGTAAAAGCTGAGAAGGAGGTAAGAAGTAATTGGTGAAATTTGTGCCCGAGGAGAATCTTCCTATGATTCTGGTATACTCGGTCGGGCTGTAAAACACGTAACCCTGAAGCGATATCTGGATTTATCTTGCGGTTGAATGACAGTCAATGTTGCCGCACGCACAGACGCTCCCATCCCAATAGACGGTTTGAGCAAAGACTCTTCATCTCCTTCCTCTGTTCGTGTGGCACGGTAGATGTATAATTGATAGAGCGACGAAACCAATGTGTGCATAAACAGCGCTCGCTCCTCCGCTCGCTGGCAGTTTTGTCTTAATTATTCACAACCGCATCACCATAGAAGAGCTGATGTATTCTCCCATCGACGTGGGGGTTTTAAACTGGGCTGCTGCTGGAAAAGCTGCTCCAGATATGTGCGGGGAAAGGCCCTCTGAGGGCTTTTCAGGGGGAGAGAGGCAGACAGTCGCTGTCCTCAAATTCTTTCTCTGGTAGAAAAACGGGGAGAGTACTTGACGGTTTACTGTGGATACACCACCATTGTGTGGCTACGTCTCCCATGAATCTCGGCTGGTAGTTCATCAGTGTGCTCTATTTTCATGGCTCCTTCCCCCTCTGCTTGAAAGCCCAAGGCTGTTTTCAGGGTTGTGAAGTACATGAAACGCTGAGTGACAGCGAGAGTAGCCAGAGTGCACTGTACAATATCCTTAACATAATAAACTGGATGAAGCAGTATCAACACTTAGTCTTGGGGTCCCCGTAATTATTTATTATGTGTGTGTGTGTGTGTGTGTGTGTGTGTGTGTGTGTGTGTGTGTCTTTTTTTTTGTGGAGTTGTCCCCCTTTTTCTCCCCAATTGTATCTGGCCAGTTACCCACTCTTCCAAGCCATCCCTTGCTGCTCCGCCCCCTCTGCCGATCCGGGGAGGGCTGCAGACTACCGTGTCTCCTCCAATACATGTGGAGTCGCCAGCCGCTTCTTTACACCTGACAGTGAGGGGTTTCGCCGGGGGGATGTAGCGTGTTGGAGGATCATGCTATTCCCCCCCAGTTCCCCCTCCCCCCTGAACAGGCGCCCCGACCGACCAGAGGATGCGCTAGCGACATATACCCACATCCAGCTTCCCACCCGCAGACACGGCCAATTATGTCTCTAGGGATGCCCGACCAAGCCGGAGGTAACACGTGGATTTGAACTGGCGATCCCTGTGTTGGTAGGCAATGGAATAGACCGCTATGCTACCTGGACGCCCCCCTATGTGTGTGTGTGTCTGTGAGTGTGTGATTTGATTTACCTTCTCTCTCTCCACGTGTTCACGCACGTGCATGTGAATGCGAATTTGGAGGTACACAGTATGTGTATGCATGCATACACACATACATTTGCATGTGTGTGTGTAGTTGAGTAAATCTGTGTTTGTCTGAGGTAGCCATGGCGTTTCGTGGAGTCTGGGACACCACTCCTGGGCTCTACGCGGCTCGTTACTTTTTCATTTACCCTGTCAGAGCTTTGCACACACCCTACCTTGCACTGTTGTGGAAATTTACCTGCAGACAGTCTGGACTCAGAAATAATTACACAAAACAGTGATGGTTGATGATGAAGACACTTAGTATTGTTCAATACAGGACGAGAGAAAGTGGTTTTTTTTTTCCGACCCCCCCCCCCTTTTTTTTTTCTCCCCAATTGTACCCGTCCAATTACCCCACTCTTCCAAGCCGTCCCGGTCCCTGCACCACCCCGTCTGCCGATCCAGGGAAGGCTGCAGACTACTACATGCTTCCTCCGATACATGTGGAGTTGCCAGCCACTTCTTTTCACCTGACAGTGAGGCGTTTCGCCAGGGGGATGTAGCATGTAGGAGGATCATGCTGTTCCCCCCAGTTCCCTCTCCCCCCCCGGACAGGCACTCAACCGACCAGAGGAGGATTCGAACAGGCGATCCCTGTGTTGGTAGGTAACAGAATACACTGCTATGCTACCCAGATGCCCCCCCCCCGACAAACAGTATTCTACAATAATAATAATAATAATCAATACAGTTATATTGCGCTTTTCTAGACACCCGAAGTGCTTCACATTGAATAAACAATTCAACAAAATTTTAAAAAATTCAGTTAAAAAAAATTGACCAGTCGGAGAACACCTCCCTGCATTCTGCCACCGTATCATGTGGAGACACACAAGTCAGACCCCCTGGGCCCCGTCCCTGTATTCTCACTGACCAAAGGAGTCGCCCCCCTTATATTCCCTTTTCCTTCCACAAAGGAACGCTTGGTCAACTTAAACGGTACAGTTCCCTGTACCTCACACCACAGGCTGCTTAAACATCGGGTCATCGCCAGTTAAGGGGCTGTACAGAATTACAAGACGCTGCAAAACATCCATATAGGGAAGGAGAAAGAGACTTTCAGAGAGCTTTTTATTTGATTTATCCCACGACAAGCCCGGTACCATAGTAACAGGATGTTCCTTACACCTCCCTGGAGGATGCGTGTGCGTGCGTGCGTGTGTGTGTATGTGTGTGTGTGTGTGTGTATGTAGCCTAGCGCCAGATGACACAGACCTGTTATAAGAGCAGATTTAACCAACATGGTATAGAAAGATAGTTGCGCAATAACACAATGAATAAATGATAACTCTTAGTGTTGCATGTTAATTTTCTTTCACAGCGCACACACACATGCACATGCACAAAACACCCACAAACACACTCACACATGTGCCAAAGCATGCACATTCCTTTCTTCCCTCTCCACCACAACATCTTTCCCCAGCTGAACATAAAGCAGCATTATCTGCCCCCCCCACACACACACAGAAATAACATTTCTTTCTTCCTTTCTTTCTTTTCATTGCCTTTCATAAATAGTTGACTAAAAAAAAAACCCGAGGAACATCACGTGTGATTTGAATGGACAGCTTACAGCTGAGATGGAATGTACTTATGTATTATTCATAGACATAACACTGTCTCAGTGCTGACTGGCCCCGAGGAGCCTCCACCCAGTTTCCACTGGGACACACAGAGGAAGGGGTCAAGTGTAGGTGGGATCAGGTGAACTCACGGCTACGGTGTTGTTGTGTACTTGTTTGTGAGAAGAAATCATCTGCATATGTTTGTACGTGAGGGCACTTTTTGATCACTTTGTTCACTGGTGTGCGAGTAAGTGTGTGTGTGTGTGTGTGTGTGTGTGTGTGTGTGTGTGTGTGTGTGTGTGCGTGCGTGCGTGCGCGCACACGCGCGCGCAGGTGAAACAGTAGCACATGTGAGCCCAGAGGCAGTGCTGAGTTTGCAGTGTTTTCAGGGAGAGTTCTATCATGATTATTTCAAACTTTTGCCTCAATTACGATTCATGAATGATTATTTTATACGTTTTTTTTTTGTTTGTTTGTTTTTTTACACTGCCCTCATAGTTCTCTGACAAGGTCTGTACTGTAAATACGCTGAACTATTAAAGCTGGGATATCTTTTCTAGCGAAGGAGTGAATATCTTATCTTTGTGATTTAAAACTAATTCAAGGAAACACAGATGAACTATTTATGGCTATTGAATATTTGAAATCAAAGCACACATCACTTTAAATGAAAAAGTCGTGGAAAAAGGTCACGTTTTAGTTTGCAAGTACAAAGTGGAAAATAATATTTTGCAAACAAAAATAAATTATTTTAAATAATGCCATGTGCAGAAATGTCGGTGCAACACTGCTGATTCAGAGCAAGAGAAGGGCTTGGACAGGGTACCTCCAGTGGATCAGCAGGCTGTGTATCCCGTGTGCTCATAGTGTTGTAGGTGTGAATCTGACTCATGACCGCTTTTGCTTGTGTTCTTCCTCTCAGTGATCTTGTCCTGTCACTCTACTCTATGCACTAGTAGGTATTTTACTCTAGGTTCTTAGTAAGAAACACTGGCATGTTTACCTTTTCAGCTTTCAGGCAGGATCTGAGGCATGTAGCAATGTCTCCTCCTGAACTGAAAACCCGCTCGGATGGGGAGTTAGTAGCTGGTCTGCAAAGGTACTTTTTTGCCACCTTGCTTAACAGTGGGAAAATGTACGTGATGCTTTCTGCACCATTCCAGTGGATTTTCCTCACCATCCAGCATGAGAGACACCAAGTAGCTGCTCAGCTCTGCTTCTACTGTTTGCCGAAGTGACACGGTTGGTGCAGTTGAAGGGGTTGCCTCACTTCCTTTGAAAAACCTCCTAATGACCTCCTTGGCTTCTTTGCTTCTGATGAAGATGTAGAAGGCTCTGTGCTCTCTGTGGTACTTTCACTATGGACTGCAGCTGCTGACTCCATCTCTTGTTTTCATTTTTTCCTGAATGATGGGGACATGGTCTGCAGGAATGTATGCTGTTTTAAATCCGGGATCAGCAAAACTGGCTGTGTCCAGTAGCTCTTCTGTGATGGGATCCAAGAACTTCTCTTAAGGCGCTCAAGGATGTGGGTTTGATTGTTTTAGTCAGCTTCATGTCATCTTCCTCCTCAGCCAGCATTCGTGAATGGAGGATGTATAGGTAAGGCTTCACAAACGCAAATGAAATGGTGACATACGCGTCACCTGACAGGGCATCAAATGTGGAGAGAGCTTTGTTTACAGCCTCTAAGACATCCAGGTCATCCCAAGATGGAACAAGGTGCATTTATTTCTTATCATTTGTGAGGACCTGGGCAATGGCTTTCTTTTGCCAGAGGACCATTGCAGTCTTCATTTGCATTGATCCCCTTGTGGTGATCATACAGTTTTCAACTTGTGTTGTGGCAGGTTCAGCTCTTGCGCCTTCACAAATGCCTTCTTCTTTTTCCAACTATAGAGGGGGGGAGGGGGGGCACAGACAAACTTTTTTCAGACTGTCATTTCCTGCACCACACGTTGATCTTTCATAACATTTTCTGAAATACACACACACATGAAAAGATAAATTATATTATTGAGGATTTCACTCATACCTGCTGTGTTTACAAACTGCAAAGCTTAAGCAAAACTAATCGATGAGGAGAAACATATCTTCATTCTAAGCTATTTAAATGCTAACCGATTAATAACGCACTTCTAGAGTAGTTTTTATTTCTGCTTTAATGATGAATCAATGTAGCATTTTGTTACATCGTAATGTGAAGTTAACATTGTAATATGAAGCACATTGTAACATTAAGAAAGGTGCTATATGAATAGTTTATTATTGTTGTCACAGTACTTATTTAATTTGCACATAAAGATAGCCCTAGCTCAATGGTAGCATTGTGTTTGTTCAGATGATGTGCTACCTACTGATTGCCAGTTGCAATCTGTGTCCAAAATATTGCTTGTGTGTCCATCCGTTGAGCTGGGTAACTTTGACGACATAAGCGCCATTGTCTGTCATAATGGCCGCAGGGTTCTCCTCCGTGAGGTCCCATGCAGAAAGCATAATTCTTAGACCCTGTGCGTCATTTCTGACATGTGATCATCTGGAAAATGTGCCGTCTCAAGGCATCTGTCGCGCATGTTTAATTCATCGTCAAGGTAGTGCAATGTAAGGCTCAAGTATGGCTTCATTGTTATACTTGACCAGAGATCAGACGTGGTTGCAAAGTACAGAAGAGATTTTAGTTCAGTAGCTAGCTTATCACGACACGTTTTGTACATGTTGGGCACCACAGTTTGGGAAAAGTATTGTAGTGACCAGGGGAGGCGGCCGCCCTGACTGTCAGCAGAGCTGCGCTGGGGGAGCGCAAGGACTCATGGGACTGTTAATGTTCGAGTTGAGATTGTTGTTGATTGTGTTATATTTTTGCGTGTTTGGGTGTTCTGTTCATGTTGAGATGTGTTTTGTTTGAGGCGTTGACTCAGACTGGGTAGAGGACTGTTACTGACTGACTGACCTTAGGACCATGACTTAGACTGACATCGCCAGTTGTGACATCAAGAGGGAAATCAGTGTGTTGTTATCTGTTCTGGCTGGTGTGTAAATAAAAGAGCACTCCCAGGGTTGTGCGGTGTATGGTAATTGCGATTAAAAAGAGATCTCTGACTCTCAACTAATTCTTACATGCCGGCTCGCCACAATATATTTGATAATGTGATTGTGTTCCAAGTGATTAAACAAGGTGGTGGTGTTACCTATTGGTGGTGTTCGCTGAATTTATTTTTCTGTAGTGTTTACATTTTACTTCCATTTATTGGGCGTCGTCTTCGCTGAAGCCAAAATGTGCCCAAACGACGGACACAGCATTCATTTTCAGTATAAACTGCTCGGGTTTATTTGTTGGCTTGGCGTCTGCACTCACGTCATCCATGCCACCAGCTTG
Source organism: Lampris incognitus (assembly GCF_029633865.1). Lineage (NCBI taxonomy): Eukaryota > Metazoa > Chordata > Actinopteri > Lampriformes > Lampridae > Lampris > Lampris incognitus. The sequence goes on from NC_079227.1 coordinate 15,294,401, forward strand.
GCTTTGAGTGAACGCAGGCTAACGTTACTTGGACGGGGCAGAGGCATGTGGCTAAACACGATGTTTGTTTTTTTTTTCTTCCCTCTTTTTCTCACCAATTGTACTTGGCTGCCGGTACAGTCTCCAGCATCCCCGCGACCCTGAGAGCAGGATAAGCGGGTTGGATAATTGATGGATGGATGTACTTGGCCAATTACCCTGTTTTCTGAGTCGTCTTGGTTGCTGCTCCGCCCCCTCTGCTGATCCGGGGAGGGCTGCAGATTACCACATGCTTCCTCCCATACATGTGGACTTGTCAACCACTTCTTTTCACCTGACAGTGAGGAGTTTCACCAGGGGGACGTAGTGCGTGGGAGAATCACGCTATTCCCCCCAGTTCCCCCTCCCCCCAAACAGGCGCCCTGACCAACCAACCAGAGGAGGCGCTAGTGCAGCGACCAGGACACATACCCACATCCGACTCCCCACTTGCAGACATGGCCAATTGTTTCTGTAGGGACGCCCCGCCCGACCAAGCCGGAGGTAACACGGGGATTTGAACCGGTGATCCCCGTGTTGGTAGGCAACGGAATAGACTGTTACGCTACCCGGACACCCTGGCGTAGTATATTTTTAAGGGGGCAGTTCATAAACGCACACATTGGTGAACGTATTAGTAATTGACATGAGCAAGATGAAGTCGGTGAGAGGTTCTCAATGTTGGTTTCGATGCGTTTTTGGTTTATTGCCCAGCCCTAGTTCTGTGCAACCCTAGCAAAGCCGAGTGGGTTTTGTATGTGAGTGTATATGTCTGTGTGTGTGCGTTTCAGAGGAAGAGATTGGTGTAGCCTGAATGTGAATCGAGCGAGCGCCAGCGCCAGAATCCATTTGATTGCTTTATTTTCTATTGGACTTTCCTCACTGGCCGTGAGCGATGCAGCGGTGTGCCGTTTTGAGCTGAACTTTTGTCGGACGCCCTGTTCCTATTTACTTCCTGTGTCTCTCGTTTAAAAGTGCTGTGCCATGTACGAGGACCGTCTCCAGTCTGACCTCGAGCGCACAGCTGATGGGCACGTGGTTTGTTAACCTGGCGTTTCAGTGTGGACAGAGAGGGTCCGACGCGACACGATAGTTGGACACTCGCATCCAGTTAAGACATGGTGTTAAATCTCCTTTATGAAAGGATACCATCTTTGGCCTGTTAGCCCTTACATGAAAAAAAAACAAAAACAAAACAAAACTCAAAATTCCCACAATTCAACACTCCATTTAAGCACAAATAAAGCTTTCATTGCACCACAGGACGATGAAAACCAACACCGTTTTACCTCAGACATCTATTGAATTTGATAAACAGTTGTGTTTTGCAAGTCTCTTTTGGAGGGGGGGGGGCACCCTTTTTTCCCCCAAAAGATAAAGTTCCATCGAAAGTGGACCACAGGGCAGTTTAGAATGATGAGCATCTGAAATTGAGTCCTTGGTGGCAATGCTTTTTGGAGCCTTACACTGACAGCCGGGCTGCTGCGGCCTCAGGGGAAGGCAGGAAGTTCAACAGGTAAACAGCTTCCCCTCTGGAATGCAGAACGACAACCTGCTGCTCCCAACGTCCGCACAACCTTCATACACCCTTCACGGGTGGGTGTGTGTGTGTGTGTGTGTGTGTGTGTGTGTGTGTGTGTGTGTGTGTGTGTGTGTGTGTGTGTGTGTGTGTGTGTGTGTGTGTTGGGAGGAAAGGGGGCGAGACGCTGCATCAACAATCTACCGGGGACTGAATGCAGTTATTATACAACAACCACACTCTGCACCCCGGTGGAAATTGAATCATTGATGTATCAAATGCTGTTTTCCCCCGACAATGAGAGCACCCCCTTCCTGCACAACACACACACATGCACGCATACATGCACGCACACAAACACGCGCACGCACACACACACAAAACACAACAAACGTACATTTGCATAGGTAGATGGTAAGAAATTGTATGTGTGCGTTTGAGTGTGTGTGGGGTATTTTGTAGGTGAGAGGTGGCTTTTTTTCCATTTTACGTAAGGTTTTTATCTCTGTCTCTTGATAGTTTACTGAAGGGGGGTATTTCACAAACTGTTTGCCGAAAGGCCCGTATTGTATAAGATTTAATGTACTGTGAAATTAAAGCCCCCCCTAAAAAACATCCTCTGTGCCGTTGAAACAGCACGCTAACCACTTACGATATCCATGCATGGCCGCCAAAAAATGAAGCCTATCTATTCTAGAGAGGAGCCGGTGACAGGGCCAGTGGAGGAGAGATGGCGGGGTTATTAGCATTTACAAAACACGGGGCCGCGCCCGGGGGTTTACTTCAGAGGCCCGCGAGGGTTGACTGCTGTTGAAAATGTATTCTTTGGGTTTCGTGGCGGTAATTTTGCAGACCTATCTCGCCGTGAGAGGGCGGCCCGCCTGTGTCGGCCTGCCCACCCACCGCGCCTCTCTCCAGCAGTGCATGGGAGAGTCCTCTCAAGCGTGTTTGGGTGCGTGCGTGTGCCCGTTTGTTTACATGCGTGCATTTCTGCCTGCGTGTGTTATGTTGCTGTGTTTGTACAAACTTCATAAAATGCTTGCATGTGTGTGTGTATGTGTGTGCGTGTGTGTGTGTAATCCATGTTATGGTTGGAGGCAGTAGTTAGATATTTCTGTTTTTGTTTTCATCTTGGGAAGGCATTCAGGCTCACCACCAATTAGAGTTAGTGATCAAACGTTTTCCCCGACAGGTAAACTTCCCCACGCTGAGCGTCTTTCCTGGCTCACAGACAGACAGGCAGGTGGGGGAGACGGTACACGAAATCAATAACCAGCTTTTATGAGTAATAAAGTGCATTCTTTACAGAGAAATGATGGAACAAGGTGCGCTAAAGGGATAATGTTGATGCGCCGGCTGCTCTGAGTGGATATGAAGTGAAATTTGAGAAGAGCAGAATGATTAACGAGGTGGAGATGGGGCTGGAGAGAGGGAGGGAGGGAGGGAGAGAGAGAGGGAGAACGTGAGTTTTTTGCAGCAAGGCGAGCTCCACTTTAGGGCCTGTGTGTTGGAGTGTGTATGCCCATCTGTGTATGTCGGTGATGAGTGTTGCTCCTCCGCAGTATCCAGGGATGCCCCCCCCGTATGAGCTTTCACACTGGGTCAGAAAAATGAGTCCAGATCTGTGGTGACCCTTAGGTCATCTACCGCTGTCCTATGGCTCAACCTCCTCCTCCCCCTCCTCCAGTGTTCCCCCACTCAGTGATGGAGAGATGACACACAGCAGGCCCTCTTTTATCTCCCTCCATCTCTCAACCCCACCTCGACTGCTTTCCTGCTCCCTGTGCACAGATTGCAATGCCCTGTCCTCTTCCCTCTCTCTCTCTCTGCAGCATGCACTCTCTATCTATCAGACATTCACTTTCTTTCCCCTCGACCATCACTGTCTCACCCACACACACACACACACAGCAAGAAAAGTACTTTTGGTTGGTACTGATCCAAAGTTGGACACACCAACACAGTGTTAGCGCTCAACTTGCAGTTGAACATGTCAAGTGGGCCAGAGGGGTGTGTGTGTGTGTGTGTGTGTGTGTGTGTGTGTGTGTGTGTGCATGCGTGCGTGCGTATGCATGTGCACATGTGTGTGTGTTTTTAAATGATTTGTATTTCCTGACAGAGAGGCTTTCGGGTGGGCCAGGGGTCAGGTATTGTTGACAGCATTCCCGTCCCTGTGTCCTTTTACATGCCGTGTTTGGTCACTGCTGCTGTCACTCAGCCGTCACGGTGGAGATTAATAACTGACATGCCCACCGTGGGTAGAAATATTCTGTCTAGGGTTTGAGTCAGACTGAACTGGACTGCTGGACTGTGCGTCTTTTAGTTGGTGTGTGTATGTGTGTGTGTGTGTGTGTGTGCATGTGTGTGTGTCATTGTAATGGCCAGTGGGTTTGTACAGATAGAAAGAGAGAGAGAGAGAGTGAGCAAAGAAAGAAAGAGGAAGAAAGTGTGTGTGTGCACATGGACGTGTTTGCATGTGTGCACTCAGGGTGCTTCTCAGCCCGGCCTCACCTCAATGTGACTTAAGAGCAGCCATGCTGAACCAGTTGACAGTTCCCTATCCTCCTCCTCTCCTCCCCTCTTCCTCTGCTCCTCTTCTCTGTTTCGCCTTCTCACCCCTGCCCGGTCCCCTGGCTCTAACCCTTAGATAGCTACACCACTTCCTTGTGTGTGATAACATGACTGCACTATGTGTGTGTGTGTGTGTGTGTGTGTACTGAGGGGGTGCACACGCCTCTGCTCATGTTTATCTTTGTTTAGCAAGTATCTCTTTGATGGATGGGGGAAAAAAATCCTGTTCTACACCTAAGTATTATTTTTCACCTTTGTGCTTCTTGACCGTCCATCTCCATGGATAGAAATATTATCCTGTCTCCCTTGTAGGGTGACCAGATCCAAGCGGTCCAAATGCAGGACAAACTCTTAAGATTTCGTGGGACAATCTTGGAAAGATTTAAAATGTCCTCTCTTTAAAGGTTATCAACACAAAAAGGCACAGAAATTCGATTTTAAGTGTATTGGACTTAATTTATATCCCGGCTGCAGTTACACTTTGGCCCAGTACTGACTCCAGGCTATATATAATGTGCTTGGATAACAAAGGAGAAAATATATTGCTGTAACGGTAAATAACTACAGTAAATAATGAGTGATCTTTGACTGTGTGCCTTGTTGTTGTGTTTTGACTGAAGTGCGTGTTAATTTACAACCAATCAACCTGCGATATGATAGAGAGAGAGAGAGAGAGAGAGAGAGAGAGAGAGAGAGAGAGAGAGAGAGAGAGAGAGAGAGAGAGTGAGTGGAGACGTCTGAGCAGAGAGTGCCAGAGATTATTATTAGTCGGCAATCAAAGTTGATGGTTTAATGTTTGAATGAGGAAATTTGTGTGGTTTTTTTTTTTTTCATGTGTTTTGCCTCAAAATGTGGGGCATCATCTCAATAAGTGGGACGCGGGACAAAGGGTCAAAATGCTGTGCAACACAACTTGAAGCGGGACGCATGGCCATCCTACTCCCTTGCACTTGCTTCTGCAGGAGACGGGGTCCGCCCTGATCATTTGACAGTCTGTCATGTGAAGAATTGGGTGGGGAGGGGGCAGGTAGAGAGAGAAGTGGGGGTAGCAGGCGCCGTTGATGCTCGCCAGGCCAGACGAGGGGTGTCAGGTTGGCCCTGTCAGCAGTAAATGATCCGGGGATCGCGATGGGATCCGATCCGATTCTGACACTGCTAAACCTGCCATTGATGGCTAATACTAAAAAAAAAAAAAAAAAAAAGCGATGGCCAATCTATCGTTTTCAACCCTCGAACGCAGTCACAGGAAGACCAACCATCAAAACAAATGACTGAAACTGACTCTGAGCACCACCAACATTTTTGCTTCCACAACTCCATCTCCAAAAATTAATCTAGAATAAAAAAAAAATTAAATAACAATGAATAAATAAAATAATAAGTAAAACAAAGTAGAGAATAAATAAATGTGTTACAAACCATCAAATGAAATAAACCAAACACAAGTGTGATTTTAACTTGGTGACTTCACTAAATATGAGACTTGAACTGAAGCTGTGGGCTGCTTACCCCTCCTGTTTTGCCTAAAATTTGATAAATGTCAGACACTGACTTTCAGTAGTTTAACTTGTGTGCACTGAATATCAATAACATTAAAACTATATTGTATTTTTCCACTTGTAGGTATTAAAAAAAAAATACATCGGACAAGTCGGTATCGAGTTTTGGTGTGCGGAAGGGTCGTCTATATAAAAAAGGCCCAATTTTATGTTCAGGACCAGTAGTGTTTCTGGCCATCCTGGCACGCTAGGCGAGATCTCCAGCCCTCTCTGTGGCAAAAAGTGGCATCTTCAGGGAAAATAACACATTTTAATTTTACTAATATAGACACAGAATAAATAAAAGTGCAACAGCAGGTATGCAAAAAAGGTAAATAAAAAAGGAGGCACAACATATTATGTGCAGTTATAATAGAAACAATTAAAGATATATAGAATATAAAGTAAATAAATAAATTAAAAAAAACTATTTACTAATGTGCGATCCAATATTTAACAACAGGTACATCTCTCAGGTGCAATTCAACATAAATAAGTCTTAATGCTTGTGTTATTCATTTTATTTTCATAATCATAAAAAATACATATTGATTGAATTGCCTTCAAAATATATATTTATAAGGGCCGGGGGGGGGGGGGGTGCCCTAGGCAACCACCTCAGTTGCCTATGCCTAGAAACGCCCCTGTTCATGACAATGGTGAATATGGGGGAAAATACAGGCTGCTGTATATCCATCCATCCATTATTCAAACCGCTTATCCTGCTCAGGGTCGCGGGGATGCTGTAGTCCATCCCAGCAGTCATTGGATGCCAGGTGGTGAGACACCCTGGACAGGCTGCCAGTCCATCACAAGGCCAACACACACACACATTCACACCTTGGGATAATTTAGTATCACGATTCACCTGACCTACATGTCTTTGGACTGTGGGAGGAAACCGGAGCACCCGGAGGAAACCCACTCAGACACGGGGAGAACATGCAAACTTCCCACAGAGGATGACCCGAGATGACCCCCAAGGTTGGACTACCCTACTACAGGAATTCCTCCCTGTCGGCCCTGTGATGGACTGGCGGCCTGTCCGGGGTGTCTCCCTACCTGCCGCCTGGTGGCTGCTGGGATGGGCTCCAGCATCCCTGCAACCCTGATGGGGATGGGTGGCTTGGATAATGGATGGATTCCTCCCTCTCCACCTCAAGCCGATGTATGGTGAGCATTCTGGTGCAAAATGGCTGCCGTGCATCACCCAGATGGTTGGTTCACATTGGTGGTCGAAGTGAGTTGCCCCCTTCAATGTGAAGCACTTTGGCTGTCTAGAAAAGCGCTATATAAATGTAATTATTATTATTACCCAGGGGCTCAAACCCTCAACCTTCTTGCTGTGAGGTGACTGCGCTAACTACTGAGCCACCGTGCCGCCGTGCAGCTACTGTATAAGCGCTTTCATTTGCATCTTTTCAGAAACGTTTTGCTAAGTTGACGCCTGTGACTGCAAGTGTTGTAAAGTCATAATGTTAGTGAGCCGTTTGAGGAGATTGCGAGTATGCTGTAGTTTGTACTGCCATTTGGAGGAAGAGCCACTGAATGTGTCCCTCAGAAGAATAGACTGTCCCCAAAAAAACCCAGAATATTTGCCCGTCTCTGAATCTGGTGAAATGTCAGAGGCAACTCAGAGGAATATGGCTGCTGCTTCTGTTGTAGCTGCACCCCTCCCAAATCATAATTTCACACCATATCGAGCCCCAACTGTGGCAAAAAAAAAAAAAAGGTGGGGGGGGGCAATTTGGGAATAGCCCTGATTTCTGCGTGGAAAGAGAAAGAAAGGAGAGAGAGAGGGAGGGAGAAGGGCGCTGCGAAAAAGGGGGCAGTCCCCACTGCAGAGGAATGAAACAAATGGATTTGAAATGCTATTTGATGATATGAGGTTTTTTCGGCAGAGACTGAGGAAGCATGGTGCTTTTCAATGCGCTGGGCTCCTCTCCCCACACTCTCCCTGTAGGCAAGCTAGGGGCTCTCGCTTTCAACACAGCCCTCTCAAACCGTGCAACACAACAGCAGTTCAAATAGGAGCCGATTCCAAGCAGGCAGCCCTTCTTCATTCCCCGGCTAATTACCTGCCGGGTGACCGTATGCTTATTAAAATTGCCTTAAAAAAAAGTTCTGAGTTGTTTTCAACCTTGCAAGGGGAACATGGAACCAAGGGAAGCGGGTGTAGAGATAGCAGCAACGCTCAGAGAGAAACTGCCTTGAAAGTCATCCCCCCCCTCTCTCTCTTTTGCATTTTAGGAGAGAGGGAGAGGGGGGAAATATATATATATATGAAAAAGGTCCAGAGGGAGAGAAAAGTGGAGGCCTGACATTGCTCTAATCTGGTGTAAAATTGGCTGAAATTGTAAATTCAAAAATAAACAAGGAAAGAGTGAGAAGTGATGATGTTGCAGTCGGTTGTAATGAATAATTCCACAGTCTGTTTCTCATTCCCTTCAATGGCTCAGTTGGAGACGCTCTCGGTGTCCTCATTACAGACAATTGTAATTCTGACCTTGTCTCAAGACCTTTAGCGATGGACATTTCCGCTTTTCAAAGTTTCATAGAAACCCTGTTGTTGGACCCGTCACGCGACGGTCATCGGACGGCTGCGTCGGCTGTCAAGAGATACGAGCTCTCAGGCAACTAAAACGGTTCCCCATAAAACCGCAAATGACATTTAAAGAAAATTTCCGTCCTTCTCTGTGCAGACTGCACACTAAATTCCCTGACAAGATTTATTTATCCTAATGAAAAACCTTCTCCGCAAAGCGCCTTTTCAGAACGACCCTCCAACCTCACAAAATGTCTGACAACGGTGTTAAAACTTATCTCTTCCGAGCTCTTTATGAAAGGACCGGTGATTTATTACACGGATCAAAGAAACTGCTTTTTACAATTAATTTCGTGTAATAGTTCTTTAATACCGTCGTTAAAATATGTCCCTTTAGTGATAGGGGCTGCATGAATTAGAATTAATTCCTGTTTAATTGTTCCTATATTTCAGTGGTCGCGATGGCGGCGGCCGGGCTGAGGTAATTTATTTCCTTCTTAGGGAGGGAGATGGGCTGCGGTCGGGGCTGCCAAGGGAGGAGTGGTTAATTGCAGTAGATTGCCTTATCTCCTTGTAATTACGCCTGTCTCTTTGGAGTTCCCTGGCTCCAAATGGCCAATCGATACTATCAGACCGCAGAAGAGGAGGAGGAAGAGGAGGAGGAGAAGGAGGAGGAGGAAGAAGAGAGATTGGGTGCCCAGACTGGACGTTCAGTTTTAGGGAAGTCGGGATGTTATCAGAGCGCAGATAGAGGTTGGTCTGATATAGAAGGCTCAGGGTAAAATGTCTGCTTCGGTTTGGTCAGGTTCCATCGGAGGGTTCTGGACTGTTGCCGTTTCATTAGCTGCACGCCGTGAAACACTGGCAAGTAATTTCTTACTGCTGTCATGTTAAAACCTGTCTTGTTTGCATAAAAGGTTAACATGTTCTGAGTGATTCACATGACGTGCCTGACATCTATTGAACATTTTTTTTGTGTGGCTTTTTTCGCCCTCTTTTTCTCCCCAATTGTACTTGGCCGCTCTTCCGAGCCATTCCGGTCGCTGCTCCACCTCCTCTGCCGATCCGGGCGGGCTGCAGACTACCACATGCCTCCTCCGATACAAGTGGAGTCGCCAGCCGCTTCTTTTCACCTGACAGTGAGGAGTTTTGCAAGGGGGATGTAGCGCGTGGGAGGATCATGCTAATTCCCCCAGTTCCCCCTCCCCCCTGAATAGGCACCCCGACCGACCAGAGGAGGCGCTAGTGCAGCGACCAGGACACATACCCACATCCAGTTTCCCAGTCGCAGACAAGGCCAGTTGTGTTTGTAGGGACGGCCGACCAAGCCAGGGGTAAAACGGGGATTCGAACCGGCGATCCTCGTGTTGGTAGGCAACGGAATAGAGTGCTAACTCTACCCGGAAGCCCCACCTATTGAAAATTAGGCTTTTACCTTACAAATCCCCTGCACAGTTCACCTTTATGCATGTGAGCACAGTGTGTTCCTCTTGACGACAAAACCGTGATGTGGCTCATACGCATTATCCACGTTATGCCGTCACCACTTAAAGTATGACAGCACCACCGGAGCCACTGGACTCCATGTCAGGTCCACAGGGTCATAAGGAAATGATAGGTCAACACGGCACACACACCAGGAGACATTTATTCAAGAGCAGGTAGAGGCATTAGTGATGTCTGGGTGTGTTGGTATTAGACTTACTGGGTCTGGGTGGTCAGAGGCAATGGCAGCAATTAAGAACAAGAGAGAGCGTGAGAGAGAGAGGGAAAGACCTTGTCATTATGGAGTTGTCAGAGCAAAGGGTTGCTGTGGCTCATTTTACACGGCTGTCAGACATCCTAATCCTAATCATTGTCTTTATCGCTTACCTGTTGCAAGAACAAGTAATAATTGAGAGGTCTGGAGCAGCCATTCTCCTTCTCGGCCTTCAGGAAAAAAAAAGGGGAATAATAAAGTGTGAAGACACAGAAAAGGAGAGACTCAGTATGGCCTGAGTCTGAAAGGCCTCTCAAATGTTATCTCTCCTGGTCCTCCTCATTAGGAGCACTGTGTCTTAACGGACAAGGACAAAGCACAAGACATTTTCGGTACACACACTTGTGCACACGTGCGCACACACACACTTCCAACCAAAAGGCTCCACCACAATCATCTCCATTACCACTCTCCAGCAGGTAATTGACTTCTGGTCACATTTGCTTCAGTTTTCACGCTACTTAGCTCCTTTTCCAAAGGGTTCTGGGACCCTTTGAAGTGGGTGTAGCTTCTGTTTTAAAAGCGCTCAATTTCCTTGTGCCTGATTGAGAGTCTGGTTGTGTCAGAGTTGGAGTGGGAGGTAGAGATAGGATCCGAATCGGGCCGCGCCGGCTTTATCGCCAGGCCTCCTTCAAAGAGTAGATAGGGTTTGTGATAATGAGAGGGTAGTGTGGATAAAAAAGAGAGAGAGTGAGAGAAAGAGAGAGAGGAGCTGTCACGGCGAGGTGTAATTGTGAGAGGAGCGTCTGCCTTCACTCCTTCCGCTGTGCAGACACTCCTG